>NC_139630.1:54198009-54313009 GCF_964638095.1 Poromitra crassiceps | reverse complement strand
CGGAGGTTCTTAGTAGGGCGCCACCTGTGGGGATGAGTCAACAAGCACTGAGGCCATGCCAAGCAACGGGGTCCCCCAGTGTGGAAAGGGCCCATCACATGAGCCGAAGCCCCCTCGAGGTCAGGCACCTCCGGGCGGCTCTGTTAGGACGGTGCATCGACGGGGATTTCCTCAGAACGACCGTGACGCTGCAGCAGCCCGTGGAGCTGAACGGGGAGGACGAGCTCGTGTTCACCCTGGTGGAGGAGCTTCCCCTCAACCTCATCCCGGACAACGGCCGACCCTCCACCATCCACAGCTTCGACAGCGACTGCTCTCTGCAGGCCTTCGCCTCGGGCTCTCGCCCCGTCAGCATTATCAGCAGTATAAACGATGAGTACGATGCTTACACGTCCCAACGAGGAGCGGCAGGGATCAGCTCCGATGTCGCCGCAACCTCACAGGAGACACTCTTTACCCAACGTGACACGAGACAATCTTCTGTTGGCTCACGGCCAAGTGAAGCGCATCTGAATTTGGTTGAAAGTGACGGCACAGATTTAGCAGGTGGACTCTTACCTGGGGCTCAACGCACGGCACCGGAGAACATTCCCATGCTGACCTCGCCAAGTGTATTTCATCGAGAGGCGTTTCTGCAGCGCGGTGCCAAGAGCTCGCTGAACGACAGCGGCTTCTGTTTCTCGGAGCTGGACAGTGACCCCGCCAGCCCGAGCAAACCTGCCTTTACCAAGTGCCCTCTCTCCCCCGACTCAACCAAAGCCTCCCGCCTCAAAGGTGCCAAAGCCAGAGCTAGCACTCTCAACGCCTCAGCGGCATCCCAGATCCTCCACCACCTCCACACCGTCCATTCCAGTCTTCCCAGGAAAACCAAGCCTACCTCATCTGCTGCTCCGGGCTGCAGCAAACACGACGGCAGACAAGATGAACTTTGGCTTCAGGGGAGTGGTCGCGCCGATCCGAGAGAGGTTGAGTTTCCCCCTGCGGGTAGGGCGCCGAGGGGCGGCACGTGCAGCGTTTCCTCCAGGAAGCTGGCAGGAAACAGTAACAGCGTACCTCGGCCACCCAAAGCACAAGTGTCCTCTGCAGGTCAGAGGGTGGTTGTGGACGGCTGTGAGAGGTCCAGCAGCAGGAGAGCAGATCCTCTCATCAAGATGCCACGACTCACGCGAGGAGCTACGACTCTGGGAACCATTTCTGTCCCTCACAATTTGGCTGAGTCAACATGGGGCCATGATGGCACCTCGGGAACAGGGAGTCTGAGGTTTGCCTCCTTGGGGAAAAAGTCGAACGTACAGAAAAGCAGCATGATGCCGAAGTCTGGATCTGGAAGCATCTGTCCCCCTGCTCTGTCTGTCAGGCAGCCGAGTCTGGATCAGAAGACAAGGACTACGTTATCGCCAAGTGCCTTAAAAACAAGCAGCGATATCGGAAAGTCGTCGTTCCCTAAAATGTCGGCCTCAGAGGAAGAATTTGTCGTCAGGCTCCGGGCGGAATCGTTTAGTTACAAGACGTCCAGTTTAAAACCAGAACATTGTTCTGCCAGGACGTCGTCGAGCCTCAAGACACGTGGAGCCAAAGCAGATTCTTCTCGGTACTATGGGAGTCTGATGTCTCTGGAGAGGAGTGACAGCCTAACCTCAGTCGGGTCCAAACCTGGGCTGTCCAGGGAGAACCTGGACAGCCTGGGAGGTAACAACAAATCCACCAGATCCGCGCCAAGACTTGGGGTTCCAACCTCCGCCTCCACACCTGCTTCTTCCTCCCTCTCTTCTCTGGGCATCTTCGCAACATCGAGCAAACTGGGGCAGGTCAAAGTGAGCAGCGGATCCCGGCCCGCGGTTTCTGGTGGGTTGAAGGCTCGAGTGCCGTCCGTCAGCAGTTCCAAGAGCCTGAGCTCCTCGCCGAAATCCCTCGATAATGCGGACGGACGCAACGCCGGCCTACCTCCGAGCGGCAAGTCCCCGGCTCGGTCCGGGATATCGGGAGCCAAGCCTGGAAGAGGCACCGTCATGGGCACAAAGCAGGCCCTCAGCCGGGCGGCCAACAGCCGGGTGAGCGAGCTGGCCGCGGGGAGCCAGAGGAAGCAGCTCAGCAGGGGGTCGGGGGTCGACGACGAGACGAGCGGGTCGCCGGTCGACGCGTCGCTGCCGTCGCCTTACAGCAAGATCACAGCGCCGCGGAGGCCGCAGCGCTACAGCAGCGGACACGGCAGCGACAACAGCAGCATCCTCAGCGGGGAGCTCCCTCCCGCCATGGGGCGCACCGCCTTGTTCTACCACAGCGGGGGGAGCAGCGGCTACGAGAGCATGATCCGAGACAGCGAGACCACCGGCAGCGCCTCGTCGGCCCACGACTCCGTGAGCGAGATCAGAGTGTCCTCGTCCAATCGCAGCCGAGTTTCCAAATCGCCCAAGAAGAGAGGGAACGGTGAGTCCGGGTCACAGAGGTAGAAAGAGTTTGAAAGACTCTGACTTAGGGCTCGGGCCGATTTTCGATAATATTGAATATCGCAATATTTCTCAAATTTTACAATGTGATTTTTTTCCCCGCGCACCAAAAATGTGCCTAAGTTTGGGGACGTTATTTAGCTAGCATAGTAGCATGTAGTAGTGACATGGTTGGTACTAATGTATGTCTTAGGTCTTCTAGTTTCATATGCAGAAACGTCACTCTGGCTTTAAGACTGAGCCCACTACAGCCTCTGAAAGACAGTAAGCTTATAGAATCGGACCAAATACCATCCTGGGCTATAGAGTGCAAAGGGACCATGCATTTATCACAGTTAGGGGGGAAAACATCAGTATTTCCTCTACTTCCTCAATTATTTCTGAAATTAGGTTTTATGTCAGAAGGCTCCAAGTTAATGGTAAAAGTCTAATTTTAAGAAATATTTCGAGGGTGCCCTCGTGGCTTAGAACGTGTACCATTAAGGTTTAGTCCTTCCCACAGTTTTTGAATCTGACCTGTGGCCCATTGCTGCATGTCCTGCCCTGTCTCTCTGTGCTTTCCTGTCTGCTCGCTGTCCTGTCTGCTCACTGTCCTGTCTGCTCACTGTCCTGTCTGCTCACTGTCCTGTCCTGTCTGCTCACTGTCCTGTCCTGTCTGCTCACTGTCCTGTCTGCTCACTGTCCTGTCTGCTCACTGTCCTGTCCTGTCTGCTCACTGTCCTGTCCTGTCTGCTCACTGTCCTGTCTGCTCACTGTCCTGTCTGCTCACTGTCCTATCTGCTCACTGTCCTATCTGCTCACTGTCCTGTCTGCTCACTGTCCTGTCTGCTCACTGTCCTATCTGCTCACTGTCCTGTCTGCTCACTGTCCTGTCTGCTCACTGTCCTATCTGCTCACTGTCCTGTCTGCTCACTGTCCTATCTGCTCACTGTCCTGTCTGCTCACTGTCCTGTCTGCTCACTGTCCTATCTGCTCACTGTCCTGTCTGCTCACTGTCCTGTCTGCTCACTGTCCTATCTGCTCACTGTCCTGTCTGCTCACTGTCCTGTCTGCTCACTGTCCTATCCAATGAAGGCAAAATGCTTCAATCTACAATATATAAATAACACATTCAACAGCTATTTCTAAATATATAGATTCAGGGCGACGGCAGCAGAAGAAGAAGGGAATTTGAGAACACTTCTCCTCGAGGCAAAATATCAAGAATGTTTACATATTTATGGCTTTCGACCAAAATGTGCTCCTATCCATCCGGATGTATGATGGAATGAAACCGGCTTTTTCGTGCATGCCGAACACATCCCATCAAAGCAGAGGCATTTTGTGTACCTGCGAGCTATCAAAGGCTCCGGCTATCGTCCTCTCGCTGCGACAGTATTTCAGCGCCTGAGTTTATCTCCGGCCTGGCATCGTGGCGAATGCGTCTGCGCGTGCAGAGTATGCGGGCTGACACACGAGGGCGTGTTGAGCGTGTTGTGATCATGTCTATCTGCAGATGTTCTCAGCAGCCTGATGCATATGGAGGAGGAGGCGCTCGTCTCATCTCACCGCCATCAGTCTGACCATCTCCCCGGCTCCTTTCTGCCTCATCAATATTTAATGAAGCTGCGCGACGCGAGCCAGGAGGTGTTCATATCTCCAGCTCCAATTATCACCCCCCCCCTCCTTCATGCACACACACACACACACGCACGCGCACGCACGCACACACGCACACGCACGCACACACACACCACATCATCCACTACACACCACTCCAATGTGTGCATGCGCGCGCACACACACACACACACACACTCTCGCTCAGAAACACATATTATTATTTTTTTTTTTTTTTTGAGTGTTCACTTACAATACATTTGTATATAATATATTTTATCTAATTTAATTTAATAACATCTAATGACGATTTTTTTTTCTGATTTGTTGGGTTTATAAGCGGTGCAGCCGCTTCTAGTGACATGTGTGTTCGTAGCACGGGATGTGGAAGGGATGTCGATATGCGCAATTTCAATTTGCAAATAAGACAAAAGATATGCTACATTCAGCAGCAGCAGACAATTCTGGCTGGCGTCAGCAGCGCTATAGTGGCTAGCGCTATAGTGGCTGTAGGCGTTGGCTACAGACGGCTGACAGGAGTCTCGAGACGTCTCACACACACACACACACACACACTCTTTACCGACAAAAACGTTCCACCGCACGGTGAAATGTGTTCAATACAAACACACACACACACACTCACACACACACACACACACACACACACACACACACACACACACACACACTCACTCACACACTCACTCACACACACACTCACTCACTCACTCACACACACACACACACACACACACACTCACTCACACACACACTCACTCACTCACACACACACTCACTCACACACTCACTCACTCACACACACACTCACTCACACACACTCACTCACTCACTCACTCACTATGTTGATGTTTGACTCCGCCTCTCCTGGCAGGTTTCCAGCGTCGCCGGCTGATCCCCGCGCCCCTGCCGGACGCGTCCTCTCTGGGCAGGAGTGCAGCAGGCCAGGGGGGGCAGTGGGTTGCGGGGGTGCAGTGGGTGGACCTGCCCCCCCTGGGCGGCGAGCCCTTCGAGATCAAGGTGTACGAGATCGATGACGTGGAGCGACTGCAAAGGAGGATGCAGGCCGAGGTGAGAGACGCTCAAACAGCAGATTGACCACGTTGTTTGAACTTTTCACCAACATGGCTGACGTTCTTCAGCACGTTAGATCAGTGTACACAGGTGAAGTTAGTCCATATAACACACAGGGAGGCACAACTCCATGCAGGCCTTCTCCAAAAACAACTGTGTGTGTGTGTGTGTGTGTGTGTGTGTGTGTGTGTGTGTGTGTGTGTGTGTGTGTGTGTGTGTGTGTGTGTTAGATGGAGTAGTGAAACAGTGTGATAAAAATATCATGTTCTCCTGTGTTTTCTCAGCAGCCGTTCCAGGATGTTGAAAAGGTGAGTGATCACTACGGCTCCACTACTCTCCCTTGCCAGACTATCTCCCTGCACCGGGAGAGTCTGGCTGCTAATACCTCCACTCTGCTATAGCGTGGGGTGGGGGGGGGGGGGGGGGGGGGCGTACTACCCGAAAGTTTTGGCCTATATAGCTAATTTCACCTTTCAACTGTTTTTTATCAGGATGGGTCAATGCAGAGGATGAATTTCCTCTCCTCTGTCCTCTGCCATCTCCTCCCTCCTCTCCTCTCCCACCTCCTCTGTCCTCTCCTCTCCCATCTTCTCCCTCCTCTCCTCCCCCATCTCCTCTCCCATCTTCTCCCTCCTCTCCTCCCCCATCTCCTCACCTTGTGGTTCTGACCTCCCTCTCTCTCTCTCTCTCTCTCTCTCTCTCCCTCGCTCTCTCTCTCTAGGGCGTGCTGTACTTTAACGCACGGCTGCGTCAGCTGGAGCGGCGTCAGCAGCGTGTGGGCGAGCTGCGGGTCAGACACGAGCGTCTGCGGGCCGAGCTGGATGATGCCAAAACACGGCTGGGACTCCACCCCAGCCGCTGGAGCACGGACTGTGAGTGTGTCCGCATGTTCCCACTTCCTATATACCCACCCCTCAAATCCCCACTCTACCACCATCCTCTCCAGAGCTACGGCCCTTTTCCCCTCGTCAGTCAGTAGCACTTGGCATGGGTCCCATATGGCACTTCAAATGTAGCTAGCTACTGCCATCTTGTGGCACTTGTACGTTACTACAAACTACAGATGTCTAACAGCTGTCTCTTCTTCTCTCTCTCAGTCGAGGTGGACCAGGATCTGGACCCGGAGTCCCAGGCATTCCTGGAGGCTCTGGCTCAGGCGACGGCCGAGCTGGAGTCCCGCGTCAACCTCTGCAAGTCCCACGTCATGATGGAGACCTGCTTCGACATCGCCTCGCCCAAGGCCGCGGCAGCCGCACGAGGCGCCACGCAGGGGGTCGATGTGTGAGAGGAGAGCCGGGTGATGCAGGAACGAGAGGAAAAGGAAGGGATGACATGAGGGACATTTAGCCTGGAGCGTATCTATGTCCCCAGGGTCCTATGTCCCCAGGGTCCTAAGTTCCCAGGGCCCTAAGTTTCCCAGTTCAGTATTCTGTTAATACACAGTAACCCTCCTATAGAGCTCAGCAGTGACTGCTCACTTTTGAATGGAGGCTCGGGTTACAGAAAGTGCATTCCCCATTCATTTCTCCATTGATGTTTCAGAAAATCCTTATATAAAGAGTTTTAAGCCTGGAACCAAGCCAAGCAGCTAGGGTGAATTATGTAAAACATATAAAACAGTGGATTCAGAGCAAATATATACGCAAATATATACATGTGCGAGCTGCGTCTGCGAGCCCGAGACCTCGAGAGCAAACGAGCAAGGCGTGGTAGAAATGAGCGCTGTGCGATCATGGACCAATAGCAGGCGGGACTGCGGCCCAGGGAAACGCCCTCTCGTCCAAATATGGCTGCAAATACGTCACTTACGGCTCATAAAAACAAAGATGGCGGCGGCCCAAATGCCAAACTAGAGGCTTCAAAACAGGAGATCACAAACCAATGGGTGACATCACCCTCACTACGTCCATGTTTGTTTTTTGTTGCAGTATATGGTTGTAGCTGCTGTGGGAGTGGACCAATCACACATGGCATTCAATTTCAAAAAACGCTTGCCGTGATTGGCTGCAAGCAAAACCATACAAATAGTATCTTTTTTTTCTAGATCTGTGTACAAAAAGGGGCGAATATCGTTTAACTGCAGAAGTTTGGATACTTGGTACTGGGTTATCCGATGCATACGCCAACGAGTCAGGAGCTGTAACCAGGAAGTGGTGGGACATTGGAATAAGCCAGAGTGTGCTCACTGCTTAGGGTGAAGTGGTGGAAGAGACCAGAGTCGACATTTCATTGTGTTCAAAGTCTACATTTTAACTGTACTGTAACTTGTCACATTTAACATTTTCATCATTCTGGCCTAACCCAAATGTACGCCCGATCAATTAATTGAATATGAATCGTGATCAAGATTTTTGGCTTCCCACAATCATGGAAAATCGCGATAAAAGCTTTTGCATTGCGTTTAGCAGTGTTGTCGTCGTTTTGGCCTGTGTTGTAAATCAAGCGCACCCCTTTCCCTCGCAGTGGTGCGCTCTGCCTCTCCTCCAAAGCCCAAACACGCTGTGGTGCGTTGTGTGGTTTCAGCTCCAGTCCATTTCTTTTTTTAACTTCAATAAATGCATGATGTTCCCAAAGTCAAAGAGTCATCGTGTTAAATAGTCGTCATCTCAGTATTGATCAAAAATAATGGGGATTATCGTTTTAACCATAATCGTGCAGCCTTATGTTATAAACCCAACCTAACCAAGTGGTTTTACTTCCATAAGCATAGTCGTTATGTTTTCCAATTTACCCCATAATGTCCCAGGCGAGGCGGCGTATCGCCTGCATGCAGAATTGTCCATTGGCATACAGTAGCCTATGCACGCCATTTTGAAAGTGTTACGTCATTTTATTTGTACGCAGATCTTTCCCCCTAAAGGATTAACCTTCTGAGAAAGTGCCTTTATTTTTATCAGCTGAGGGAAGACAATGTATTATCTTGTGTTTGTTTTGTATTTTCTTTCATTGGTTTGGATGCTGGATGTCGGGTGCTACTTTCAGAAGCCAACTTTTAATATATGCTTTATGAGAGAAAAAACATATTTTGTATTATTTGCAAGTGTAAAGTGTATTTATACCATAAAGTATGTACAAAGTATCTCTTTAGGCATGGAGGAGGAGAAAAAGAAGGAAACCGCCAAGAAAAAAAGAAGTTGTTAATACAAAACCCCCACATGGGGCACTATAGAGAGTTTTAATACATTTCCTATTAAATCGACAAGAAACTTCTCCAGCTGCTTCTTTTCACCTGACAGCGAGGACTTTCACTGGCAGGACACAAGGTGTGGGAGGATCACACTATTCCCCCCAGTTCCCCTCCCCCCCCCCGAACAGGCACCCCGACCGACCAGAGGAGGCACTAGTGCAGCAACCAGGACACACGCATACCCTTAATCCCGCTTCCCACCCGCAGACACAGCCAATATTGTGCCTGTATGGATACTTGACCAAGCAGGAGGAAACACGGGGGCTCGAACCTTTGACCCTGGTGTTGGGAGGTAGGGGATCTACCTGGATGCCCTGACCTCTGACCCTCGTGTTGGGAGGTAGGGAATCTACCTGGATGCCCTGACCTTTGACCCTCGTGTTGGGAGGTAGGGAATCTACCTGGATGCCCTGACCTTTATTTGAAGGTCAATACAGATGGGTTTTCCCACAAATATTGACAGACTTTGAAGACTCTGTTTCATTTTAAAATGAGGCAGAAGCTAAATTTCCCTCTTGCTGGTGAGACCCCGGTTCCACCTGGTTCTCTTTAGATGTTCTCATAGGAACCAAGTGACGCTCCCCAGACGTACAGTTTGTTTGATGTGTTTGAGTTCCTTCTCGTTCCCTTTAACAGATGTTGCTCTTCGTCTCTTCTCAGGCCTTTCTCCCCGTTGCTGCATGAGACATTTTGATCTTTGATTTGATTTGTGTACGGCAGTATGCATCGTATTTGTTCCTGAGGTTGTGTGTATTTGATCAGCAGAGATTCCTCCCCTCTTTTTTTGCCAAACATGTTTTTTAAGTGGTGTTATATTCAGACTTTTTTATTTGTTTTTGTACTGTACAGTTTTATAATTATTTGTAAAAAGAGTGGGGAAGGACAGACATGAACAGTGCGGAATGTGGATGGATTGCCTCGTGTCATACATGTTAATAAAGGTTAAGAGTCGTCCGGTTAAACTACACAGCGAGTATGAGTGTTTTATTGTTTGTTTGTTTGTTTATCCAGCTTATTTCTAGCTGCCCGGATGCCTTACGTGATGAACAGGAATTCATCGACGGGATGAGGAATTAATCCATGATGATATAGGCATAGCCTACTTAACTAATAATAATTCATATATGACTCAGTTATATATGAATTACTTTCATTAGTTGATGATGCGGTAAGCATCAATTCATGGCTTAATTCATCATGAGTTAAAGCCCCAATCAGTAAGATTTTTGACATTTTTTACTGTAATATATCAGCGTTTTAGTCACAGGACATGGTAGATTGACTTGGAATAGGGAGACCCTCGTCTTTATTTATCCCACACCGCCCTCCATTGGCCAGCACTGGGACTAAGCAGTTTGTCTGCCACGTCCCGTAGCAAGAAAAAAGAAAAAAGGAAAGCATGCGCAGTACAGCGGAAGCGCTGTGTTCCTGAAAACAAGGAAGTAAACTCGATTCGGATTTGCTACGAAAATGATGTTTCACGGAACTATGGATTATTATTTCATCACGTGGTGAGTACCCGATGTCACAACATGTACATAGAGCTTTCTGGCGCTGTGTTTTGTTGACTTTGAACGGCGATATCGTTATCGATACTAATGGACGCAGAGGGCGCTTGGAAAACTTACTGAATGGGGCTTTAAGCATCAATAAATGCACATGTGTGCACCAGTATTGTAAAGTGTTACTGATCTCATCATGACATCCAGGAAAAGGCTATATTTTGCTAGCCGATGCGTTTAGAACATTATTCTCACTTTGTAGTCTTGCTCTAGTGTAGCGTATTAATGCGTGCTGTATGTTTGCTGTATTACACTCTGCTGAAGAAAAATCAAGATGGCGATGGCCAACGAATCAACTCCAAACGGGAGACCAAAATGAATGGGATAGCTTTGTCCATATGTTTTAGGTCAGTGGGTCCAGGCAGGAGGAGCATTCTCCAATCACACCAACTGGGAGCACCTGGTCAGTGCCCCAGAGGCTTCTTAACAGCTGAAGGCTCCTCATTCAGGGGAGGCTCTCCCCCTCCCCTGCATCGCAGGAGACTTATTTTTGATCGGCGTGGCCGTTTTGGTTGTTTTTGCTTTTACAACATTGTTTTTGTTGCATATTTTCTAACACTTGGATTATTGTTGAACACATTTTGTTCTCTTTTCACTTTAAAAACCGTGTGTTCCCCTTTTTTGTCATGGCTTTAAGAGCCAGGTCTTGACAGCACACACGCTCCATGACACACGCACACCACACGCAGAAATGAGCGATTGTGATGTCATCAGTCATGTCACTCGTGCAATTGTGATGTCATCAGTCATGTAGTATGTGTGATGTCACTAGAGCAATTGTGATGTCATTGTGATTAAACAGTGACATCATCAGTGATTTATGCCTGGGACTGATGTCATAGACATAGTGACATCATCAGTAAATCCTTCCCTGCAGAGGCTATAAGTAGGAAGGACCGGTGCGTCGCACAAACTCCATAATGGCTGATGTTGACGAAACACTGAAGAGGATTGAGGCCGACAAAGATGTGATTGGAACAATAGTCGTTAATCCAGAAGGTCTTCCAATTAAATCTACGTTGACTAGGATGGCCACACGGCAGTATGCAGAATGGCTTCAGAAGCTCACCATACTGGCCAGAAGCATAGTCAGGGACATCTATATAGACCCTCAGGATGACTTCAGCTTCCTCCGCATCCGCACCAAGAAGGAGGAGATCATGGCAGCAACGGAGAATGAGTTTCTGCTGATAGTCGTCCAGAAACTCAAGGATTAGCCGCTTCCTCACATGGTGTTCTTTATTCAAGCATTTTCTTGAGTGGAGACCACGGTGAAGGTGACCTGTCACCGGGGCCCTGGGCTACTGGTGGAAATGAGCTGGCCCGGCAGGACCTGCACCGTCTGGAGCGGGTGGTTCTCAAATGGGGGTCCGCGAAGTTTTCAGGAAAATAAAAATAAAAACTTTTTTTTTTGCAAAAGCTTCATAGTTAACGAAAATATGTTATGCTTTAAATCTAAAATGGTTCATGGATTACATTCTAATCTAACAAGGGGGTCCTTGGCTCCTTGACACCCTCTGGTCTGGTCTAGAGGGCGGGGCCTGGAGCTGGCCGTGGACGCTGGACGTTAACCTCGCGTCACCATGCTCTTCTCGAGGAGAAGAGCTATTATTATTTTAACCTTTATTTATACAGGGGTAAGGCCCTTTTTCAAGGGAGCCCTGTTACAATAAAAATATTTACAGAGGTTGCAGAATAACAGACAGGAATAGACAATCAAAACAAGGAGATAAAAGTACAAATAAAGCAGGACTTAAGAGCCACAACTTCCCATAAGGCATGTGGCTCTAGAGCCTCGGGTTGAGTATCACTGCACTAGAGCAATTGTGATGTCATTGTGACATCAGTAACTAAACAGGACATCACTGATTTATGACTTACATTTGATATTGATCAATGACATACACTGATGATGTCATAAACATTGTGACATCATCAGTGACGTCGGCAATCCTTCCCTGCAGACTCTCTTAAGTAGGACCGGTGGGGAGTTTAACAATTTGACAAAACACTCCGTAATAATGTCTGAGGAGGTTAATGTTGAGGACCGACTGAAGAGCATCGAGGCCAGTAAAGGTGTGATTGGAACAGTAGTCGTTAATCCAGAAGGTATTCCAATTAAATCTACGTTCAATGACTCCACCACATGTCAGTATGCAGGGCTGCTTCAGCAGCTCACCATCTTGGCCAGAAATGCGGTCAAGGACATGGACCCTCAGAATGACCTCTGCTTCCTCCGCATCCGCTCCAAGAAGCACGAGATCATGGTCGCAACGGAGAACGAGTATCTGCTGATAGTCGTTCATTTAGCTGAGAGTGTTCCAGAAGAAGAAGAACCTAAGTGAACACAGCTGAGAGTGTTCCAGAAGAAGAAGAACCTAAGTGAACACAGCTGAGAGTGTTCCAGAAGAAGAAGAACCTAAGTGAACACAGCTGAGAGTGTTCCAGAAGAAGAAGAACCTAAGTGAACACAGCTGAGAGTGTTCCAGAAGAAGAAGAACTTAAGTGAACAACATGCTGGCTGGTGTTTTGTGGCTGGCTTGGCTTGAGTCCCCTTGGCTGTCCTCATCCTCCCCGTCGTCCTCCGGGATGCCCCTCCGTACCCTGACACTCCAAACAGAGAAGAATCGTCTGCTCAATCGTGTAAACTGCATTTGCTCTCATGAGGATCTGGGCCCTCTGGACGAACAACTGAGGGGCTGGAGACTTTGAGCCTCTGCTGCAGACCCTCCAGGCTGAGCTGCTCCAACTTTCTCATAGCAGCTCTGCATCTTCACCGGGTGGAAGGCCGGCATGCTGATCTTCTCCATGTGCTCCGCCACTGTCTCCTTGGTGCCTTTGTTGATAGTGTTCTTACTCGTGTCCAGCAGTTCCGTGAAGAAAACATTGCGTATCTCGGAGAATCCCCGGCTGGTCGGCTCACAAAGGGGATCCAGGTTGGAGCTGAGCACTGGACGCCCGCCACTGCTCGCATCTTGTTGGTGACATGCTCCTTGCAGGTGAGGATCTGGTCCATATGGTCTGTTTGTATGGAGGCTTAACAGCACGGGACGTCCCACCTCACAACGCTGTTCCACAGCCTTGTACTGTCTTGGGACCGGTGCTGCACCAGGCTGTACACTGCGTCACTGATCAGCATCTAGTTCCTTCTGCTTCTCGTGCATCTCGCCTTTGAGTCAAGGGGAGATCAGCTCCCTCATTTCAGGGAGGTTAGACCAGGTTAGACACATGTCCCAGGTGCCATGCACGTATACGTGCAGAGGATGTTAGTGAGGCAAATTGGACTTGCGGGCGATTTTTGTAAATAAATAAACAATGACTGGAATGACTACTTTTGCGACACTTAACGGCATGTTAAATATATAAATGTTCTATAGGAGGGGAAAATGGCAGGGGCTCAATGCCTGCCAAGTGCCGTAGTGCTCATAAGCCTGGAGGTAGTGTCGTACTGTGTCTGTGAAGGCCCGCGTCTTGTTCTCTGACAAAATATTGTTGGCATGTGATGCAGTTCCGGACTGCAAAAATGGCATCACTAATGCGTTATTATGGAACCCACTGGAGTTTTGGGCAGAAAGAAGCCTTTTGTTGACCTTTTGACAGCTCAAATCCCCCCCCCCCCCCTTTCCCCACACACACACACACACACACACACACACACACACACATTGTCCTGGGCGCACCAACTGAATTACTCTTGATAGCGGACATTGAAATAAATTATGGTCATGTACGTTCCTTAATCTAATACGCTAATGTGGCTTCATTTGATCAATATCGCTTGAATATCCAACCAATATTATCATGGCCGACCCCTCCCGCCCTGGCCACAAACTCTTCAAGACAAGACACCCCCTCACGGCAAGAACCACAGCCCCCTGGCAAGAACCACTCCCCCACGGCAAGAGACTGAGGTCTGCCAAGACCAGAACCACTCGCCACAAAAACAGCTTCTTCCCAACCCCAACCATCATCAGCCTCACCAATAAGGCCCGAAAACCCCTTCCACCAAGGACCTCACCAACAACCCCCCACAAATCCCACTACCTCCTCCTGAACTCAGCTGAAGCCCCCCCCCCAACTGATATGACCCCCCCATCAAACTGTAACTCATATCTAATTTAATGTCTGTTTAACTGGGACTGGAAATTCTTGTAAAGTCACTGCTTATTTAATTAACGCCTATTTAACCCAGACTGTAAATTCATGTAAATTCACTGCCTATTTAACGCCTATTTAACGCAGACTGTAAATCTCATGTAAATTCAACATAAATTCATATTTAATATCCACAGAACCATATCTCAGTAGCACATTGACAGAATTTCTTTCACATTTGGCTCAAACGTCAAAGTCTGGACAGACATGGATGTCGACTGCTCACTTGTTGGTGGAGGCATACAGTATATCCGCGGTGCGGTCATTCTAGTTATGAGGACAAGTCCTCCGCCTCTCCGCTGGGGCCTGTCTTTTCTTAAGATGTCATAGCCTCGTAATGAAAAATCAATGTCTGGCGAGTGAAAGGTTTCATTCATTGCAGCTACATGAACATCCTTTTCATGTAGAATGTGGAGGATCTTAGGCCATGTTCACATTACAGGCAAATCCGATTTGCTGCTAAAGTCTGATTTGGGAGTGTGTCCGCACTGCCACAAATCTGATTTGGGGAAGTGTTCAAGTCGGATCTGTGTGTCCAGATACAATGAGCCAATGAGCCAACATACAATGTTTCTGACAGTATTTGCATGTCTGCATTCTGCTCTTCAAGTCCCCGCCCCCTGCAAAAGACACTCTCAAATCTGATTTGGCTGATCAGCGCGTCCACACTGAAGTCACATCAGTCGAAAGCAGATTGGAAACTACCTCCATATGTGGTTTGGGACAAGTGACATAAATCAGAGTTGGAGCGTCCAGACTCATAAAACCAATCTGGATAGAATCATTAATAGGTCACTAAAGTTCACAAATCAGATTTGGCCTCCTAGTCTGAACATGCCTTTATTCCTCTTATGTGAATATGTATTAAAATTATATATATTTTTAAAGATAGTTTATTTGAGGTGTTTTTCAAAACATTTGGCTTTGCAGTTGGCAACCAGATGGCCCCCAGACATAGGGCCAACTTTCTGATGTCTTTACATCAGAAAGCCGGCCTATGATGTCACTCGAGCAATTATGATAATTATGTAACGGTAATGATATCATCAATGACTGATGTCATCAGTGATTTCTGACAAACAGTGATGATGCCAGAGACATTTGTGACTTCAGTGATATCATAAATCAGTGATGATGTCACACTGTTCTCAACCTTTTTACCCCAAGTCCCACTAAAGAAAGATCAGGCTCTCTAATACAGCTTTTCCATGATGCACCTACAGGAACCTGGAGCTGGAGCTAATACAGCTTTTCCATGATGCACCTACAGGAACCTGGAGCTGGAGTGCTGTGCAAACCGGCCCTCAGGCTCACAATACCACCATACTAAGAGCAATTTAACAATGGAAACCAGTCCTGTGACTGTAATTGTCGTGCATTTACATTTTTTTGAAATGTTCATTAATGTACACCTGTCCCCTATCGAACAAATAAACGAATTGAATTGAATTGAATTGAACTCTATGACCAACATTTATTCAGCTACAACAAACAGTTCACGCAGGAGGCAAATTAATTCCTAATATTTATTATTGACTAAGCCACAGCCGCAAATCACTATCTTCATCATCCTTATCTGCAGAGAAGCTGCATCTCAGTGGAATCGCAGGTGAGGGCAGGTGCTGCCACCTCCGGACCGTCCAGAGTGTCCTTGATCTTCATGTCCACAGACTTGATCTTCCAGGAGTTGTCCTGTGGCGAGCGGATGAGGCCAAATATCTGCTCGTAGACACCGAGGCAGGCCGCACCCCTGTGGATGGTCCCGGCCACGGCTACCGTCACCGTTCCATGGGGAGAGGCCAGTGCTCGCAGGCCGCGTGGCTCCAGGTTGGGGATGAGCTGCAGGTGCTCGTCCCGGGCCAAGGCCAGGAGACGCAGGCTCACCAGTTCTGACCCCTCGAACTGCTCCGTCATATTGCTGTCAGCTCGAGATGGTAACACCAGGCGCAGCTTTGCATCTGGCCAGAAGTGCTGCGGTCCCCAGTCCTGAGGCTGCTGGCAGATCATGGGGTTCTGGCTGTTCAGCACCCGGAAGAACCACTCACAGAACTGATGGCTCAAGGCCAACGGGTCAAATGCACTGGTCTCCCTCACTAGGCTTTGATCAGCTGATACCTTCTCTTTCGACCAAAACTCCAGTGTCCGTTTCACCAGCTGGTGCTTCTCGCTGTGAGGGGGCATCACCACCCCCTCTAGAGCCAGGTACTTGAATATGATGTCACGATGCACCTTCTTCCTTGTCAGGAGTTCCTCAGCATCTTTGGTGTAGGAGAGAATTGCTTCCATGGCTTCTTTGATATTCTCCACTTCTATTAATTTATTCGTAACCGTGTTGCTAAGTGAAAGTAAATCGGTTTTTGGCAGTACGCTCAGCATCTTTTTGCATCCACAGCTCTCTGTCTCCGACAAGGCTGACATCTTCGAAAGGACATCTGTGCTTGATACTAACAGCAATGTCTACTGGTCCTAGGATTTATGTAGGATTTAGGATTCATGACATCACTGATGATGTCACATATTATTATATGTTTATTAATATGTATATTAATATTATAGACTCAAGCATTCATCAGTGGTGAATGAACTGAGGGAAGGAATACAGCAGGTCTATGACAGTGATGCAATTTATGTCATCGTTGATGTTATGATGTCATCAGTGATGATGCCATCAGTGATGCCATTTGAGCATTTGTACCACTTGAGCAATTGTGATGTTCCCAGTGATTATGTCATCAGTGATGGCAATTGTGATTTAATCAGTGAGTGATAGCATCAGTTATGTCATCAGTGATGATGCCATCAGTGATGTCACTTGAGCATTCTGATGTCATCGGTGAGTGATGTCATCAGGTCGTATGTGCCCACGTGTAAAGCTAACGCTTCGTTCACAATCTGCCCTTGCTACCATAATATCCATTTTAGGGAAGCCATGCCATTAGACTGTTGTTCCATACTGCATAGGAACCTGTGGACTGTGAAGGACCTTCATGGACATCATCAGTGATGTCAAAGCACTGTAGACTTTCTATACTAATGAGGTCATGGACATTGTGACCTTATCCGCGAGTTAAAGCACTGGGGATTTCATAAATTGTATATGCTAATGATGTCATGGACATTGTGGCATCATCAGTGACTTTCCCGCCTGGGGCTATAAGGTGGTGGGAGGTTGGATACATTGGTTAGAACATTCCCCTCATTCACAAACATGCTATACAACAGGACCCACAATCCCCATAGCCTGAAGCAGATTCGTTTGGACCAGATCTGGGATGAACTGAGGGTAGGAATACAGCAGGTCTACGCAAGAACAAGCATGTTGAAGTCACGCTACATGGAACTCTACACACATGTCCATAATTACTGTACCAGTGTTCAGCAATCTAACCAATCATGGGGGGGCGGACCCCCACCATCCAAGCCTAATAAGTCTCCGACCCCTGGTGGGCCGCAGTTCGTTGTTTTGGAGCTCTACATGAGGCTGAAGGAACACCTCAAGTCCTACCTTACCAACCTGCTCAAGGACGCGGATGACTTGATGGACGAGGAACTGTTGAAGTTCTACATGCAGCAGTTGGAGCAGTATCGTTTCTCTACCAAGGTTATAAACGCGATTTTTTCCTACGTCAACTACCACAACCGCCAGGAGGGTGACGAGGGACACATCTACTCGCTTGGTCTAGTGACATGGAGGGAATGTGTTTTTACGCCTTTGTATAAACGGGTAACCAATGCTGTACTGAAACTGATTGAGAAGGAGCGTAATGGAGAGAACATCAACACCCGGCTTGTCATTGGAGTGCTTAGGACGTACGCAGATGATACGTTTCATAAAGCACCCACATTGTCTGTGCATGAGGAGAACTTTAAGTCCCAGTTCCTGACTGACATGGAGCACTTCTACACCACAGAGAGCACCAAGTTCCTCCAACAGAACTCTGTTACCGAGTACATGAAGAAGGTGGAAGGCCGTCTTCTAGAAGAGCAGCGTCGTGTTCAGGCCTACCTCCATGAGTGCACTCAGGATGAGCTGGCCAGGAAGTGTGAGCAGATCCTCATCGAGAAACACCTCGAGATCTTCCACACTGAGTTCCAGAACCTACTGGACGCTGACCGGAGTGAAGACTCGGGGCAGATGTACAACCTGGTATCTCGGATCACCGATGGGCTTGGAGAGCTGAAGAAATTGCTGGAGGTTCATATCTACAACCAGGGCCTGGCTGCCATCGAGAAGTGTGGTGACTCTGCTGTCACTGACCCTAAGATGTACGCCCAGACCATCCTGGATGTCCATAAAAAATACAACGCCTTAGTCATCTCAGCCTTTAACAATGATGCTGGCTTTGTAGCTGCTCTGGACAAGGCCTGTGGTCGCTTCATTAACAACAATGCTGTGACCAAGATAGTTAAGTCGTCCAGTAAGTCACCCGAGCTACTGGCCAGATACTGTGACTCCCTGCTCAAGAAGAGCTCTAAAATCCCAGAAGAGGCAGAACTTGAAGAAACTCTCAACCAAGTGATGGTGGTTTTTCAGTATATAGAAGACAAAGATGTGTTCCAGAAGTTCTATGCTAAAATGCTTGCCAAGAGGCTAGTTCACCAGAACAGTGCCAGTGACGATGCAGAGGCTAGCATGATCTCTAAACTCTTGCAAGTGTGTGGCTTTGAGTACACTGCCAATTTGCAGCGAATGTTTCAGGACATAGGAGTTAGCAAAGACCTCAATGAACAGTTCAAGAGGTACCTCATCAACTACGCGCCCTTAGACTTGGACCTCGTCATCCATGTCCTGAGTTCTGGTTCTTGGCCATTCCAGCATTCCTGTACCTTTGCTCTCCCCTTAGAGCTGGTGCGAAGCTACCACCGCTTCGCAGGCTTCTATGCCACAATACACAGTGGAAGGAAGCTGACTTGTCTCTACCATCTGTCTAAAGGGGAGCTGGTCACCAACTGCTTCAAGAACAGATACACACTGCAGGCGTCCACCTTCCAGATGGCCATCCTACTGCAGTACAACACTGGGGACGCCTACACAGTCCAACAGCTCACACACAGCACCCGCATCAAAACTGACATCTTGGTTCAAGTTCTTCAGATACTGTTGAAGTCTAAACTCCTGGTGTTGGAGGATCAGAATGCCAATGTGGACGAGGTGGACTTCAAACCAGACACTGTGATCAAACTCTTCCTGGGTTACAAGAATAAGAAGCTGCGGGTCAACATCAACGTGCCAATGAAGATGGAGCAGAAGCAGGAGCAGGAAACCACTCACAAGAACATCGAGGAGGACAGGAAGCAACTGATCCAGGCGGTCATTGTGAGGATTATGAAGATGCGTAAAGTGCTGAAACACCAACAGCTGCTGGCAGAAGTCCTCAACCAGTTATCCTCTAGGTTCAAACCTAGAATCCTTGTTATTAAGAAATGTATCGACATCATGATAGAGAAGGAGTACCTGGAGCGATTAGATGGAGTGAAAGACACTTACAGCTACCTGGCTTAGTTCAACCTCCTATTTAAGCCTCAAAGCATCACACCGTCTCATTTTTAACGGTGTGGCCACTAGGGGGCAGATGTGTCTGTAAGAGGGTCTGTCCGTCTGTCTGTCCCCATGAAAGAAAGAAAGAAAGAGGCCAGGTCACTGATGAACACAGTGAGATCACGCGTGAACACGGTAGTTATGGCCACAGTGAGATCACGCGTGAACACGGTAGTTATGGCCACAGTGAGATCACGTGTGAACACGGTAGTTATGGCCACAGTGAGATCACGCGTGAACACGGTAGTTATGGCCACAGTGAGATCACGCGTGAACACGGTAGTTATGGCCACAGTGAGATCACGTGTGAACACGGTAGTTATGGCCACAGTGAGATCACGCGTGAACACGGTAGTTATGGCCACTGAGATCACGCGTGAACATGGTAGTTATGGCCACAGTGAGATCACAGAAGTCACGTGAACACAGTGAGATCACACGTGAAGACTGAAGTTATGATCACAGAAGTTACATGGCCACAGTGAGATCACGTGTGAACACGGTAGTTATGGCCACTGAGATCACAGAAGTCACGGGAACACAGTGAGATCACACGTGAAGACTGAAGTTATGATCACAGAAGTTACATGAACAGTGAGATCACGCGTGAACACGGAAGTTATGGCCACAGTGAGATCACAGAAGTAACGTGAACACAGTGAGATCACGCGTGAACACGGTAGTTATGGCCACAGTGAGATCACAGAAGTCACGTGAACACAGTGAGATCACACGTGAAGACTGAATTTATGATCACAGAAGTCACGTGAACACAGTGAGATCACGCGTGAAGACTGAAGTTATGATCACAGAAGTCACGTGAACACAGTGAGATCACGCGTGAACACGGTAGTTATGGCCACAGTGAGATCACAGAAGTCACATAAACACAGTGATATCACGCGTGAACATGGTAGTTATGGCCACAGTGAGATCACAGAAGTCACATAAACACAGTGAGATCACGCGTGAACACGGTAGTTATGGCCACAGTGAGATCACAGAAGTCACGTGAACACAGTGAGATCACGCGTGAAGACTGAAGTTATGATCACAGAAGTCACGTGAACACAGTGAGATCACGCGTGAACACGGTAGTTATGGCCACAGTGAGATCACAGAAGTCACGTGAACACAGTGAGATCACACGTGAACCAGAGATGGGGACTTGGACTTGAGACTTGAACTAGAGTTGCACTTAACTTGCACACAGAGTAATTTGAGACTTGACTTGAGACTCGCCCTCAAAAGACTTGAGAATCGACTCTGTAAACAATCTTTATTTTTATTTTGGGGGTGCATTAAAATGAAGGAAATGTCTAATAATATCAACTAATCAACCAATGCTGACGCACAGAAAAGAAAAGAAGAGTGTTAAGTCAAGTCTCAAGTCACTGTGTGTGCGACTTAAGTCAGTCTCGAGTCCAAGGCCCCATCTGTTCTAAGCAGACCGGATGGCATCTAGCAGATACTGTAGAATGCTCATCCACAAGTGAGTTGAGACTTGACTTGAACTTGTGACCAAAGACTTGAGACTTCACCTGGACTTGTCCCTCAAAGACTTGAAACTTGACTTGGACTCTAGCGAGCTCAACGACTTGAGACTTGACTTGGACTTGCAAAAAATGACTTGTGAGCATCTCTAGTGTGAACACAAGTTATGGTCACAGACAGTGAGATCACAGAAGTCACACATGACAGTAGACAAATCCATTCATACAACACATCCCACTAGAAATGGTATTTGGATGTTGTTGTTTTCATATGGACAGGCACAGAAACACAACTGATGGACTTCCATAAATCCATTAACCTGAGTAAGCAACACCTCAAATTCTCCATTGATGTAGGCTAGATGTTCAGAAAATGAACTATCTTTAACTATCGTAAAAGCACAGATAGAAACTCATTACTTCATGGGAAATCCTACCATCCAACATTTCAAGAAAAACCTCCCCATTTCACAGTTTAACCGCATCAGACGGATTTGTAGCTCCGATGAGGACTTTCAGAAACAATCAGCCGAACTCAGGGACCGCTTCAGGAAGAGGCGCGGCTATAGGGAGGAATGGATCACACACACACGCTTTGACAACATCTCTCAAACTGAGTGTTTGAAAGAAACCTAAAGAACTTGAGTCTCTGAGGTGGCAGGTGAGTGCTTCTACACAGATGCCGCGATTTCACAGTTTTCATATTTTTTGCATATCAGTGTGGACGGGGAACTTTTCATAAAACAGCCTGGAAACGCTGAGCGGACGGAATCTCAAAATGCATGAGAACGCCATTTTCAAATGGACCAGATCAGTGAGGAGATCCTGTGGTCGTGGGTGGCTGGGACACAGGAGGAACATGTGTGAATACTTTAGATGGGTGTCACTGTCCTTTAAGCCTCCACCGCCCTGCTCTGCTAACAGTTCTTTAAGCCTCCACCTCCCTGCTCTGCTAACAGTTGTCCACCTTTGCAAACAGCACACAGCGCAATAAACACCTTCACACAGCTGCTAAAGTGTCTCTGAACTACATGGTCAATATTCACTGTTTGCACAAACCTCAGAAACCTTTTTTAGACAAGAACATCTACAAAGACAAGGACTATGTCCTGTAAGACAGGGGAGGAAAGCGGTGGTGGAAAGGAATGAAGTACATTTACTCAAGTAGCCTACTGTACTAAAGTACAATTTTGAGATAATTGTAGGCTACTTTACTTGAGTATAATTTATCCCACTCTACTACATTTCAGAGGGAAATATTGTACTTTCTACTCCACATCATCCTACATTAGGCTACATAGCCTACATTACCTGACCCGTCGTCAGTTTAAAGGACTTATATTTTGCACTTTATAATATGTGATTGTTTTTCTGTATTGCTTGAACTACTAGATGTGGCCACTGTGGCTGCACTTCATGTTGTAAACAAACGTTATTAGCTAGCTAACACTGTTTTATAGCCGATATTTATGAGCTATAATTTAATTCTAATGTTATATTTGTGCATTATCCCTAAAGGGTTGTGTTCTTTTGTGTCAGGGTGGAACTGCACTGTCTGGTTCTGTGTGTGCACGTTTCAGACAGGAGCGCGGCAGGGCGCGCAGTTGCGCTGTTTCCTCATCCGACTCATGCGCGTGAGCAGCAGTGCGCGTGCACGGTCCACAGCAGCCGGGTCACAGCCGGTGTGCGTGCGCGTGCGCGCGCGTGTGCGTGTCGGTCACACAGTCAGTGCGAGAGAGAGGCTTTGTTGTGTCCGCCGGCAGAACAGCCAGCCAGTCAGCCCAGCTCGCCTCGCTGCTGCAGCGGGGAGGGAGACAGACTGTCCCCACACAGCAGCCGCTGCAGCCCGGGCAGGAGGGGCGTGAGGACGCTGCTGCCTGGAGCTCTGGAGGAATTCACACAAGCTGACGGTGACGGCAGAGGAAAAGCCAGGAGAGAAGAGACTAGAAGGCGTTTCTGTTCTGCTGGACAGAGAGAAGAAAAGAGAACAGAGGAGGATTTCCCACACACACAGACTACAGACAGCTGGAGGCGTTTTACCTGCTGGGTATGACTAGCCAATATCAATTATGAATAGGCTATTAATAATATAGCATAGATGATATCGTCTCAGATTTTGGATATGGTGATATATCATGGCATTGTTGTTGTTGTCCTGGTTTTTTAGTAGTGATGTCATTTTCTGAACTTACCAGACGGTTCTAGCTCTTCTATTTACCCACTTCCGCATTACTGAGGATTATTTATCAATATCTATATTTGTCAATATTTTGCGAAAGCAGCTATTCAAAGTATTCCCATGATGTCACATGCATTTTATACCAATATGGCGCTTTACAGTACACACACATCTCATTGGCTGTTTTTGTCATTGTTAATCACCTGTTAATGATTACACTCACCTGTTATTGTCCTACCAAGATGACCATGTGATGATGTAACGGAATACTATGAATAGTCATCCAGCCATACGATATAGTCACAATCGATGTCGAGGTATTTGCCTGGTGAAAATACAGTGATATTTATTTTGTCCATTATCGCACAGCCCTACCGCTGGGTTTGTTTTCTCCACAGTGATGGAGGTGAGAGAGGAGAAGGTGTCAGAGGACATCATCATCATCACAGTGGATAACTGCTCGGAGCTCCTGGGCCGAGCCAAGGCGCAGGGCTCAGAGGCACTGAGGCAGAGGGTGTACAGGTTCATGAGCCAGCATTACCTCCAGGTCCTGAGGAGCCCGGGGGTCTACGGCCGGCTGACGGCCGGGGAGAGGGAGCTCATCCTGGCCGGGAGAACGCAGGGCACCAGACTGCTGGCGGTGGTCGAGATCAACGAGGTATATAAACTAAATAAAGTATAAGTATAAGGTCTATATATTAAATTAGTGATTCTCAATATTTTCATCAGACTCCTGATTCATCACGATTGATGACATCATCAGTCAATGTGGGTAGATAGATAGATAGATATTTTATTCAAGTGTCATGCACGCAGGGTGCCCAGCCCGCATGGGCTTATAAGACACTAAAAACAACAATCTTGCATGGTGTGTAAACAATTCAACAAAAACATACAGTATGTATGCATATATATACATATACACACAGTATGTATGCATATATATACATATACTGTACATACTAGCATACTGGGTATGACATCATCAGTAGGTCTGCTATGACATCAGTCACCACTGGCCACACCACAATTCAGTCTGGCCACTATGACATCACTCAATGATTGTGGGGCATGATATCATCAGTGGGTATGACATCACTCGGTGATTGTAGGGCACGGCATCATCAGTGGGTATGACATCACTCGATGATTGTAGGGCATTGGCATCATCAGTGGGTATGACATCACTCGATGATTGTAGGGCATTGGCATCATCAGTGGGTATGACATCACTCAATGATTGTAGGGCATGGCATCATCAGTGGGTGTGACATCACTCAATGATTGTAGGGCATGGCATCATCAGTGGGTGTGACATCACTCAATGATTGTAGGGCATGGCATCATCAGTGGGTGTGACATCACTCGATGATTGTAGGGCATGGCATCATCAGTGGGTGTGACATCACTCAATGATTGTAGGGCATGGCATCATCAGTGGGTATGACATCACTCGATGATTGTAGGGCACGGCGTCATCAGTGGGTGTGACATCACTCAATGATTGTAGGGCATGGCATCATCAGTGGGTATGACATCACTCGATGATTGTAGGGCATGGCATCATCAGTGGGTGTGACATCACTCAATGATTGTAGGGCATGATATCAGTGGGTGTGACATCACTCGATGATTGTAGGGCACGGCGTCATCAGTGGGTGTGACATCACTCAATGATTGTAGGGCATGGCATCATCAGTGGGTATGACATCATCGGTCGGTGGTGTTTGCATGCTCAGTTGATGGATTTGACGAGTTGGGAGTGAGAATGGGCTGAATACATAGATTTTGTTGATACTGTCTAGACTGTTTATTGTATTGTGTGTGTGATGACTGAATCCCAGGTGTTGGAGCGTGCGGGGAGCCGGGAGAGCAGCCGTCCTCAGAGCCCGCTGTGCGCCCCAGAGGAGAGGCGTCAGCGGGTCTGGTGCTTCCAGGAGGAGAGGCAGCGCTGGGAGGTGCTGAGCAGCCTGCCGGAGGAGGTCCCCACCAGAGGCTCCGGCATCTGCACCATGTACAACTACCTGTTTGTGGCAGGAGGGGTCAAGGTGCACGGCGAGCGCACCAAGGTCACGTATCTAATAGGGATGCACCGATTGCCATTTTCTTGGCCGATTCCGATTTCCGATTTTTGAATAGTCTGACTTGCCGATACCGATTTTTGCCGATTCCGATTTTTTTTTCTAAAAACAACAATTGACAGCTTACACAAACGTTTTTGTAACTTTGTTTGAAAATTAAGATTCATAGAACAATTCTTACATCTAATGGGGATCCAAATAAACAAATAAACAATTCTTATCATTTGCATGAAGTAGGACCATCTCACTCAAACACATCTCAAAATAAAAGTGTTCCAGGTTAGGCTACTGGACAGAGCTTTTTTGTGCAAATACAATGAATACAAAAATTAAATTAAATCCAATAGCCTATATCCCACAGCTATCATGCATTTACTTTTCCAAAAGAAAACAGGTGCAACAGAACATCAAAATGATCCATGGACAAGGAGTTTATAGACTGGCTCCAGACCAGTCCTCTTGAGTAGAGGGGAAATGAGTTTATGAGTTACAGTAACGATCTTCAGTCTGAATATCAGGCGGAGTTTACACACAGTCCGAAGTTTGGTATGCGTATTTTTATCTGCCATCCGAAAAAATATCATCACGCACAGAAAACCTTGCACACTTGTGAGTCCGATGCATTTTTATTATTATGTCCGTCGTTCTCATGTCGTTCTATTTGCAATACGAAACAAATAGTCTCTCCTGTATCCACGTCACGTTACAACATGACTTGACAGGCTGAGGCAGCAGCGCTGATGTGGAATGGAAAAGGCAGGTCGGGGAATGGTTATACTGGACACAATGCTCACGTTCACCTCGCCAAGTCGGCTGTGCACTGTGGCCGGGTGCAGCAGCACTGCTTCCCGGGGAGAGAGAGCAGAGAGAGGGGGGCCAGTGAGGTGAAGCGAGCCGCTCAGACTGGACTCCAGCCGAGCGGGACTCGGCCGCATCTCTGTCTCCACGGCTTATTTTCGACTTGCATGTGTGACAAACTGCAAGCTTTGTCTACTTCACTGACGGTGAAAAAAATCCACAACGAGGAAGGTATGCTGGCGTGTGTGGCGTGGTGGCTGGGTGCCTGCTCGGTGCTTTGGGGTGCGCGCACGTCATGTGAAAATCGGCTCACAGAATCGGCTATTTAGAGTGACCGGCGCAGATCACCGATCGAGGCCGATCACGTGAAAATCGGCCATTTCCGGTCACGTGCCGATCGATCGGTGCATCCCTAGTATCTAACAAGTGGCCTCAGAGGCTTTGTAGCCTGCCTGATGGTCGGCTCTGTAAACCTGTTTCTGTGGGCTTCTCAATTGAGTGTAAAAAAATATATAGCATGAGAACCTTGTTCAGCTTCTTGCATACCAGTGGTGGAAAGTAACTAAGTACATTTAGTCAAGTACTATACTTACTGTAATACAATTTTGAGGTACTTGTACCTTACTTAAGTATTTCCATTTGATGCTACTATAATCCGCTATATTTTAGAGGGAAATATTGTATTTTTCACTACATTATTTCACAGCTATAGTTACTACTTTTCAGATCAATATTTTATATTGAAAACATTTGATCATCTTTCTAGATTAGACTACCCAGTGTAGCCACACATATAGCCACATTGTTAAGATTAGCTTCACATTGACAACTTTAAAATGCTGCTTACATGTATACAACATGTATGTCAACAAGTCAGTATTAATTACTATTCCAATAATTCATGAAAAATATAACTCTTTAAATTGGGACAGTTTGCATGAGTACAGTTACTTTCAAGTACATGTTGCTGCCACTACCTTTACAAAGTAAGATTTTGAATGCAGGACGTTTACTTGTAATGGAGCATCTTTACGTTGTTTTATTGCGACTTTTAAAAAAGTTGTAAAAGATCTCAGTACTTCAACCACTGCATATGTCCCACCTTGCCCACACAGATATGGCCTATTCTGACTTAAATACATGTCATTGTGACATTGTAGTGTCAGAGAGTGATGAACAGAAATGGTTTCAGTCGATAAATAAACCAGAGGGTAGCAAACTGCGCACTTATTGCCTGTTTAAGAGCGCTTTTGATACAGAGCCATACTGTGCGTACAAAGTATCATCACAGCAGCACAGAAGTGCCTTTGCTAACTTCAGATGTGGAGTTGTACCTTTAGAGTCCTACCACAGCTATACTGGTTTTGTACCCTGTGTAATAATGGTTCTATCCGTCTTCCAGCCCGTCTACTCTCACACTGAATTCTATTCAGACATTTGTTCATTTTGTTTCTTTCAAACTTTCAAACCATCTTGCAAGTTTTAACGAGTCCGATGATTTAAATAAATTCTCTGTAGTCTTAGCTGGTAGGCTAAATGCTATAATGAATGTGCCAAAGATTGCCCCCCTCGCCCTCAAGAGGCGACATTCTTTCTTGTGTGTAGTCCTACAGTATATATGTTTCAACTTTTATTTGTATATTTTTTATGACTGTGTCGAATCTCTTTTTGAGTGGGTCCTCAACCTTAGTTTTGATTGGAACCTGATTCTCCTGTATGTTGAGGAGTGACACAATAATAAAAATGTTCTCTCGATCTTTTCTACCAAGGCGTCAGACAGAGTCTTCTGCTACAACCCGCTGACGGGCTGCTGGAGCGAGGTGCGGCCGCTGTCCCAGCCACGCGCCCAGCTCAAACTGGTCTCCATGGACGGCTTCCTGTTCGCCATCGGAGGGGAGTGCCTGTTCACCGTGGAGCGGTACGACCCGCGCGCCGACAGGTGGAGCCCGGTGGCGCCCTTACCCAAAGGAAGCTTCGCCGTGGCGCACGAGGCCACGAGCTGCGGCGGGGACCTGTTCGTGTCCGGAGGCTCGCTCTTCTACCGGCTGCTGAGGTACGACTCGGGGATGGGGATCATTCATTCTTATATAGAGACAGTCGGCATGTCTGGGAACGCCCGTACAGGCTCTAGGAACGCCCACAATAGACGCTGGGTTAGCCTGGGGGCGGGGCCAGGGTGGGGTAAATTCCCCTGTTCTATCCATTCAGCAAAGTTAGAATTTAGCGGATAGCCCAGCCCCAGGCAGACACGATCGCGGGATTTAACCACCGCAGTAAACGCACATCTGAGCAGACGTCTTGTGTTCTGCTCTAGAACCCCCAAACCTGTAGTTTAGAGCTTTGCAATTCAATTGAATTTAAAAAACGTTGGACAATCGATGTATGTTTGTGCACTAGTGATCTGAAAAGACATGACTCTTGTCTCTCGACTCTCGAGACATAATGTTACATTATAGCCAGGACCCACTAGTTTCCATAGCTGTATATCGATAAGCTTGAACCTTATTGATTTTCGGGTTTTGAGAAATTTGTAACCGGGTCCGGGTTCCTTCCCGGGTCTCGCTCGTCTTCCCTAGGTACGACTCGCGGCGCGACGAGTGGGAGGAGTGCCCCTTTAACGAGAGCCGTCGGCGCTCCACAGACATGGTGGCGCACCGGAGCCTGGTGTACCGCTTCGACGTGGACCGCCAGCGCGGCGTCAACGTGTTCAAGTACAACACAGTGGTGAAGGTGTGGCACGGCGCCGCCCACTTCCCGCTCCACAACCCGCTGCCGTTCCGCTGCGCCGTGCTCGGGGACCGGATCTACTGCGTCAACAGGAGCCACACGCTGCAGTTCAGGCTGGAGGAAGACCCGGACCCGGACCCGGACCCGGAGGCGGACCGGGAGGGGTTTCTGCCCGAGGTCCTGCCCGCTCCGCACGAGGCCAGAGGAGTGCTGGTGCCGTTCGTCCTCAGCCTGGACAAGACTGACTGAGACAGAACTCTGAGAGATACCCTCTGCGGGCTGCACATTCATGGGGCTTTCACATAGACACAAGGAAGAGCGTAAACTCTTCTCCCGGTAGCCACAAAGTTAGCATAGCTAGCTAGCTGCTAACAGACAGGGAGGGAGGGAGCCTATAGCAACACGACGCTAGCTAGCTGTTTCTTTCATTGAAAACGATGGCCCTGCTCTGCGCAATGTTGCACTTGCGCTATCTATGTGAAAGCCCTGTGAGGCTGCAGGCTAAATTAAGTAATTGGTTGGTTGATTTCTGGTGATATTGTGACAATTTGGACTCAAACCTCGCTGATTCCACTGACAGCTGAATTGAGACAATACTGTCTGTGGGTCTAACAGCTACAGACAATACTGTCTGTGGGTCCAACAGCTACAGACAATACTGTCTGTGGGTCCAACAGCTACAGACAATACTGTCTGTGGGTCCAACAGCTATAGACAATACTGTCTGTGGGTCCAACAGCTACAGACAATACTGTCTGTGGGTCCAACAGCTACAGACAATACTGTCTGTGGGTCTAACAGCTACAGACAATACTGTCTGTGGGTCCAACAGCTATAGACAATACTGTCTGTGGGTCCAACAGCTACAGACAATACTGTCTGTGGGTCCAACAGCTACAGACAATACTGTCTGTGGGTCTAACAGCTACAGACAATACTGTCTGTGGGTCTAACAGCTACAGACAATACTGTCTGTGGGTCCAACAGCTACAGACAATACTGTCTGTGGGTCTAACAGCTACAGACAATACTGTCTGTGGGTCCAACAGCTACAGACAATACTGTCTGTGGGTCCAACAGCTACAGACAATACTGTCTGTGGGTCCAACGGCTACAGACAATACTGTCTGTGGGTCCAACAGCTACAGGAGCAAGAGAGGAGTTATATAGACCAGTGGTTCTCAATGTGGGGTCCAGGGACCAGAAGGGGTCCTTGAGGGGGTTCTCGGGGGTCCCCAGCAAATTGACGATTTAATTTACAAGACGTGAACACAGTTAGAGAATGCTGAATAATGACGTGAGAATTGTGATCATATTTTCTCTGTTATCTCTCTACATATACAATACAATGCATACAATACAATACTGTTATCTCTCTACATATACAATACAATGCATACAATACAATACTGTTATCTCTCTACATATACAATACAATGCATACAATACAATACAATACAGACAGTCATGAAAATCAAAAGTATGATTTGGGTCCAAGAGACAAAATGTCATCAAATAGGGGTCCGTGGGGGTCTAATGACGTAGGGCTCCGTGATATGAAAAAGGTTGAGAATCACCGATGTGGAATTCAATCTATGAAAGTGATCCTTTAAAACAAAGGTAAGTTATTTTCAGATGCTGCTTGGTGATGCAGGGAATCTTAATGTCTGAATGTTTCTGAGGAGAACCTCATTGTGAGTGAGTGGAAAACCTCTCTCGTGTGCTCGCCTGTTAAAACAAACTGTTCAGCAAAGAGTCTGTCTGTAGCTTCCAGTCCATGTCTGTCTGTAGCTTCCAGTCCATGTAAGCAAAGAGTCTGTCTGTAGCTTCCAGTCCATGTCTGTCTGTAGCTTCCAGTCCATGTAAGCAAAGAGTCTGTCTGTAGCTTCCAGTCGATGTAAGCAAAGAGTCTGTCTGTAGCTTCCAGTCCATGTAAGCAAAGAGTCTGTCTGTAGCTTCCAGTCCATGTAGCCAAAGGAAATATACCACAGTCCTGACTGGAGACATGTCTGATTCGTAGAGGAACAAATCTCCCAAAAAAGGATTTAGTTGTGTTTTTGTTTTGACTGTAGCCTAGCCCTTCCCGAGGTAGAGAAAGGCATAACATTTATTACACATTATATCTGTAAAGGTCTAGGGGGAAAAAACATAGTTGTGCTTTTGCTGCATTCAAGACACTTTGCAACTCGGCAAAAGCTACAGTATTTCCGAATTGTAATAAATTAATTAAATTAATTAACGGTTGTCACTTGAGGTCGGAATTACAGTCGGAGATTGGGGTATCATTTCAGAGCTCCAGTTTGCCTGATTTGACGTCATCAATCACGGCGGCCTTCATAGTAATGGATTTTTAAAGTGTTTGTTTAATTTGATGTGTAATAATGCAATATGTGTTTATATTGTTAGATATTTGATTTATATTTGTTTATATCTTATTATAGCAATATGTTTAATTTAAAGCCCCATTCAGTAAGTTTTCCACTGCGCCCTCTGCGTGCAATAGTATCGATAACGATATCGCCGTTCAAAGTCAACAAAACACAGCGCCAGAAAGCTCTATGTACATGTTGTGACATCGGGTACTCACCACGTGATGAAATAATAATCCATAGTCCCGTGAAACATCATTTTCGTAGCAAATCCGAATCGAGTTACTTCCTTGTATTCATTCAGACAGTGCTTCCGCTGTACAGCGCATGCGCGCGTCCTGTTTTTTTTCTTTTTTCTTGCTACGGGACGTGGCAGACAACTTGCTTAGTCCCAGTGCTGGCCAATGGAGGGCGGTGTGGGATAAATAAAGACGAGGGTCTCCCTATTACAAGTCAATCTACCATGTCCTGTGACTAAAAAGCTCTTTTATTACTGTAAAAAATGTCAAAAATCTTACTGATTGGGGCTTTAACAGCTATTTACAAATTAAATTAGCTAGCTAGTTTGTAATGTTAGCTATCTAGCTAGCGACATTAACTGTGTATGTTTTCTGTTTCCCCTGAGTTAAAAGTGAAGGAAATTATGTCGGAAGTCTGAAATCTCAAGTTAACTTGCAAGTTCCGACGTGTCTTGAATGCAGCAATAGTTCTACCTCGGATATAGGGGTATCTCAACTTTTAGCTGCCTTAGTTCCTGTAGCCTACGTACAGTGCCAACTTAACCTGTAGTCTCCCAGCCTGTCAAGCCAAAGGACAAACTGTCCGTTTATGAACAACAGTGATTCATAGAACTATCATCGAGCTGTCTGAAATCACCACTACCTGCTGTAATGTTGAATACATTGATGTCTCCATGCAGCAAATGCAGTTTAAGATGTTTGGCTGATATTACGTCACCACCACAGTGACAGAAGATAAGCCCAGGAAATGAAAAAATAAAGAAAATCATTCTAGCAAATTCTGCTAAGCTGAAATTGTAATTTTCAGTTACAAAGTTGATTGTAAAGCTAATGCTAACTTGAAGCTAAGCTAACCTGAACCGCACTGGAGACCTTACGCTTGAGCTTGATGCATAAACAGAGATGAGAAATACCGTTTTCGTGATCGTTTTTTTCTTGTATTCTTTTTTAAACTTATTGTTGAATATGACGTTCATTTGATCTAATCAAGACATTTTGTCAACTCTGTTTTAAGAAGTGCCATACAAATAAAGTTTCTTCTTGATTTATGAAGATGTAGTAGTGACTTCTGATGTTGGCCAACAAAAGCCTGAGCCATGATATGTCATGTATCAGAGGAAGCATGTGGTAATCTACAACTCTCCCCTGACTGGGGGGTGGAGCAACGACCAGGACAGCAGGGCGAATTGCACTAACGTTACAATGGGGGGGGGGGGGGGGGGGGTCAGATATGATATACAGTCTGAAGGTCTGAACACTGTGAGAGCAGCTGAAGTCTCTCCGCTCTGCCAAAGTGTGTGTGTGTGTGTGTGTGTGTGTGTGTGTGTGTGTGCGCGTGCGTGCGCGCGCGCGGTGTGTGTGTGTGTGTGTGTGTGTATGTATGTATGTATGTATGTATGTATATATGTATATGTGTATATACATGTAGGGGAGAGTGGGGTGAGTTGTGCCAGCGGGGAAGTTGTGCCACCCCTTGTATCTAGAAAGCCATAGAAGAAATTGGTCATGTGACCACACATTTTTGAAGAGGCATCCATTTTACTCACTCTGCAAAGAAGGGAGGCAGATGGCACAAGAGCTAAGCACATTTAAGTTCAAAAAACTGTTTTTTGCCTCTCAAAGTAATTTTTTTATGATCAAGGTTTATTGATTGTTGTGTCTGAACAATTATAGACAAGCTTGAAAACATTTCACACATGTGTTAGTGTTTTAGTAAGCTACAATATGAGGCTATACTGTTAGCATGATGTTAGCTCCAAACCAGCTATATGATACAAGTTTGTTAAAATGGTGGGGATGGGGTGATTTGTGCCAAAAGGCCTGGGTTAAGTTGTGCCAGTGCAGTTGCAGTTGATTTAGTGATTTTTTTTTTCATTTTGTTCTTAAATGTTTAAATAGACCTTGTTGAAGAATATTGCAGTATTGGCAAGTGTAGCCTGGCTCTGTGATAGTTGATTTTGTTCATTTTGAACATAATTTTGTATTTCTGAAAATGTTAAATATGTAGGTCAACTGCTGCTACCGTTTAGCCTTGTTTAACCCTGTTATAGTACACTGGACTTTAGTGTTATCTTTATTTTGTCTTGCTTTGATATAGCATTACAGTATATGAGATGAAAATGTTCTGTTTTACTTCAGTAATCAATGGCACAATTTACCCCAACTTATTCTCTCCAAAGGCACAACTTACCCCGCACCGGGGGCAAGTTGTGCCAAGAGACCACTTTTTTAAGAATAGCCATATTTTTTTAACAGTTTATTTAAGATCCAAAGGGAGTGTTCCCAGTGGTGCACAACATCCTGAAATATATTTACATATTGGAGTTGGAGGCATTACTGTCATGCCCTCACTTTAAAGACACCTCAAGTAAAAAGTGGCACAACTCACCCCACTCTCCCCTACAGTATATATCTATCTATATTGACTCCCAAACAGTTTGTGTTTGTGTGACAAAATTATCACACAAACGTATCTGTCTTGCTGGCAAGTATCACATTCATAAGGCTAGAGTCTTTCAAATTAAACCAAATATCCATCTATTCTGTGCGGAACTACAATTTCTATATTACTCTGTTTCCAAGGTAAAAACAAACAAAAAAGCCTTTAGAACCTCTCAAATTGTAGGAAAATTACTCAAGAAAAACTAGAACGATAACCGCGGATATATGCCTCTGCCAACAAGTGAGCAATCGACATCCATGTCTGTCCAGACTTTGATGTTTGAGCAAAATGTGAAGCATTAACGTGTTCCTGAGATAACACGTTAATAATCTAGAAAATGGGGGGGGGGATAAAAAATAAAAAGCTAGAAAATGGCGTTTGTGAGGTCACAGTGACCTTGAACTTTGACCTTTGACCACCAAAATCTAATCAGTTCATCCTTGAGCCCAAGTGGACGTTTGAGGCAAATTAGAAGAAATTCTGTGAAGGCGTTAACGAGCTTGAAAATGGTGTAAGAGAGGTCACCTTTGACCTTTGACCACCAAAATCTAATCAGTTTCATGTTTCATGTTTTGTATAACTCAAGTTGCTAAAATGATAATCTCAGGCTGTATCAAGTTCAATGCTTTTTATGTAACTAGGCATCTCACGCGCTACGCGAGCTCGATTCCTAGGCTTGCCCGCTGCTCGTAACACTGACATCATCAGTGTTACGCCCCTGGCATAAGGGAAACCAGGACATGACATGCAGGTGCCCCCACTCTTCCCATTCCCAAGGATGGACAGCTGGACCATGATCAGCAGTTCTCAATGTAGCAGTTTATTATTATTTTTAGCTTCAGAGTAGAGCAATACCCAAAAACAATAAACAAAACCATACTAAATAACCCTCACTTCCCTAACCAAAACAAAAGGGGGAAAACAAAAAACATTAATCTTACCTCCCCTCCTACAACAAAAACAAGAAATAAGGTAATAAAGAAAAGGGGTTTCTCCCTCCTACGGGCCTGCTACATGAGTTTAAAAAGAGTAACTTACAAATGACAAAGTCAAAGGGCTACAAGTTCAACCATGCCTAGATTTACAAACAATACGTAGTTTAAGGTTCTCTAACATGAGCCTACACAACTATAAGTAAAAGGCACAGCCGGTGTCGCAGATCAGCCACATCCTTGGGGAATGAGGAGAGCAAGGGGCAGACAGAAGGGCACAGGTGGACTATAGCAGCTGCAGCAGCCAATCTGCAGCCAGCCAGCTCATCACCCACTCAACACTGCCATATACACACAGGGAGGGAATGATACAGTTAACACATAACCACATGACCGAGGTCATAACATCAGTGATGTCACAATGCATATGACATCACTGATGACACCATCACTGATGACACCATCACTGATGACATCATTGATGACATCATCAGTGATGTCATTAGTGACATCATCACTGAATTATAGCCTTGTGTGTGTGTGTGTGTGTGTGTGTGTGTGTGTGTCTGTGTGTGTGACATAACTGATGATGTCGTCAGGGGGACAGACAAACAGACAGAGCCAGAGCTCCCTTGCAACTGAGGTCAATTTAAAAAACATTACTGATGACATCAAAATTGTTTGAGTGACATCACTGATGACATCACAATTTGTAATTTGTATAGCACTTTTCAATGACCCAAAGACACTGACAATAGTCCACAGGAAACAAATAAAAACATGCAACAAGCAACAGAGACAAATAACATCTAATCAGGGATACATGGAAAACATCCCCTGGGTGGCACCACCGGACCTCCAAATTCACCCCGGACGACGAGCAAAAGACGAAGAGAACTCTAGTTCTCCCAGGTTGGTTGGAGGCTCCCTCTGGTTGTGGGCGTGCGGTGGAGGAGGCAGCAGTATTGTGTGGCAGTGATCTGCTCATCTTGTGGCCCAGGCCCGGCTCCAGACCCAAGTTACAGAGGGGGCCTGCCCCTAGCTTGGGGGGGCCAAGCTACCCAAGGGGGGTCCGGGGGGATTCTCCCCCGGAAGAAGATTTTGTACATTTTAAAGTAAAATTCGTCAACCTGGTGCATTTGAGAGCAAAATGAAGAGGCTAAATCTATGAAGAACTACACACATCTCTAATGTGTTGTGACTTTACAAATAATTAGGCCTAAACAATATTAAATGTATTTACACATTGTGCACAAATTGCATTCATTGTGACAAATTTACAATAGTTAATATTTTATTTATTTATTTATTTATTTATTTATTTATTTAGCACATATTCAAACATACAAAAATACTGATAAGTTATCAACAAGAAAAGAAATGTGCAAAGTAGAGGCAGGAGACCCGCAAGGGCCTATACGAGGCCTCTACTTGTATAACATAAGTAGAAATAAAATCAGCAAGTATGAAATAAAATTAAAATTTAACACGTTAACTGCCAACGACGTATTGATACGTCAAGCAGAATCCAACCGTTGACTGCCAGCGACGTATTGATACGTCAAAAAAATCGTTTTTTTTTTTTTTGACGGTGGATCGTTGATCTGGCCCTTTTGCATCTTCTATTATACTGTTAGAGCCGCCGGGCGTGTGCAATCCATTCCGCCGACCCACTGAGTGGCGACGGTGCTCAGACTATTGAGTGTTGTTTGGCCAGAAACGCACGCATTCCAGCTGAGCTCAACCGAGGACCCAGAAGCGAGCCTCATTCTCATACTGTAGGCGAAAACCTTTCACACGGGCGCACGGCGGTGGGGGGTTCCAAAGGTGGACTGGGTGGAAAGCACACTTTGAAGCGCGCAGCATAAAGCCTAGAGTCACACAAGGCTTCGTCAAAGCTCTCAACCGAAAATCCAAGAACGGATTAAGCCACATCCACGCTCGCCGACGAGGGGCCGCCAGAGAGGGAGGCTGCTGCTCACTGCTCAGACAGGCAGGAGAGACTGGCTTGTGACTGACAAACGCTGCTGAAATCCACCAGACACGCCCACGGAGGGAGGAGTTGTAAGGAGAGGGGGTGCGGGTGCTGCTATGGAGGAAATTACTGTTCAGAACTATATTGTTTATGTCTGATGTCTCACTGATGCCAAAAATAAATGGTTAAAGTGACTGTTTGATATTGAATTTCACAAAACTGCGATTATCTCAGCTTTTTGTCTCAGACGCTGAAACCATGCTGTACTCAACGGCTAATATCTACATAACTACTAACTCTACAAACTAACTCTTTTAGACAGAGAAAGCACACATTCTATTAGTACTTTTGTGAACTTTGTGTTGACAAACTCCAAGCAGAAAATTATCCTTGGCTCTTGTAAAATGAGCCAGAATCCTCAAAAAAACCCTCTGGCAAAAGCTACCTACAGTAAAAAAAAAAAAGGCTGGCAGTGAATGTGTTAACGAAAAAAAGAAAGTAAAGAAGAAGAGTTAAAAACATGTATGCAGATAAGAGATATTATTGATTTAACAGGTTTTTTTTCATTCTTGATTTAAAAATAGGCAATGATTGACAGGTTCTGATTGAAGGGGGGCTGGAATTCCATAAGGATGGACCTCTATACCTAATGTTAAATTTACCTAAATTTGGAAGGTGAATGTTATGTGATTGTCTGGTTGGATATGAGTGAACATTAGAGTTCAGTACAAAGAAGTTATAGAAGACAGTAGGTAAAAATATCCAGCCAGAATCATTGCAAATGGATGTTCAAAGTAACAGTTAGCAATAGCATTCAGTTAATCAATGCCTAATGACAGCCAGATTCCGTTTTAAACTTTAAAACGGAAAAACGTTTTTAGCCTAATTTTATTTATTTTTTTATTTTTATTTTTTAATTGGGGGGGCCAGTTTGGGGAATGGGGGGGCCCGGCCCGGTCAGGCATCCCCCTAACGCCGGGCCTGTTGTGGCCGTCTGGTTGCCGATGACTTGCAGGATTTCCTCATGGATGCCTTGGTCTTGTGTATTGATGCTTGTGTCTTCCACCTGCCCATCTTCATAGACAAAGAAAAACCTTGTGCAGACATGATCCGGGTTGGCAACAACCCAGATATCTCCATGTTTGTGCAGGTCACCGGAAGTGATCACTTCACATAAGGCTATGCACTTCAGATTCTGACTCTGTAAGAACTGAGGATGTTGGCCTTTCTTCTCTGGAGTTGAACTCACTTTCTGTTGCCTTAACTGTCTTTGCATCCCTGAGTAGCCAAAGGACATGCTCGACATTGGGCTGAGATAGATCCCCTTCCCGTGTACGGCACCATTGACCTGGAGTTTTGTGTTGGAGGCCACAACCAGTCCCTTTCTTAAAATGGAGTGCCAGTTCTCTATGTGGGAACCATGGAAAGCAAACGTGCTCCCAAAGAGGTTTTTGGCAGCACAGAAGTTGGACTCCTTGGCCGGCGGACTGCTCAGCAGGAGGAACTGGTGCGGCGTCTTCATGAACTTCAGCTGTCTCGAGACGGGGAGTTTGACAATGTGTGACCTGTTACTGGATATCACCCATTGCAGTAAGGGATGAGCTAAGGGGTTATGACTGTCCATCTGCTTCTTTATCTCCAAGTAAGGCGCCTGGGTCATCTCTCGGATGGATGTAAGGCTGTCGAGGGCTCTCATCACTCGGTCGTAGTCCTTTGTCTTTGGGTTCAAGGCCAGTTTCTTGGGGTTATTAGGGTCCACCACAGAGGGATATGGGTCGAAAATGAGTGTTTTCCGGGGAGACTTCAGTGCAGAGCGACACATGGACACTAACAAATCCACTACCTGACCTCCTGTGGCGATCTCGAAAGCAGCTTCGCTCATCACTCCCAGCGTCTGGAAGGCAAACACACACAGCTCCCGCTCACACACTGTGGGCTTGAGCATCGACCCGTTCAGGAAAACATGACGCTCGTCACACAGAACACAAAACTCGTTGACAAGAGGAATCCTTTTCTCTGCATACTCCATGATCTGGACAAGACTGCCTTTACCTTTGTCTTTACTCTGGTCCTTCCATTGCTGGCTGACAAACGTTTCCATGATCTTCTTCAGCTGATGGCCCAGCCCAAACCTGTCTTTTGTTGACACCTGGAAGACATCAATCTTTGGGACTGCTCCATGGTCCACGTACTGGGTTGGCGAGCATTGAAGCCGCACGGTAACAGGCTCTCGCCTAATCACACCCCAGGCCAATGCAATTTCTTCATCTAGGAAGCTGACATCAATGTGTAGGTCAATGTCCACATCATCGATGGAACCATATTCCCTGAGAGAGACTGCATGAGGTCCGTACAAATCCCTCACGGCCTGAAGATCTGCCTCCAACTGGGGATGCTTGTGGAGCTCATCATCAAAGTCCATCTGACCATAGTAGACATCCTGCGAGTCATTGTCTCCCTCAGAATCTTCCTCGATGGCATAATGGCGCTGATTTTTGGATCCGCTGGACAGGCAGCTGGTGGCACCGTTTAGCTTGATCTCTGTTGCAATTTGATGAAAAATGAGAGGAATGGGATCTGTTGTGATTAAAACTTCGTCATCACCTTCAGAGTTGGACACACAGGTGTTGTCTGGATAGTCATCGGAGACATGCACAGAGTAAGAAACCTTTTTCAATCCTTTAGAGTAGGTGAAAGTGAAAGTGGCATCTGAGTATCTGAAATCAGAGAACAGGCAGTCTGTCTCGGCCTTGCACCTTTCAATAACAATGTCGATGTCTTGTTGTATCCTCTCCTGCCTTGAACACATCCCCGTCAAATACAGCCCGCTCAAACAGCTGCTATGGCTGCTAGTTTCTCCCGCTGCCAGCCTCCTATCAGTCTGAAACTGCACATGGGCATTTGGGACTGACAACGTTGTTTTTTCCATTTTCCCAAATTTAAGTGAAGTCTGTGCTGAGTGGTGCGCGCGCATCCCCGGGTATGGACTAGTTCAGTGCCCATTTACTCACTCTTCAGTGAGGTTACACAAACTCTACCCCTCCTATTTATTGCCTCTGCAGGGACGTATTTATGACATCACTGATGATGTCACAATGGCTTAAGTGACATCACTGATGACATCACAATTGCTCGCTGATGACATCATCGAGTGCTGATGATGTCACAATGGCTCTGAGTGTGAAGGCCTATTAATAATAATCTATAAATTTGACAATGTGGACTGAATCTGTGTGCAATCGGGCTGAAACTTTCAGGGGGTGTAAAGAGCACCCGTGCGGGTGACCTGACGGAGCCAAATTTTTTAATTAGGTGATTGCCCTAATTACCGATGTCATCAGTGATGTCATAAATTACTGATGATGTCATCAGTGATGTCACTTGAGCAATTGCGGCCACTGATGTCATCAGTGATGTCATCAGTGATGTCATACATAGGCATTGTGACATCACTGATGATGTCATCAGTGACACACACGAGAGAGAGAGAGGTAGAGAGCTGCGCAGGCCTGAAATTTGGGCCCCAGCCCCTTGCAATGTGCAGCATGCTGCCGTGCTGCGGAGAGGCTCTAAACTCGTTGGTCCAAAACGTTGCTATTTTACAATTGTCAGTGAGACTGTGTTGCCTAAACTCTAAAGACAACCACCGCACCTCTCTCTCTGTCTATCTCACACACACACACACGCGCGCTACCGTAGCCTATCAAAATCCAGACGTTGTCTTGAGAAAGAGAACGTTAGATCGTTTAATTGCCAACAGCAACAATGCCCACAAACTGAAACATTCTGTCACTCAAGCATATAGAAATTAAAACAGCAGACTTACCTTTCATAGCTGCATTGAATAACATCACATTAGTGTCCTCACAATGTATCGTGGAGGATGGGTTAATTTTCAACTGGTTGAAATGTTTCCAGTATGGAGCTTTCCCTACTGTTTAACTCTCCCCTCGCAAACTTTGTTCTTGTCCATCCATCTTGTTTCTCTCTCTCTCACGACACGGACACACGCGGCTTGTTTTGTTGTTTTTTTACGCTGACAGCACGCTGACTGAAACATCATCATGACACACACATCATGACATGTGGATTATGGAGTGGCAGACTAAAATGTCATGGTGAGGGTGTGTGTGTGGGGATGGTGTGTGTGTGTGTTTGTGTGTGTCTGTGCGTGTCTGTGCGCTCCTCCTCTTTGTCTCACTCTGCTGTGTAAAATTAAGCGATTAATACAACTTTATTTTATTATTGGAACGGGCCCGAACCCGGCCCGGCTCCGGCGGCTCGGAGCTATTTATAAAGAAAAGAGCCCGGCCCAAACCCGCCGTATTGGCCAGGCCCGAGGGGCCCGCAGCTCTCTAGAGAGGGGGAGAGTGACTGTGTAAAAAGTGAAAGTTAACAGAAATATAAATACTTAAGTAAAGTAGGCTACTGTAGGCTACCTCAGTATCATTACACCACTTAACTTAGTGTTTCTCCATCATGACAGTTAGTGGAAGATTTGTGATGAAACTACAAAGCGATGTGATGAAACTCGATATGACCTGGCGGGCTGTGTCACAAAGACAAATGTAATTCAGCCTCTCTCTCTCTCTCTCTCTCTCTCTCTCATACACACACACACACACACACACACACACACACACACACACACACACACACACACACACACACACAGAGGCTGTGTGTCTGACTTGCTGCCAGGTCTTGGTGGCTCCATCTGCTCGTTGGTTGTGTCGAGAAGGTCACCGTGTTTCCCCCCTCCGTCATTTCTCTTCTGCCTCTCAGTGTAAACGATGTCACACTCGTAAGATAAGAAAAAAGGTTCTACGGAGAACCGGAAAGTGGATTTAGTTTAGATCTTTAATATGTTTTTTCTTTAAGAACAGCACTGGGTTGTTTGTATTTGAAGAATCCAGATCGTTTTTTTTTTTTTTATCACTATGGGTCTACATAGAACCCTTGTTTCTCTGGGTGTAGATGTGGTCTTAATATGTGTCTCCTTCAGACCTGGCTTGAGAAACACGACCGCACGTTGTTTTAATCATCTAGAGATTAAACAGCAGGAAACTGAGGCCTTGGCTGCAGGTCAGGCTGGACGAGCATCATATTCATTATTCAGTCTGAGATTTCCTCCTTGTTAGCTGTTTCCTGTGTGGCGGGGTTGATTTCCCCTGAGCCAATCACTAGTGAGTGACCGACGTATCTGAACCAATCAATCTGAACCGATTACTAGTGACCAACGTATCAATCAAACTCTCCCGATCGCTAGTGACCAACGTATCTTTCTGAACCAATCAATCTGAACCAATCACGAGTGACCAACGTATCCGAACCGTATCTGAACGATCACTAGTGACCGACATATCTGAACCGATCACTAGTGACTAGGGGTGTCACTCAGTTCACGATACGATACGATACACGATATTGGGTTCACGATAACGATACGATACGATATTTTAACAATATTTTTTTGCGATCGATTTGTAAGTTGAGGGGGCATCCTCCACGCTAATTTGAGTAATTTCACCATTTTCATCCTCCGTGTGTCTGTAACGTCCCTCGTCTGTTCAAACAAAGCAATGAAAAGGACAGCGAGCATGCAATCAGCTGCAGATCAGTGCCACCATGTTCAGGTTCTTTTTCTCGCGATATGAGATTTCATCTCAGCGATACGTATTGTCACGTTTTGATATCGTGATATATTGTGGGACGATATATTGTGACATCCCTACTAGTGACCGACGTATCTGAACCGATCACTATAGTGACGACTTCAGCTGTTTGATGTGAAGGCAATGGGTTTACAGATCTGTGGGTCTAGCTGTAGCTGACTGACTGACTGACTGCTAATATACTGATGGGTCTTAATGTGATTGAAGCAGTTGAGTGAAGCGACTCCGCAGAGCGGCTGGCTGCTTGCTGACTGTTTCCACGTCATCTTCATGAGTTGAAAGCCTCGAATGTCGTGTGGCATGCTGATTTTATCTGCAATATGACAGCCAAGCCAACAGCACACACAAAGATACAGTGTGTGTGTGTGTGTGTGTGTGTGTGTGTGTGTGTGTGTGTGTGTGTGTGTGTGTGTGTGTGTGTGTGTGTGTGTGTGTGTAAATTCCAGCAGCGGGCCTGCACTCCCTGTGTGAGTGGAATATTAATGCGTTGTTGGGGGATTTAATGCCGTTTTTTATTCAGACACTTGCTGAGTTCACTTCACACTCAATCTGAATACAGTATATTGTAAGTGGAAGTTTGTTGAGCTTGTTAATTTTATTTAATGGTTGAGATCAAATATTAATGTAGTGAATCAGCGTTGCCAGATGTACGATCATGAACATATTTGTGCTGTCATTTTGCCCTATGTACGAGCAATAATGCCAAAATTCCCATAATGTACGATAATTTGGTCATTTTGTGTTAAGCTGTGTTCACACTGAGATATTTATTTTTCGCTCTGTCGCTTGATTCAACCCTTTGGAATCGCTCTGTCGCTCTGTTTAAATCGCTCATCAACAGGCACACGAATTGACGGACATGTGGGGGCTATAACGTTACGCAATGTCATGATATTTGTCCACTACGAGCCACCGTCATTGTTTACAAGCTAAAGCCTATCAGCGTGGCGTGATTTCTATTCGCACATAGGTTACGCAATAACCACGCCCTGTGCCCGCGCCTACGCAGCAGCGGTCAAGCACCGGGATTGGCCAGGAGCAAGTCTGTAAATACATTACAACTATTTCATCAATTTATTCCTAACTTGTAACTATATTTTAACTATCACAGGTCTAACTCCCATCCCCCATCTCTCTCCCACAGTACTCTGTCTACTGCTGCATCCTGTCTCTCATTGCGTCATCATCCTCGGCTGCAAGAAGGAGCTCTTCATGGCCTATGGACGCATCCTCTATCCACACGACTGGAACTGCAACAGGTGGGACTGAACTCTGGATGTCAACCCTGTATCCTGTCACATGGTCTTATTGTACTGTGAGGGTGGAGGGGGTGCTCATGCATTACAGGATATGAGTCATAATTGAACACTAGTCACTCACTCTAGTCACTTAGATTTCATGCATCGTCTAGTTCAGTCTCATGAAGTATTTCAGAGGTGGTGAGATCTTATCAGAACCACTTACAGTGACCACCATAGTATGATGATCATCTTAAATACCTTGATACCAACATCATTAGACAACCAGGGTCAAAGACACAGAGACAAACGAACAAACAATGTTACAATTATTAACCCTAATTATTCCTGCATCCCTAAAATGACCATGTATGAATAGGTGAAACATTTCAAATTAAACTGAGGTCCAACCATGAATTCCCCTTTGTGCTACAGCATTAATGATGCATCTGTCCTGAATGAGCTTGGCCTGGTTAAACACCCCCAGGTGATGAGCTGCATATATATCACCCTGTTCCTGGTCACTATGCTCATCATCTCACAACAGGTAAGGAGAATGCTCCTCACCCCATTTCCCTCCCCGTTTTTATCCCTTATTTCTCAGAGACACACACACACATGAATAACTTTGTATTGCTCACAGGCATAAAGACAGACTGATAGCATCCCTATAGAGTTAACGGTGCCTCGCAAGTACCTGGATGGCAGATGTGTGACCTTTGGTTCCTAACCTTTCTTACATCCCTCCTTCATGGCCCTCCTCTCTTTCTTTTACCTAGAGTAAGAGCTGCTTTTCTGCCAGTGATGTGGCTTTGACTATCTAACAAGTAGCTTCTTGCGTCTTATGCTATGCTGGAGTTTGTCATTTTGCCTTGAAATAACAAGTTTTCTCAAAATAATTTCTCAAATTGAGTGCAAACCTCTCCAACCTCTATATCTAAATATATATATATATATATATATATATATATATATATATATATATATATATATATATATATATATATATATATAAATATATATAAAAAAAAGTATATATATAATATATACATGAAGAGTTCATTTGCAAAAACAGGTAAACGCCATTCTTAAAATGAACAAACAACATCTGTTTGATACTCCCTGGAGTGCACATAGAAAACGTTGTAAAATCCCTTCAAACAGTTAAATAACAACACAGAGACATTTTATTAGCTAATGACTTTATTGGGAAACATTGTGCAAAATGTTTGTACCCCCGTGTGTTTTCTCACCTCTTCTCAGTTCTCAGTTTCCTGGTCTGGACTGAGGAGGCGAAACGGAGGCAGATGGGTCCAACCCATGGTCCAACCTCACTTGTAGACGGGGAGCAGTGGAACATGCCAAGTGTGATTCAGTAGGCGGGTTTAATTGATTACAGTTTTTCACAATTGCTTAAACACATTTCCTGATAGACTACCTCACTTTCTCAAAACCCGAAACACAAATCTCAAAACTCACACACAAAATGCAAAATCCTACACTTCTCTTGCAAAAGCACACTTTGCCCTCAAAACAGTGTTAACTCTTCACTAAATGGTATTTTCTTTTCAAATGACAAACACATACATCATATGAGTAGACATTTCTAAGCACCCATTGAACACTGGTGTGCAGAATGGAAAACACTATAAATGCTTTATCAGTAGAATTATGCCTTCTTTGCATGTTCAGTTTCAGGTTGTGCACATTGTGTCTAATGTGTTTAAACAATTGTGAAAAACTGTAAAACCAATTTTTGAGGGGTTAAACTACTTGGAGTCATTATAAATGATTAGGTTTGACGTATGGGAAAGTCAATGTAATAATAGTTGTGTTGAAGGGGACTCTTGTTGTATTGTGTGGTTAATTGAAAACTAATGATGTTTGTCTCTGCATAGGAGGGGCTGCATCCTTCAATGGGGGATTCATGTCCCTGCTTCTGACAGGGGAGCCTACATACTGTAACTGGACCCATTTGCAGGGGCTTAGCCTACTGTCTGTGTTTGGTTTAGTTCAGTTTTGAATAGTGATCTGTTTATTAAGGACAATAAAACATTTTCGAGTCGTTTGTTAGGGAAAGCCATAACAAAACTGCCTAGAGATCCATTGTGGGGGGTGAGAGAGAGGACAAGGCAGGAGAGAGAGGACAAGGCAAGAGAGAGGACAAGGCAAGAGAGAGAGGAGAGAGGACAAGGCAAGAGAGAGGACAAGGCAAGAGAGGAGAGAGGACAAGGCAAGAGAGGAGAGAGGACAAGGCAAGCAATAGAGGAGAGAGGACAAGGCAAGAGAGAGAGGAGAGAGGACAAGGCAAGAGAGAGAGAGGACAAGGCAGGAGAGAGAGAGGACAAGGCAGGAGAGAGAAGAGAGAGGACAAGGCAGGAGAGAGGACAAGGCAAGAGAGAGAGGAGAGAGGACAAGGCAGGAGAGAGAGAGGACAGGGAGAGAGAGGACAAGGCAGGAGAGAGGACTTCAAGGCAGGAGAGGACAAGGAGAGGACAAGGCAGGAGAGAGAAGAAAGAGGACAAGGCAGGCGGGAGGCGACTTCAAGGCACCATCTTTCTGCCCCCTCCCCTCCCTGTCTGACCTCTCCTCAGCCCCCTGTCCTTCCTTCTACTGTCTCCCTTCCCTCCTCCAACAAAATTCCCTCCTCTGCCATCTATCTATGTATCTCCCGGCCTCCTTCCTCTCACCCTGTTTGCACTCAACCACTCTACTACCATCTCTGCAGGGACTGACCCGCAGAGGAGAGAGGGGAGCAGGCACAGTCCCTGCAGAGATGGTGAGAGTGGTTGAGTGAGAACACGGTGAAGGAAGGAGACCATGAGAGGGAGGGAGGGAGGGGTGATGGGAGCAGGGTGAAGGAGGGAGGCCAGGAGATGGCAGGGGAGGGAGGGGTGGGGGGATGGGATGAGGGAGGGGGGCCAGGAGATGGCAGAGGAGGGAGGGGATGGGGGGGGGGAGGGGTGGGGAGACAACTTCAAATCCCCTGCAGGAATCGAACCTGCACTTCTGGTTGTTAAGGTGACCGCCTTAACCCCTAGACCATCAGCCTAGGTAACTTACAATGGATCTCTAGGCAGTTTTGTTATGGCTTTCCCAATGAAAGACTTGAAAAGGTTTTAGTGTCCGTACCGGGATTCAAACCACAAACCTTTGGGTTGGAAGGCATGGTCTTTCACCACTGGACTACAGCCCAGCTCAAACACACAGAACATGCAGCAAGTCAAATAGATGTGGTTAAGATTAGGGTTTTCTTAACCACGACCATACCCTAACCCAATTGATATGGTGGTGGTGGTGGTGGGGGGGGGGGGTATATATATATTTTTTTAATATTTTGTTTTCAATTATTAATATTATTATTTTCACATTTACTAATCATTAACTACTCTATTCAGGAATTGACCGACTAATCAGCAACTATCTAATGATTAACTAATATATTCACGAACTGACATTTATTAATCATTAAAGAAACAGTTAACTACTCTGAGTCTGCACTGAGTGCTCATAAGTGTCAAAATAGAAAACCAGATTCAAACATAGGCAGAATGGTTCCAGGTCCATGTTTATCACCAGGCCGTTATTGAAAATAAAAATTTGTTCTTAATTAACTTGCCTGTTTAAATAAAGGTTGATGATGATACCAGAATGTTAGCACAACAATACAAAACTCACAGCAACAAGTAGACCAGTGGTTTATTGATAGTATTCTGTGACATCACCACACAGACATCTTGGTCTGATTGTAATCAATTAACAGGTGATTACAATCTAATTACACACAGCCAATGAGCTGTGTGTAGTGTAAAGTGCCATATTGGTGGGAAATGCATGTGACATCATGGGAATACTATGAATAGACAAGTCCAAGTGAATCAGTTGTTATTAAGCTTTATACGAGGCGGACGAGTCTGTTGTGGCCTTCACCTTGTCAGTCTCACCGTGAGCATGGGCGCCTGGCCAATCCCGGCGCATGACTGCTGCGTAGGCGGGCACAGGGCGTGGTTGTTGCGTAACCTATGTGCGAATAGAAATCACGCCCCATGGCCACACAAACATACGTTACCGGAAGTAACATGACCGACTGTAGCCTATCTATGACGAAGAAGTAAACTTGCTAAGTCTACTCCCTAACAGTGGGTGGCACTGTGGGCATGAGACTGGCTCATCCTTCATGTACTTTGTAGGACATGTTTGCAGCTCTTTGCAAAAGGAGTCACAGATTGAGAGTGTTTTTGGCACATGACACCACAAACAATCTATGCACCACACACAGCTTTGAATAATAATAATGTTAATAATTAAAATTTTATTTTATTTTATTCAATGTTTTCTGTCTAATAATTCGGCTCCAGCTGTTTGATGCTAGTGGAAGTGGCTGGAGGTCTCAAACTGTTGAAATAGTGACAGTTATAGTGTTTTTTTTTTGCAGCCTTCACAAACGCTTTCCTTCCTCACTGACTTTGGTGTTTCCATATGCCAACCGGAAGCGGTTGCCATGCCAACAGGCACCAGTTGCCCAAGCTTCAGAAACAGAACGTGAGCTATGAGAAAGCTTTGAGCGGCTCAGAGGGGTTTGTTTGGCTGCTGAACACATTCCTGCACTGCACTGCAGAAACCATCACGGCTGTAGGGTTGTATTCACTATAGTCCACTCAGTCTGTGGTTTGAGCCACGGGAAAACTGACAGAGTAATCACTCAAGGTTTTATGGGATCGCTAGGGACATCCAAATACCAGAATACATTATACTTAGTGGATCAATGTTAATTCAGAGGTGGAAATGTCACATGGTCTTCTGATCATGCTATTTTCATATCATGTATGTCTACATTGGATTTCAAGGGTGTGCTTTCACATAGCCTTTGGAGGCGGACCTCTAAATGGAAGTGAAAACATATTACATTAGTTATTAAAACACGTAGAATACGAATTTTACTGTTTGTCCCACTTTCCCAGAGTCAGAAGTAGGCCTAAATAAATGCCTTCAGACAGACATGATTTGTATGTATTTGGTGTAGTCTGAAGTATGTCAAACAGCAACATCAGGCTATCTTGGCTCAATTGTTGGGAGGGGGGGTTCTTTTTTTCAAGCCTTGTCTGAGGGGAGGCCCACAGTCTCAGATTTTGAAAACCCCTGGCATACCTACACCCATCATACGACCTGTTCTGAATGTATATGTGCACTTTGGGGGTACTCTCCTTACCCCAAAATGAAAAATTAGGTTATAAACCATTCAGTATCATTTAATTTTCTGCACAACACATTTTAGTTAGGTATATGTTTTTACCATTAAAAGCATGAGGCATAATAAGCACACAGATTGAAACATGCCTTGACTGTGCCCATGTAATCTTCACTCCATGTATCCAAATGTATTATACATGTAATATTATTATTATTATTATTATTATTATTATTATTATTAATAATAATAAATAATAATAAGTACTATATTGGTCCAGCCACTTTAGCTTCACCACAGAGTCAGATCAGACATTCAACAACCAGTCCGAAATCAATAAGTATTTGTGAGAGGCAGAGATCTGCTTTGCTCAAGTGTCCTTGAGCCAGACCCTGACCTCTGCAGTAACACCAGATGGACGCCAGAGGGCACACGTGTGAAGCCATCAACCAACCACTGAGCACAGACAACTGATAATGAATGTGATCTGACTATAGCCAAAACAAAGTAACAAATCTGAATGGTGTCATCTTGTGTTTAAACTGAGAACTACAGTGTGTGTGTGTGTGTGTGTGTGTGTGTGTGTGTGTGTGTGTGTGTGTGTGTGTGTGTGTGTGTTTTAATTTGTGGTTTAAACGTATTGTACACATTTATTTTGTTTATTCTATAACAATTAACAGTAATATTACATTCAACTGTTTCAACTGGCACATTCCATGTTATTCATTAAAAAAAAGTATAAAATATACAGACAGTTTAGATTGGACATTGCAACTTACATTAAATATCACAGGAATCAAGACAAAACAGAAAACAGAGACAAGTTGAGGAAGACAAAAGGCTGAAAATGAAAGAGGAAAGTGACTGAAGCACACAGAACCTTGTTCCATCTAGGCTGCTGTGGCGTCATACAGAAGTGGGCGTGGTTTCATCCAAACTGGATTGGGGAAATGATAGACGCCACCAGGCCACGCCCCCAGGTTTGAAATTACTGGTTGAAAATATTGTATTTATGTCATCCTTTCAATCTTTCCTGTCTCTCTCCACTCTGAATGATCTAATGAAGTCGAAAAAGACCATATTTTATGCTAATATGTTCCTAGCAACATATCCTTAAAAAGTTATTCCTAGGCTTCAATCTGTTCAATTAAGATTTGGACTCGTACAAATCAGCAAAAGGACAGCTCACGTTTGGGTCAAAGTTTTAAGCAAGACTCACGCTCTGAGGTCAATAGATTTTTCCTGACAGTTTCCCTCTAACATTCCTAAAAATTATCGTAAATCTTGTCAAATAAACAAGTGCGAATTCGCAATAGCTGCGGCAACATTATGCAAATTTCCAAAATGCAGGATAGCAGGGGAAACCCACCCTACACTGCCTCTACCACCCCGCATTTCGAAGCCCCCCCAGGAGCGGCCGAGGGACATCACTCAGTGCACAATTGCCCAACTTCGCATCACTGATGACATCATCGAGTGCTCGAGTGACATCACTGATGATGTCACAATGTCTATGACATCATCAGTGATATCGCTACTGACCAAAATCATCACAAATCTCACCACGTGACCAAAAACGTCACTGACGAGGTCACTCGAGCACTCGGTGATGTCATCAGTGACATCAACTTGGGACACAAATCGCAGACAGAGAAACAGACAGACAGAACCCACTTACTCCCTTTCACTGTATAGATTGGCATGAACATAAACCCACACCTTCACACACACACACGCACGCACACACACACACACACACACACACACGCATGCCAAATTTAAGCCTCCTAGGGCGAAAACTGTGCCTGCTAAAAGGTGGAGAACTTTTTGTGGACCAACAGAGTGACTTCTAGAGCTGCTGGTCACAGCTAAAAAAAAAAGAGGGGGGGAAAAGGGTGAGACGAAGGTGACCCCAGGTTTCCTCACACGGTGAAGGTGACCCCAGGTTTCCTCACACGGTGAAGGTGACCCCGGGTCTCCTCACACGGTGAAGGTGACCCCGGGTCTCCTCACACGGTGAAGGTGACCCCGGGCCACCTCACACGGTGAAGGTGACCCCGGGTCTCCTCACACGGTGAAGGTGACCCCGGGCCACCTCACACGGTGAAGGTGACCCGCCCGGGCCACCTCACATGGTGAAGGACGAGCCGTTTTCGCTGGACCCGTCCACGGAGCGGCGGGCGGACACGTACATTTCGGAGGTGACCCGGGAGAAGCGGCGCGGGGCGATGTACCTCTTCCCCAGACACCACAGGTCCTGCACGATCTTCCTGAAGTGGTTCCTGAACTTGACGCCCACGAAGGCGTACAGCACCGGGTTCAGGCAGCAGTGCAGGTAGGCCAGAGTCTTGGTGACGGTCGTGGCTGTTTGCAAGGCGTCGGCCGCGAAGCACGCCTGCTCCTGGAACATGACCACGGTGTGGTAGAACAGGGCCAGGTTGTAGGGCATGTGGCAGGCCACGAACACCTGTCGTGAAACAATCGTATTAGGGATGCACATTTTAATCAATTTCCTTAATCGATGAATTGGCCATGATAATGCTCAATTAATAGATCATTATAAAAACAGCTTTTAACATCCAAAATAGTCGACAAACAAAGTCTAAAAACAGCTTTTAACATACAAAATAGTCATACAACATAGTCTTGAGGCCTGCTCAACAAGTTATTCAACCAGTCAAACTTTCTGCATTAGCTGTGGTGCTGTAGACGTGCTGTATTTCAACATTGTAATTTCAACATTGTAAATTTATTACAATGTTTACAATGAATCCTGTTGTCTTTTTGGGTGTAATTCTTCCACACTGGACTTTTTGCCTGCTAGCTTGGCTTTCTTCTTCCTCTGTATAAGCAGTGAAAGTGAAATGTTGCCCCTGTGGTGTTAAATCATTTCAGGAAGAAGAAGAAGAAAATAGCACATCGGTGAACATAATGTTTGATCGATCGAATCCCTAACGGCAAGTAAAGGATTGTTGACTACCGGTAATTATTAACACCTCTAATTGTAACTCATGTAGGACTTTGCTGACATTGCATAATGGTTTATTACAGAAAAGCGTGATGACAGGATGATTAGTTACCACTTCCCTTCTTCTTCTGTTTGGTTTTTACAGCGGTTGGCATCCAAAATGTTGCTACCACTTCTACTTCCCTTAACAGGTCTAAACCACAGTATACAGGAAGCAGTAGAGGAAGAGTGAAGAGGTCATCCTGCATCAACCTAAATAGCCAGAGCAGCCCCTCTGCCATGGAGGACGTACATGTATTGCATGGTAGTTATACAGTTTTAAACCTAGAAGAAACAGGAATGGAGAGCCCCAGGGATGACGTATTTTTGTAGTCGGAACGCGGAAGTCCCAGACTTCCGGGTTCTTCACTGTTTCTGCCTATGGGATTTTTGAATGGGTTTTTGGTGCGATGTTTCAAATAAGGTCTGTGGGCAACGCAAGCTTAATCAAACACGAACCAGTGTTCAGCGGGATAATCTTCACACATGAGGACCACTTTCATGAGTTTTGAAGCGTAAATGCGAGCCCTAGGAGTAAAAAGCTCATGCTAAGCTAATCCAGAACTACACACAGTGTCGCATAGGCTTCCACGTCACGTCACCGCTCAACCTGGAGTGTTGTTGATGATGTGTGCGCTGCTGTGCACTGATTACCCCGAGCTGAACCAGGTGATGGAAAGAGAATTTCCGTGTTCATCCTTTGAAGCGATGACGTTATTGACGTATAATATCCCCGTCGACTCAACAGTGTAGTCTCATTTAGCCGTTTGCTAGCTAGCCGCCCTTTTAACGGCACGTAAAAGCATAAAAACTCATAAAAGTGACCCTCATGTGTGAAGATTATCCCGCTGAACACTGGTTCGCGTTTGATTAAGCTTGCGCTGCCCAGAGAACTTATTTGAAGCATCGCGCCAAAAAACCATTCAGACATCCCATAGGCGAAAACAGTGAAGAACCCGGAAGTGTTAGCATCGATGTTTTCCCGGACTTGTTCCTGGGGCTCTCTATCTATTACACACAAATACTGTCAAAGGAAATCAAATGAGTTTCACCACACACCGCCACCACGGCCAGCACCACGCGGACTGCCTTGTGCCTCTGGAAGTTCTTGGCGCGCAGCAGCGTGATGATGACGCTGGTGTAGCAGAAGAGCATGACGAGCAGGGGCAGGAAGAAGCCCACCGCCATCTGCGTGCTGGGGACCAGGACCTTCACCGTCCACGCCGTGGCGTTGTCCGTGAAGTGGAACTCACAGACGTACTCCAGGGGCTCGCCGATGTTCTCTTCGCCGTTCTCTTCGTCGTAGTAGTCGGCCAGGCTGTGCTGGGGCAGGTACCTGCAGTGGTAGAAGGAGCATTCGGTTCTTTGTCTTAAGCAAAAGTAGCAATACCACGGTGTCAATTTGCATTTTCAACCGGGAAAATGTGTGGATTGATGTCAGTGCAAACTGTTGCTCATGTTCATGCATGATACCTTGCATGTGTGGCTTTTATTTTGAAGGTTCTGGGCTTTTATTTCGAAGGGCTGTGTGTGTGTGTGTGTGTGTGTGTGTGTGTGTGTGTGTGTGTGTGTGTGTGTGTGTGTGTGTGTGTGTGTGTGTGTGTGTGTGTGTGTGTGTGTGTGTGTGTGTGTGTGTGTGTGTGTGTGTGTGTGTGTGTGTGTGTGTGTGTGTGTGTGTGTGTGTGTGTGTGTGTGTGTGAGAGAGAGAGAGAGAGGCGAAAAGGCAGCAAGGCTGGTGTTGGTGAGTGTGTTTTCCATGGTGACTGATTCAATAAAGGTTTTTTTTATTCAACACTCTCTCTCTCATCATAATGATTTAAATAGTGCAAATTAAATTTGTACTCACTTATGGGAAATAATTCAGCTGTTATGAAAAATCCCATGACAGGCATGCCCACACCTTGCGGCAAGCTGCAGCCTGACATAAGTGGGAAAAGCTACAAAGAGACACTGTTCTCTCTTTCCTCCAGAATGAAAGCAAAACTTTTGCAGAAGATCAGATTTGCACTCACTTAAGGGAAACTCACCTGTTATGAGAAAGGCCCATAACAGGCATGCCCACACCTGTGGTAAGGTGGTCATAATAAAAATTAATAGTAAATGTGTGTGTGCGCTTGAGGGGGAAAGGCAGGAAGAGAATGAAAGTAGTAAAGTACAAGATCAAATTTGGACTCGCTTGGGAAATTACTCAACTGTTATGGGGAATACCGCACTCTCAGTAGGTAGAATAAGAACAGCAACTTTACTTGGAGGACAGTTGGTAACAGTCCGTTACAAAGGTCAAATCTAAAGGTCATTTTAAGAAATTACATTTCTCAGTGGTGATGATGATGATGACGGCAATATTCAAAAGTTATTGCAATATTGTTTTGGTGTGTGCTCGGTGGAGACCCGGGTTCAATTCCCGGTAGCGGTACTTCCAGCTTGGGCAGATGGTCCTACAGACACAATTGGCCGTGTCTGCTGGTGGGAAGCCGGTGGGGTATGAGTCCTGGTCGCTACACTAATGGAGGAAGCATGTGCTTGTTCCACTGTCAAATGTAGTGGAGTAGAAAGGAAAACGTAACACATCATAACACAACATTTCATGAGAATACGTTGCTTAGTTACATTCCACCAAAGGGTAGCCTACCTGTCGTAGTAGTACAGCGTGGGCACGGAGAGCAGCAGAGCGCAGACCCAGACGATGCCGCAGATGATGCGGCTGTAGAGGAGCGAGCGCAGCCGGAAGCTGCGTCGCGCCTGGACGATGGCGATGTATCGGTCGCTGCTGATGCAGGCCAGCAGCAGCATGCCGGCGTACAGGTTGACGCTGTAGGCGCCACGCAGCAGCTTGCAGGCCCCGGCGCCCATCGCCCAGTACGCCTGCTCGTTGTAGATGATGAACGGCAGCGCCATCACGAAGAGAAGGTCGGCAATGGCCACGTTCAGCAGGTAGATGTCCGTCATGGACTTGGCCCTCTTGTAGAAGGCATAGGTGATGATGACCAGGCTGTTTCCCAGCAGGCCCAGGATGCAGATGATGGAGTGGACGTACGGCCCCACCACGCGCTCCATGCTCTGAGTGTTGTTGAAGGTGCACGGCGGAATCACCTCGTAATCGTCGTCGTAATCCTCTTCTGAATAGTCATCTAAAGTTGGTGTAGTAGTCATATAGCTGGTGGTGGCGTTCACACCGGTGTCCACCAATAGGTTGAACATCATTTCCTCTTCTGCTGCGAACAAAAACAGAACAGAAGATGATGATTAGACGACTCCCCAACCATTGACATAATATATGGATGACGCGTCTCCACGTCCTACTGCTGTGCAAAAATGAAGCCAAACTATCTTGTCTCAGCGAGCGGCCATCTTGCTTGTGTCTGATGTCATTTGGGACCAGAGTCTGCACAGCAGTGTCGGGCTGAGCCCCCTCAGCCATGCTGTGATCAAGGTGTGGGAGTGACTGTCACATGTCAGTCAAACAGACAGAATTAAAAATAAATAAAATAACATTGTTAAATAACTAATTAAGAACGTCAGAAAAATGTTATGTGAACATACACCAGCGTGATAAGACTGGGGACACCTCGGCATTCCGAAATGTCGGCACTCCGAAATACCGGCATTCCGACAAAATTGAGATCTGTCTCGCCATTGCGAAAGAACCCTCCCCCAGACCCTAACCCTAAACCTAACCTCTCCCACCCCCCACGCCTAAGCCTAACCTAACCTCTCGGCGAAACATTTTTTGGAGATAAAAAAGGGCCGCCTCTCCGAAAGCATAGAAGTCAATGATCGGAATGCCGACACTTCGGAATGGCGAGGTGTCCCCGATAAGACTTTATAAGGAAATTATCGTATGTGTACTTACTACTTTGATTATTTAGTTCGGCTCATATGGCCGTCCACTAATGGGGCATTCCTTTAAAACTGGGAAATGGAAACGTGACGGTTCAAAGGTCATGAGCGCGAACGGTGACGTCACCACTTCTCATATTTTCTCTCCCAAACTCAGAGGAGCCTCGGCAGCTAGCCCCGACCTCAAAAATCCAAGATGGCTGCTCCGCGCAACAACAGTAGTTAAAATTGTAGTAAATGTTGTTTATTAGCACTTCTGTCTTGTTTGTGTCTCATTAAATCAGCTGTACACAGCAGCACTGTCTAACTTCTATCTGTGTGGACATGTTGCTGCAGTGTTTGTATGCGCAAAATTCCACAAAATGCCTTGTTATCAACTGTTATTGCTAACGATGGCTAGCCTGGCTAGTGACCGGATCGGACTCGTTTAAACGGATGTGACGCAATTCAACAGCTCCCAGTTTTCTGCAAATGGAACGCTAACAAAACGGATGTGACGTCATTCAACTGCCACACCCCAGTTTGTTTGCGATAAAGGAACGGGCCATAACATGGAGGGGGTGGATTGCCAGCCACCAGATGGCGATTAAGATGTTTTGGCTTCACTTTCCGGGAGCGCACATGATGTCCATATTATACTACACAGTCAATGCTTCCAACTGTGTTGAAGTCCCAGACAAAACGAAAGTAATTGGCACCATTTTATACATATGAAAATATGAGCGTAGCCACCGTGATGTCAGTTTATGGAGTCCTGTTTTGAAGCCTCAAGTTTGGTATCTTGACCGTCGCCACGGTTGTTGTTTTTTGTTGCCAGAAGCAGCTAGCATGACACTATAGGGGTTTCCCACAGAGCTACTGCGCCTGCTATTGGTCCATGATCAGCGAGCTGTGTGATCACAGGACAGGTGACCTGTCAATCACGCCCCAAACGCATAATCTGCTTTATTGTCTATTTGACTCGAAATGGGGCCATATGCCCGTTTATCAGTTTAGTCACACTGAGTGAGTATTGATCAGTTTAGTCACACTGAGTGAGTATTGATCAGTTTAGTCACACTGAGTGAGTATTGATCAGTTTAGTCACACTGAGTGAGTATTGATCAGTTTCGTCACACTGAGTGAGTATTGATCAGTTTAGTCACACTGAGTGAGTATTGATCAGTTTCGTCACACTGAGTGAGTATTGATCAGTTTAGTCACACTGAGTGAGTATTGATCAGTTTAGTCACACTGAGTGAGTATTGAAGTTATTGGTCGGCCGTGGCACACCCGCCATACAGGGTGTGATCGAGTTGGCCCGTGTTAGCTGTGATGCTAGCGCATTGCGCATAGCGGCTAGCACTAGGCTGCATTGATGCCTATGCGCTAGGTGCTAGCACTAGCATTGAAGCAAACGCTAGCGCTAGCATTGAAGCTAATGCTAGCTGCTAGAAGAATCCCTGCTAGCTGTGTGTCATTAGGCGTCCGTCGATGTGAAAACAGTTTGAGCACCGCCGTGATCTGCATCACCATCAGACATGTAATCCCAATAAAGGTCACCTTCTAATCTACACAGTCTTAATTCTATCATGTGTTCATTGTTTTCAGTTTGAATGCAATCTGGAGAAACTCCGTCTCATAAGGAACATCATCAAAGATGCGCCCACTAGAATCACATGAAACTGTGCCACCAGCATCCTGGTGTTGTGTCGTGCCGGCTTGGCAGCATTCTTTTGATCTCGTATCAATTGATCTCGCTCGTAAATATTGTTCACTCGATGTGGGAATGTTCCAGTTGTGGTTGTTTTAGGGGCTTGATTTGAATGTGTCAGGTTTGTTCTCAGGTGTCTGTACTAGGAGATGCAGAGGAAGTGCTGCAGAGAATGAGGCCAGTTAACCCCGCGCAGACCGACTGACCCAGTTCCAGTCAACACGGTGCAGACTGACCCAGTTCAGTCAGCAGAACAGAGCCTGTGGTGGAGTTTCAGATGTCATTTTTTTGCTTGTTCACATTCAGGCATAAAAGGTAACCTGTCAGATTAGGGAGAGAGAGAACATATTAGCTTTTCACTTTGGGTTTTCCCTCAATAGTTTCATAAGTTCTCTCAATATGTGACACACGCGCAGCACGCACTGTGCGTAGGGCACCAAGTGCCGCGATCGAGGGGCATCATCCAGAGCAGGAATACAGCTGGCTCCACATAGTCGAGCGAAGCACCGCGAGGCAGACCTCCGCAGCTCGCGTGTCCACGCTCCACGCTGGGACCGAGGCTTTCATGGTCAGAGTGGCAGCCAAGTGATCATCATGTTAACATTGTACAGTGATGAGTGAGAAACGGCCCATAAAAGTCACAATGAAACGCCATTATGCGCAGTACTGAGTGCAGTTTCACTCTCAAACAACCGTATAGCACATGGATAGAATCACCAAAGTTGTTTTTACTGAATTACTTGTTTTTCAGTTCTAAGGCCTATAGCTATATAGCCTCAACGCGAGACTCATTCTTCCTTCTGAGTCTCGGATGTGCGGCCCTGCACAAAGCTGCCTCCCCCCCCACCCCCCCATGAGTGCATGGCTAAACGCAGAGATGTAGCCTACTAATTTTTTCTTAGCTAATTACTCTCAATTAAATGTATGTGCATTGGTTTATTGTTGTATGTGTATATTATTGTATTTCCACGTAATGTATTGAGTGCCTAACTCGCGCCCTATTCCGGGTTCGGCATTGCCACCTACAAGAGATTTCATTCCCCATTTTGAAAAATCCTGATAAAAAGAGTTTGACTTCTCTGTCAAACCAAATGATTCAGTTATATTTAGAATCAGGAGAAACCATGGAACAGACCAAAACCAAGTTCAAACAAACAATCAAAGCCGTGCCGGCAGACTGTTCCTCAAATGCTCCTGCATGTTCCTGCTGTCAACTTCTGCTTGGTGAGATGTCCTGGCTCAGACTGTCCCCTCTGACTTCCCTTAGTGAAATGTCACCTGCAGCTCCTCACACGCACACACGCACACACACACACACACACACACACACACACACACACACACACACACACACACACACATCCACATGCATGACGCACGCACACAGAGCAGAGGAACCACCATGTGTCACTGTTAACCGTAAAACACCTGAACTCATTTAGCTTTCTGATTGGCCCGGAGGAAACACCTGACCTCGTTTAGCTTTCTGATTGGCCCAGAGGAAACACCTGAACTCGTTTAGTTTTCTGATTGGCCCAGAGGAAACACCTGAACTCGTTTAGCTTTCTGATTGGCCCAGAGGAAACACCTGAACTCGTTTAGCTTTCTGATTGGCCCGGAGGAAACACCTGAACTCGTTTAGCTTTCTGATTGGCCCGGATGAAACACCTGAACTCGTTTAGCTTTCTGATTGGCCCAGAGGTAGTCTCGCAGTGCCAGCCGTGGATGCCAAGCCAAAAAAAGGGTGCGTGACAGACATCTGAATTGACCAACCAGGGAACCTCGTGGCCGGTGCATTCGGAAATGTGTGGATCAGCGAAATCGAGCCCGGGTGAACTGCAACAACTGCAACAAACACGTCCTTGAGAGCATCTACGCCGTGGACCTGGCACACTTTCTGTAATGCAACCGTTAAATGATCTTGCCCACTCATTCTTCTTGCAAGGCAGCAGCTATCGATATTTTTTGGTCGCTCCTCCTGACACTGCGAGACTATAGTCTCCTCACGGTGCTTCACGGTGTTCCACTCACTGTACGCGTTTTTGCCGGACTGTAATATGGGAGGTACGCTGTATGACGTAACTTCCGTCACAGCCTGCAGAAGAGACTTGTGATACAGACCCTCCGTCGCTGGAAGCTTGCTGACGTCGACGGTGGCTCTGACTAGACTAACCAGGTTAATGCAGGAAATGCATAATGCATAATGACAGAGGAAAAAAGGTGAGACTGTTGAGGATATCAACATGTTCCTCAGACATATTATAAAATGACTATGGAAAGCTCTATACGGCTAAAATGACAATATATTTACTTTCCGGACGTGTCGTGAATACCACATGAGGGCCCGTTCAAATGGATGTATGTCGTATGTCACGGTAAACACCATCTGACTTGAAGGGCCCTGTAGACCATATTCACAGCGCGGCCATCTTGGAATGACGTCACCCGCTGGTTGGGAAGGCAACGAGACTCTCATCTCTCTTGATGGCTTTACCGATAATCAACCGACTTTGTATCATATATAATCTCGGTAATATATAAGCACATGGGCAGTGTTTACCTTCTCTCTCTGGTTACCTCATGGAGAAAAATCCTCCTGCAGAAAGTGTGCATACTTAAAAAAAAATAAACATTAACAGCCACCCTTGGAGCAGATTCTGCCTCTCGAGCAGAACTTCCGCAGCTCCGTCCACACACAGTCACGTGCGGTCAGTGAATACGAGTGTTGGTGCAGTCGGTTATGAGAAAGGGAGAGAGACAGAGAGAGGGGGAGGGAGAGAGACAGAGTTTCACACACAGAGAGGAGAGGGAGAGAGAGATGGAGAGAGACAGAGAGAAGGAGAGGGAGAGAGACAGAGAGGAGAGGGAGAGAGAGATGGAGAGAGACAGAGAGAAGGAGAGGGAGAGAGACAGAGAGGAGAGGGAGAGAGAGATGGAGAGAGACAGAGAGAAGGAGAGGGAGAGAGAGGCGGAGAGAGAGTTCACTGCTCATCTCTGCAACACTTGACGAGAGAATATGGTGCTTAACTCTTTTGGAAAACGTGTTTCTCTTAGCATATTTATCTCGTTAACATAAATAGGTTAAGAGGCTACTCATTACATAGAAAAATACATTATTTGTGATTAAAATTATGAATGTAGCGACTCCTACACATGTATGATTTTACTGCTTTCATGGGGCTCAGAAACTTCCTTATGATAACATGCTTGTTATGATTTCATCATATTTTTTGCAGTAGGCTAACTTTGAGGTTATTATGGAGAATATTCTGGACAATATTTGTCATTGATTTGGATTGTTATAATAATAAACATACATTTGCATAAAGCAAGCATATTTGTCCACTCCCATGTTGATAATTGATATTAAAAACTTAAATATGATTATAATTAAATATCCCTTTATGGTCATTTAGAAATAGATCAACAATATGTGTGATCAATTTGCGATTTATCGCGATAAACTATATGGACAATCGTGCTTAATCGTGATTAATTTAATCGTTTGACAACCCTACTATTTGAACATACATAATGACACAAAAGTAACTCAAGGTAAGGAGACTGTGACCATTACAGCAGATTGCTATTTGAAAGAGGTAATCTGAATGAGGGATCTGTGATCAGATTACATGTTGAGCATGCAGGGCGGAGCAGGCTCACACTGCAGTCTGAAACTACATTTTTACAAAGATCAAACAAAAACACTTTCTACCGCTAAAGACACGCACAAAAGACATTAGATGGCATTACGTTCAGCTGACCGTCTCCTCCACAGACTCTACTGAGGCTACAGAGGAATAAGTTCAGATCACCAACGTTACAGGTAAGCAGTAAGATCATATAAGTGGAGAAAAATAGTTGCCAACACTTTACAATCAAGGTACATTCATTGAATGCGTAATAAGCATAAAGTTACTGCTTATTACGCCTTAACTAATTAACAGTTAACTAATGTGTATAGTAATCATTTACTATTGATGTGCATGTTAACTAAGGTATTGTGGTTGGCTTGAGGCATGAAGTCACTGAGGTTAAGGTTAGAGCATGTTTACACTCACGGCTAATTAATGAGTTAAGGCTAATCAAGGGTTAGTTCATGCTAATGAACTAACCCTTATTGTACATAGAGTGTAGAGAGTAAAACTGAGAATGATATTAGATGATATGGAAGTGAAAGGAGAGAAATGAGAAGTGGCAGAGAGAGACAGATTGTTTTTTTACTTCAGGACTATTTAGTCTGGAGATAATGTAGTAAATTTGCACAATATGAAAAGCAAAAAATAAATAAAAATAAAATGAATGAAATCAGAACTGACCGGTGTGATGTGTTGCCGTGTCTAAGCAGGCGAGGTGTCGAGTTGCAGGTCAGGCACACCGAGAGGAGAGTGACAGCCTATCTGTTTGTGTTCTGAAACCTTGATTCTAGGTTTCACTCACGCACTCTCTCTCTCTCTCTTTCTCTCTCTCTCTCTCTCTCTCTCTCTCTCTCTCTCTCTCTGTGTGTGTATCTCTGTGTCTCTCTTGCTCTCTCTGCAAGAATGCCAATCACAGCTTACTTTAAAAGTATATCAAATTAATCAGATCAAAATATGATTATTTGGCATTTACTAGACAGCCGAATCTATGCTGGACCAGTGGTTCTCAAAGTGGGGTCCTCGAGGGGGTTCCAGGGGGTCCTCAGCAAAAGAGGGGAACACTTTATTTTCACTATAATTACACAACACTATAATTACATAACACAATGACAGAATGTATGGCTATTTTGTTCATGGGTTTCATACTTTCTGTAATAAAACATCTGGTAAAGCGCGTATGAAAGGCTTAGTCCTTCGCGTGGCCGACCCGGGTTCGAATCCGACCCATGGTCCATTGCCACGTCATCCCCACCTTCCCTGTCTGCCCATTGTCCTGTCTAATAAAGGCAAAAACACCCCCAAAAAATAATCTTAGAACACACACCCACACACACAGAGATGAAGGACCCTGGGACAAAATCTTATGAAATATTGATCTAATTTCTCTCACCGTAGAAAAAGTTTGAGAACCAGTGGGCTAAAGAAGAAAAAGAAAACAGCTATACAATGGATTTTTATCTTGTGGCCAGACTGATTTCACTAATATTTTTTGCTCAACTTGTTTCAGGAGTGAATTCTTTTTTTTTTTTACGATTATGGTTTGAAATCAATCTTATTAGAATTAATCAGATAAATAAAATGTAGTCAAATCAGTACGTGTCTGACAGCAGAGGAGTGAGAATGTCTTTTATACAACAGGTGGTTTCCGCTCAGAATGTTATGAAACTATTAGCTGTTATGCAAACTCTTGTGGTAAGACGCCATCTTTGTTGTTTTCCATTCATGGGTTTGTTCTTTGTTCAGTACTTGAGGAAAACTTCTCGCTCAGTACTACTTTTGCCAGGGTCGTTTGGACAGTGTTTGCCAAACTTGGAAACACTATTATGACCCCCCATTCACACCTTGCATTAAAACATGTTTTGGGTGATCAGATTGCAATGGGATCGTGCTCGACCACATGAAAGTACAGGTGTAAACGCACCCCAAGATGCAGTGAGGACAGATTGTGATCCGACCTCTGGTGTTCAGGGACACATTGTGACTGACCACAATGATCATAAGTGGAAATACGAATGCATTGTCAATCGATACAACAGTCACCGCTGTTTTTCTGCTAGTTGCTATGGAGCTTGCCTGATCCAATTGCAATGTGGACACTGGAGACACATATTAATACCCTCACACGTCACACACACTGTGAGTGTGAACTGATAGGCTGAGTTTACTTCCCCCCCCCCCCCCCCCCCCCCCCCAACACCGTGTGAACTAATAAATAACATTAGCATGGTTGAGCAGCAGCGTCAAGCCAGCCAGAATAAAACAAAAACAGTGACATGAGTCGGCTAGTGTGTGATGACCTGTGATTCCAGTCGTTAAGTGTATGACCCCCAGTTTTTCAGTCATAAATAATCTTCAGGAAACAGTCAGGTAGTACAGTACATACTCCCCAGTCTTTTCATAATCTGTGAGGATTTTGAAAGTTATCTAGTGTATCCTAGGCTATAGACCTGTTTCTGTTATGGGAGTCAGACAGCCGAGTTACTTATGGGGTTCCTCAAGGCTCAGTCCTCGATCCACTTCTTTTCCTATGGGGTTCCTTTCAGGAACAGCATGTGCAGGGGCATATGCAGGGTAAATACAGGTTACCCACCTTTTTGAAATTAGGCAAAGAGTTTCCTCACCTATTTTCAGCTCAACTGTAGCCTATCAATCAATGAGGGGAAACAAGGTGGGTGAACTACCCACCTTGGATAGTTTACCCACCTCTCTATTTACCACTACACCCCTGATTATGTGAAGATCTGGTGTCACTTTTCACAGCTATGCTGATGATATGGCTGTATCAGTGTCACTCAATGAGTCCAATGTTTGGAAGAGCAAAAACCTCCTTGTGTTAAATGGTGATCAAATAGTCATGGGACCTAAACCATAGAAAAAAATGTCACTCCACCACGGGAAAAATGTTTTGGAGATATCATTTGTATGGGAGAGAAGGCAGACATATGGAGAAGGAAGACATCTCCACGGCTGATATCTCCAAAACTTGGCAACTCGCACCAAAACAATCTGGATAAATAGCACTACAGCAAAGAGGAAGCAGTACTTCAGGCTTGCTCAGATGTTATACACACAATTGGCCGTGTCTGCGGGTGGGAAGACGGTGGGCTATGAGTCCTGGTCTCTGCACTATAGCGCCTCCTCCGCTGTTCGGGGGGGAGAAGGAACTGAGATGAATAGCGTGATCCTCCAACGCGCTACGTCCTGCCGGTGAAACTCCTCGCTGTCAGGTGAAAAGAAGCGGCTGCCGACTGCACATGTGTCGGAGGAAGCATGTGCTAGTCTACAACTCTCCCCAGATCAGCAGACAGGGCGGAGAAATGGCCGGGACAGCAAAGGGAATTGGCTAAATACAAACGGAAACGCGAGGAAAGAAATCAGAACATACTTTATAAAACAAAAAGGGAAAATAATTGTTTTGATTTTGGGGGTAAACTGTCCATTTAAAAAGGGCTCATAATTGATTAGTTCAATTCTTGGATCCCTAACTTGCTTCATAGGATACAGGAAAAGGACAGAAGGCTTTCGTTTTCGTTTTGTGCAGCCAGACTTTGGAATGCAGTCAGACCACATCAACTCTATAAATACTTTCAGTGACACTTCCTTTTATAGTCTCCTAATTACTAAGTAGCCTATTTACCTGGTAAATGATGTCTATTATTGGTTGATTATTACAGGTAAATAAGCTAAAATAAATAAATAAAACTTCCACTATTACCCATCAACTCAGTTTGTGTTCATTGCATGGAAAAGGGAATAACCAGTTACATGGGATACGGTAAGAGCCTGGTGTAACATACCTACTTTAGTTATAATTACCCAATAATATACTATAATTTACCATGTATTTACCGGGTAAAGCCCCGTTAAAACCAAAGATTCACAAGAAGATGAGTTGAAACTTGCGACTACTTGCAACCAGCCACTGCGACTTGACAAGCTGAATTGCTGGCGACGCCATCTGCCGGCTGGAGTCAAGATGAGATGGGCCAGTTTACACCGCAGCAACTTTTCGCGGCAACGTTCTAAAAGGGTTTTGTCCCGTTGTGAATCACTGGTGTAAACTGGGCTTAAGAGAAAGTGATTTACTTTCCAAATCTAGACATACCTCTCACAATTGCTGTCAAATCAATTATTATCTGGCAAGTCTGTTTCTAGTTAGTACATCACCATCAATAGCCTCTTTTATTTTGTTCTTGTATTTTTGTTTAGTTTAGTTGTTTATAAATTATAAGAGTACTGTACCATAGACATGCAAAGATCCTATAGTAATACTACAGGAATATTATATAGATTTTTTTTCTTTATGTGATGAGCCTACCTGTTTCCATCTGTTTGGCTGCTCTGTAGCACGTTACCTGTCTCGTCAGTCACTGTGTCTGTAATGTCTGGACTCTGTACCATGAATGGAAGACAGTCACTGACGTGACGCCACGCCTTCACAAACAGCCAAACGGGCTGCAGGTGCTTGTTTCAGGAAGAGAAGTGGTATATTGTCTTATCATAACAGAATAGCACTTCTCCTCTCCTCTTCCTGAAACAAGCACTTAAGACCATGTTAATATGATGTCCATCTGTTTCTGAAATGATACAAGAGTTCAATAACCCTCTCTCTCTCCCCCTTTCAACAAGATTCTAACATACTTAATAATGCAAGACACTCAGATCACCTTCACTCCTCCACTGTCACACTACTAATAACTAATTTTCAATATGCTACAGAGGTGCTGTAATGTATGTAATGTATGGAACATTCATACTAATATTGCCAAACAAGCACCATCTATTAAGTCCTTCAAATCCAAACTGAAAATCTCAGCCCACACATCTCACTGTCTATAAGGCTGTGGAAGTAGGGCTGGGTAATATGGACAAAATTCAATAGATATTTTTGACAAAATAACGCAATATCCATACTGCGGCAATATTGTGTTGATGACTATGGGGGCCTTAACAAAAACTATTGACACAATGAGATTTTTGATAAATAATCATCAGTAATGTGGATATAATGGATATAATGTTCCTAAATACAATTCAAAATACAACAAAATCATTTCTTAAGAAATGCAAAGTAAAAAATAATAGCAAACAGACTCTCCCCTGGATTGATGGTAATATAAGGAAACTCATGAAGGAACGAGACAATGCACTGAGAATATGTCTTAAGACCAAACTATCAACAGATAGACAAATCTTTGCTTCCTTAAGAAACAGGGTTATAAAAGTTATCAAAGCTGCTAAAGCAACCTTCTTTGTAAATATGTTGAGTGAAGCTAAGGGAAATCCAAAGCAAATCTGGGACAATTTGGAAAAGCTATCAGGCAGCAGCCAAAGATCAACAAAACAGCTTGAAATGAAAGAGAATGGCTCCTTGATTAAAGAACCAGTACAAATTGCAACTCTTTTCAACTCCTATTTTGTGAACTCTGTTAAGATGACGGTGCCCACCAGTCAAACAGGACCGCTAATTTCACGTCCGATAGATGATTCCCAGCCAGTGTTTTCTTTGATGGAGGTCACTGAAGCCCAAGTTAGCAAAATTCTGAAATCCCTCAAAAGCTCTAAGTCTAAAGATGTATTTGGTCTGGACTCACTTTTTCTAAAAAGGAATGTAGATACATTCACTGAACCATTAACAAAAATAGTGAATGCCTCTATTAAAGAAGATAAATATCCGAATGGCTGGAAGTCAGCCATTGTTGTACCAGTCTTTAAATCAGGAGACTCAAGTATAGTGAGTAATTATAGGCCAATCAGTATCTTGCCTGTTATCTCCAAAGTTGCTGAAAAATGCATTGTTGAACAGCTAATCTCCCATATTAATAGTAGCCCGTACACTCTGCACCCAATGCAGTTTGGCTTTCGGACCAACCACTCCACCGAGACAGCCAACTGCTTCTTCCTAGAGAATATTAAACAAAAGATGGACAAAGGAGCTGTTGTCGGTGCCATATTCTTAGATTTTAAGAAGGCATTTGACACTGTTAGTCATCAGATACTCCTTTGCAAACTTGCTAACTATAATTTCTCCATTGGCGCACTGAAGTGGGTTAAGTCTTGTCTTGCTGATAGAATTCAATGTGTTAGGGTCAGAGGTGAAACATCACCCTTTCTGAGCAATGAAATGGGTGTGCCCCAGGGATCCATCTTCGGGCCTCTCCTATTCAGTTTATTTATAAATGATCTTCCATCTGTTTGCACAGAGTGTGAAGTTCAAATGTATGCTGATGACACCGTTATCTATATTCATGCAAAAACGAAAGAACTGGCAGCTGTTAAACTAAACGCTGCAATGGTGAATGTCAGCAACTGGCTTACAGAGTCTCAACTGTGTCTTAATGTGCAGAAGACAGTTTGTATGTACTTCACAAAATCAAATTCAACATCTGGTAATCCTGAAGTGTTTGTTGCTGGAGAGCCAATCCAAATAGTCTCTCATTTTAAATATCTTGGCATTATCCTTGACTCTACACTATCTTTCAAAAAGCAGGTAAAAAGAGTAATACAGACTGCCAGATACATGAGGAATTGTTTAACATCTACTGCTGCGATTCTCTATATGAACGCAATGATCATCTCCCATCTCATGTACTGTATGACTAGCTGGACCCATGCAAAAAACACAACCATGAAACCCATTCTCTCTCTGTACAAGCAGACTCTCAAGGTGCTGGACCGAAAACCGTATACTTACCACCACTGTTACATCCTCAGCAAGTACAGAATCCTCAGCTGGGAAAACCTGACAAAATTCACTGATGCCTGCCTACGGTTTAAAATTTTAAATGGTAAGGCCCCGCCACCTCTCAGTACTTTTGTCAAACAAAAAACATCTCATAATAGGTCCACAAGATCTTCCCAGAGGGGGGACTGTACTGTGCCGTTTAGGTCCAGCTCCTTCAGTCAATCCTGTTTTTCAGTCAGAGCCACTCAGTTTTGGAACATCATACCAACTGATATAAGATACTGTGCTACCTACCACACCTTTACAAAAAAACTCAAGACCTGGCTATTTACAAATCAAACATGTGACCACTTGTAATCAGTTAATTGTGTATTGTATTATTGTTTTTACTATTATTTTGGATTGTGTTGTAAATATTGTGTTTTACTTTTAATGCTTCTGTTTTAGGTGTATGGTTTTATAACATCTTGCCAAAAGGACTACAGTTGCGAATTAGCCAGTTGGCTAAAACTGGCGCATTTACAGTAATGTTGATTAATGTGTACTGTCCTTTCTTTAAATAAACTGAAACTGAAACTAAGTGAGTAAGGGCAAATAATAGCACAGCTAGAAGAGTCTGGTAAGTTCAGAAATTGACATCACTTTACTGTAATGCACCCTTTCAAACCAGGAAAAGACAACACTCATGCCATATCACAATACAGTATTACCATATCCAAAATCTAAGCCTAGTCTCATATCACGATATCAATATAATGTCAATATTTGCCCAGCCCAACATGAAACTCACTCAAAATACTTTAAAAAAACTTTACATTCAAGTAAGAAAAACAAGTTAAAAGCAGTGAAATAACAGTCTGCAAAAACCATCCTCTCAAATAGCAGTCGTTTATTAACTCCATGAAACTGTACAGACATAAATATTAACAGTAGAAAGAGGTGAGAGGTCAGAGGTCAGGCCACCTCCTCCATGTAGTCGGCTCCGTGCGTCTGGCTGAGCTGAGACACGGTCAGATCCTGCGTGATGTCATCAAACTGAAATTCAAAACAGTCCCATTTTTACTTGACTTTTACCCCTTCTTACTTAACGATTGAAAACACATCCTCATTTCTGATTGGCTTGCAATACATGTTCATATTTCCTGTACTGTTTTTACTCTTATTGTTGTTCAATTATATATATATCTTAGCCCATACTGTATATATCTTATAAGGTATAAGATAAACACACACACACACACGAAAAAAAACCCCTCAACAGCTATGTTTCTGTCCACAAAATCATGACCCGGTTAGTCAAGAGTTTCATGTGTGAGCTATTTTCTTTTGCCGGAAATACACCCACTAGCTAGCTGCTGCAGCTAGCGGGTGTAGGTCATTCAAAAGAAAATAGTTCCTACATCCAGTTCCATTGTACAGTATTCGAGAGAAGGTCGATATATACAGTTGATATCTCCAAAACTCAGCAACAAACACCATAACGATTTAAATTTAGATGGATAAATCCAACAAAAATATGTGTTTTTGATCTTGGGATGAACTGTCCCAACTAAGAACTACGATTTTTTTTACTTGACTTTGCATAGAAACACTAGTGCTGAAAATACTACTGCTGTGAGATAGAGATCAATCACCTCCAGCATACTCTGATTGGTTTACAGTCAGTATACAAAGATATGATTGGCTTACAGTCAGTGTACAAAGATAGCTCAATTTGACCATCTTGATACACAGAGAAAAGTTAAGCAAATCTCCATTCGGTGACTGCATTCATTTGAGGGGTGTGGTCACCTTCTCACTGGTGTCTGGTCCCTCGATGGAAACCTCCTCGATCTCCTCCCCGATGCTCAGCTCGCTCTTGGAGAGATCCGACCGATGACTGGAGGACGAGACCCAAAACACAAGCCAACGTCAAGTCAAGTCCAAGCGGCTGGGCCAGCAGTCTACTCGCTTTCTTTCTTTTGAATGAGATGGTTTTATAAGCATCTTCTTGGGTATGAGTGATTTTTTTTCTCAGTGTTATATCAGTTTCACATAGAGCTGCAAAAGGTTCATCGATTAATTGTATCTCCAACTATTTTGATAATCGATTCTAAATACGATATTCAGCTCTACTAGATGCCAGCAAAACACTACTATGTATGTTTTGCAAGACAGGCGACTGATGCTGTTCTGAGCAGTGAAGGAAGCCACGCCCCATCTGTGTTGTGAAATCCAGGCTCATTTTCCAAGCCATACCAGCCGCTCGCTCCTTTGTGCGTGTGGCGTGTGTGTGTGTGGCCTTCATGCGACTCCCCACCCCCCCACACACACACACCTCGCTCTGCATAGTGTCCACTCCACACACGGCCGTATTGCCAGGGGGCACAGGCTGTCTAGTGCAGCGGTTCTCAAATGGAGTCCCTGGATCCCTGGGGGGTCCGTGGCACTTTGTCAGGGGATCCGTGAAAGGTTTTCAGGAAAATAAAAATAAAACCTCTTTTGTGTGTGCAAAAGCTTCATAGTTCAACGAAAATATGTTATGCTTTAAATCTAAAATGGTTCATGGATTACATTCTAATCTAACAAACCTATCAATTTAAAAGTCAAGCCCGTTACCGTGGAAACAATTAAGTTTAGCCCAAAATCACAAATCAGAATGAGGGGGCCCCCGGTATATTTTCTATCTTGTAAGGGGTCGTTGGCTGAAAAACATTTGAGAACCTCTGGTCTAGTGCACACACACAGCAGACAGCTGGGAGAGCAATGTAGCGTTGGAAGATGTGTCATAAGACTATTTGTTTACGTCTGATGCTGACATCTAGTGGGCTAAACAACTCACATTATACTGCCTTTAAATGTGAATACTTTCTGGTTTCTTTACTCCTCCATGACAGTAAAGCCCTTTTCCCACATGCGTACCGGAAAATTACCTGTAAGTCAATATCGGACATTTCCCTGAATTTCCCTTCACACCTCAGCGTTCGCAAGTGAGAATCTAGTCGTCAAATAGCCGGTATGTTGGGGGGTGGGGTGGGGTGCGGCGGAGCGGGCGGGGGGCGGAGGAGAGTGGCCTGGGGTCTGTGCTGCAGGCCACTGAGGCCAGTCAGAAAAAAACAACAAACACACATGGAGCCGGCGTCCACTCTTTTGATAATATTGCTGACGCGCTTTTTCCTCAAACGTAGACAGCGACGCAGACAAATTAAGGCGAAAATGGAAAGGGGATATACGTGCGAACAGAAACAGATTAATGTTCGTAGTCTTCTCCGCTCAACATCGTGCAGAATATGAAGATAGACTAAACCGGGGACAGATCATGACAGTGTTATGTACCTCTGCGCTGCTGCGTGAGACTAGAGCCGTCTGGAAGCGAGAGAGACCAGGAGGGAATTTATTTTGGGAAGATGCTCTGAACAATTTTGACGACGTGGAATGGAAGCGTCATTTTCGCATGTCCCGGTATTACGTGCTGAGTCTGGTCCGACCCGCACGCAAGATCACCCGGTGGCGAAAACCACTGGAAGCGCGTTTGCGACTGGCAATAGTCCTTTGGTGGTACGCAACACCAGGGGAATATCGAACAATCAGCTGTGTATTTGGTGTTGGACTGTCTACTGTGTGCAACCTGGTCCACGAAGTCACAGCCCACTGATAGCGGAAAATGACTGGACCCCTTTCTCACCTGTCTGTCTATCGCGGCATACCGCTCTTCTGACTAGCTCAAAACTGGTGAAATGGCCGCGACGACGGGGTCGCGCTTATACCGGCACGGCGCCTTTCCCACATGCAGCCATTTGACCACGTTCCGGTCATTTTGCGGTACAAAGCGCATGTGGGAAAAGGGCTTAAGCTGAATATCTTTGGGTTGTGGACAAAACAAGGCATTTGAGGATGTCACCTTGGACTTTGGGAAACACGTCAGACATTTTTCACCATTTTCTGACATTTTATTGACCAATATAATCGTTAATTACACTCATTACACTCTAAACTCTCATGTATAAACATGACATTACGCCAGCCTCACCTGTTAAAGTCATCATCATAGTCAACATCATCATCTGTAGGAAGAAAGAAGAGTTAAAATAAAAAACGTGTGTAAAGAAATATGCAGTGTGTCAAGGCAGCACTTCGCCGTCTACTGCTTTAGCATGCATTTGCTTCATTAACAGGAAAGGAAAATACAACCACTGTATGAAGGTCAGTCTCTTTGACACTAGGTGACACTTTCATGTTACTGAGACTTGAACTGGGTTTACCGTATTTGCTCAAATATTCGCCCAGGCTTTTGTTTAGCTCACCTGCAGAGGGTACTTGATTGGAAGCAGGCTTATATTAGAAACAGACCTTTATTTCGAATTCCCTCTGTTTGACAAGTATATTTACTCATATTTTAAGCCTCCTTGTTTTCTGACCTGCTTCTGTTGGGGTTCGTCGTTGGACGTTTTTTGTTACTGCAATGCACTACGATAAATTACGGTAATCGGCGACGGCATGCTCCAGAGACTTCCGCCAGCTGTGTTCTGACATGGGTGTCGTGGAAGATCCCGTCACTGACGAGACCCATGTGCCACAGTGGTTCTCAAAGTGGGGTGAGTTTAACCTAACGTTTTAATTTGCCACTCTTAGGGGAAATACGGTACATGAAATAAGTGGCGCACTAAACAGCCAAACCGACCCAGCGTACCCAAAAGCAGAGATCCAGCTTTATCGTTCACCGCCTTCAAGCCTCTGGCTCCTTTCTCTCTGGAGGTCGAGTTTCCTACAAGGAGCCAAGACAGGAAGAAACCCTCAGACTGGAGTGAATTATTGTCTCTGAGGGGCAATTTGGTCTGCAACAGTAGTCAACACAACCGACACACATCATCATATAAATAAATGGACATACGTACAGTACATAGAACAGACAGTAGATGCCATCATGATAACTAGTCTAGCAGCAAGTCCTCAAAAAAGGCTTTAGTTTTTGAGATACCCCTACCCGAGGTAGAACAAAACACAACAATGATTTTTCTTATCTTTAGGGTTTCCCATTAACTCATTGAGTGCCAAGGACGTCGATCGACGTCCAAGTAAATAGTGACGTAGAGTGCCAAGGACGTCGATCGACGTCCAATACGTTTTTTGACGGTGGGACGTGGATCAAAGCTTCCTTTATCTCCTGTACAAATATTGTAGCTATTGGAGGTCTATAACCTATTTTACAGAACCCTTAGGTGGCGACAGTGCTCTCCAGATTACAGAAAGGCAGAGAAAAACAGAGAAGAAGTCGTTGGGGAAACGGATATCGCATCGCATCCGTATGCATCGATATGCATGAAGCATAACGTTAGCTGTGCCTGCAGCAGCCAATCTGCTCCCACAATTGAGCTCCTCCGTGTCCGCTGCGACAGCCCATCGGCATGATCAGCCGTGGAGTTGTTATTATTCTCAACTGGAAGCATGGGAGCCGGTGACAAACACACGCGGAACGCTGTAAAAAAGCTGGATGTAGCGCACCCTTCACTGTGCACAGCAAACTCAGCAGAGAGCCACCAGACACTCCTACGGAGGAGGGGTTTGCAGTTGAGGGGTGGGAGGGGGGGGGCACGCAGAGCAGCACACAACACTGACCCAGACAGACCCAGACAGCAGGACAGGATTGGCAAACGCAAGCCAGAATATCCGATGCCCACCAGCAGCAAATCAAGACCAGCAAGAAGCTGCAACCAGCAGCGCACGCAGGGGCCAGCGCTGCTGGTTGCAGCTAAAAAATATTATTCTGCCAAACAAAATTCCCTGGCCTTCACTGTTTTATTGAAGGAAATTATTTTTGAGGTGTGACTACATCAGAAAATTAGCTTCAGAGTCAGTGATGTGCTTGAAATGTTTAATTTCACAAAAGGGTCATTATCTCAGCTTCTAGAAAAAAACGGCTGTTTTTGGTTAAATCAAGCTATCTTCTCCGGCTGATAACTAAAGAACGGAAAATTATATCAATAAACCTGTTTTTGCTGATGATAGAAGAGAGTCTCATCGTTCTTTTTGCGTGTTCAGTGTTTACATAGTAATATCACACAATATTCTGTGGGCCTCGAGAAATCACTGAAAAAAGCTCTGAAACTTTGGCACTGGGAGCGTCCGTTCTCCAAAAGTGGCTGGCACTCAATGAGTTAATGAAATTGATTGTTGTCAAAATTTATTTTGGGGGAAAAAATGTTTTTTGGCTGTTCTTTAGAACTACCCCAATCCCTGAAAAAGAGTCAGATTAGGCCAGTCCGGATAGGGGAAAGGTGACAAAAAAGCCCATAACTTGAGAATGCTCACTCTTTTCCTCATCAGATTTGCTGAGGTATGAACCAGGTGGCTGCCCTACATCACCAAATAGTCAGAAAATGATTTACCTAAAAAGATCATGAATTATAGTCCTGTAAACATAGCTTTAGTTTAAGCGGAAATTGTTCTTTGTGGTGACAGGAACATAGGACTCCATCACTTTTCTCTCATTTATCAGAAAAACAGAAATCCCTAAAAAATATACCATTACTGAATTGTCTAGGGTGCTATTGAACACTAACCAGTAGTTGTACGGAGATATCTGGTACCGTTCTATTGTAAATGAGAATTCAATAGACATAGGCCTACTACCTCTTCTCTGAAACAGTCAAATTAGGTCATTCTGAATGGGGGATAAGTGGCATAATAGCCTATAAGTTATAAATGTTTATCTAAATTACAAGCCTCTAAAACATAGAAATACAAGGTGTAAATATTGGAAGTTTTATTGAAACTGGAACATGAATCCAAACTATATAAATCAGTAGTATCTCCTGTCTTGACATGACAAAATAACACAAGTATAATAGTAATCATAATACATTTGTTTTATGGTAGCCCCAAATCTCAGTGCTTTATTTCCTTTCATAAACAAAAACAGGAGAACAGACTGGAAAACAAAATAACCAACGCAAAGATAAACCGAACAGAGGAATACAAAGTGGCTGCTCATTTGACCTGGTATATGGACACTTGTTTCACAGCCAAAGTCCAAATATTTAATATGAAATACAGTATCAGCCCTTTGTTGAACGTATTATGACCCTACCAAATTATTGTGCCAGTGTTTGGGAGTCTGGGGCACATTCACAAGCTTATACTCCATGGACTGCAATTGTAAGGATTGCAAAAACTGTGAAACAAGTGTCCATATACCGGGTCAAATGAGCAGCCACTTTTTATTCCTCTGTTCCGTTTTATTTTTGCCTTGGTTATTTTGTTTTCTAGTCTGTTCTCCTGTTTTTGTTTATGAAATGAAATGAAATGAAATGAAGCACTGAGATTTGGGGCTACCATAAAACAAATGTATTATGATTACTATTATACTTGCCCCCATACTTGACTAATAACTGTTTTGGTCATGGGTTTCATACACTGTCTGTAATAAAAACATCTAAAAGGCAAACATCTTATCAGAAGGGGAACCCTGGGACAAAATATGATCAGATGGGGGTCCGTGGTCTAATTTGAGTCAGTTTAGTGGTCCTTGTGGTCCACAATATTTATAACAGCCGAGCTCCCGAGTACCTCAAAGACCACTTCCTGAGGAGCGGTGATGCTCATGCGCACCACACCCGAGCCAGCATTGCTGACCTGTGCCTGCCGAGGTTTAAAACCAACATGTTTTAATTTTCTGGTGCGGTGCATTGGAACAAGCTACCTTTACTTATAAAAAGTACCGGAAACCAGCATCTTTTAAAAAGAAAAGGTAAAAACCTGGCTTTCGGACAACTTAAATGCATAAGAATGGTAGCCTGCTACATTTTTGTTTTTCACTGTTATTGAAATCTGATGAATTCTTCATCTCCTGTTTAGTTGTCAGTTTTATTGTTTGAGTCGGCCGAGCCATTCAGATTTTCGTCATCTTCACTGCCATAAGATCAAGAACCACAATGGAAATAAGTCTGTGACTTTGTTATGTCATCCTTGTCAGTTGCAGACTGCGGGTATGTTTGTTCTTCAGAACCTAACCTAAAATAAACACTGACATTTAACACATTTACACTCACATACACAGAGAGAGGTGTTAACCACAACCAAACAAAAAGCAGTTTAACTTTCCATCTGATGGCTTTCTGCAGCACGCATAGGGGGACTATGAGATGACGTAACCCTCGGCCAGATACAAAGATCTCCAGCACCCCTGTGACCACAACAGGAAATGTTTGCAACAAACACAGGCTCGTATGAGCCCCATCACCTAAATCTCAAGTCTATTTACAGCTCAGAATGTACATAGTCACAGCATGTTAGAAAAACACTTAGGCTATCTGGGAATCATTTTTGACTACTCTTAAGTCACTTCACTTCTAACAAATGAATGACCTTATTGCATGTTGCTATGCTTTTTTTCAATTTTTTTTATTGCACTTATGGGAGAGAAAAGATTACAAAGTTACAATTACATGTTGCAAACACATTTTCGGAGTTCTTTCCTCGCAGCGGCTGTCAGACCTTTGAATTCTGTACACTCCTGATTGAAGAATGGTTTAAATTGCTGCTCTCATTTGGCTCAATTGGCTACTAAATGCACTTTTATCCAGCACTTTTGAATGTAATTTTAATGTAATTTTTTACTTTTGAATGCAATTTTTACTTGTGTAATTGTTATATTCTGTTTTTACTTTTGTTGACTATACGTGCTATTATGTTGCCGTCTCTTTTTTAACCCTGTCCACTTGCTGCTGTAGCACTGTAATTTCCCCTTGTGGGACAAATAAAGGATTATCTTATCTTATTATTCTAGGCCTAAAAAAATATATGTTTTATATATATATATATATATATATACACAGTATATATATATAACTTAACCTACAGTACCCATCTGACCTGAACCACTACCGTCCCATCTCCAACCTCCCCTTCATCTCCAAAACTCTTGAGAGGGTGATTGCCGCCCAACTCCAGTCCCACCTCGACTCAAACATCCTCCACGAACCATTTCAATATGGTTTCCGCCCTAATCACAGCACTGAAACAGCCCTGGTAAGAATCACTAACGACTTCCTCCGTGCAGCTGACTCTGGACTCCTCACCATCCTCATCCTCCTTGACCTCTCCACTGCTTTCGATACCATCTCCCACCCACTACTTCTGGAGCACCTGGCGAACATTGGAATCACTGGTGTTGCACTTTCCTGGTTTGCATCCTACCTCACCGACAGACAACAGTTTGTCCAACTAGGGAACCACACGTCCGGGTGTTCTGCCGTTTGACCCAGGGGTCAGTATTGGGTCCACTCCTATTCATCATCTACCTCCTCCCCCTGGGTAAAATCCTCCGTCACCATGGTGTTCAGTTTCACTGCTACGCCGATGATACCCAGGTCTATATCTCCACCAAACCCACCACCGCTCTTCCTCCCACCTCCCTCACCGCATGCCTCCAGGACATCAGGAGCTGGATGAGCAGGAACTTCCTGAAGTTAAACGGCAGTAAAACCGAGGCCCTGCTCATCGGCTCCAAAAACATCCTCTCCAAAGCTCAAAACACCACTGCCCCAAACATCATCATTGACAGCTTCCCTGTTCCCTTGTCCACCCAAGTCAAGAAACTCAGCGTCATTCTAGACCTTTCTAGACCATTCTAGCACCCTTTCCTTTGCACCCCACATAAAAAACATCACCCGGTCTGCTTTCTTCCACATCCGCAACATCTCCAGACTCCGCCCATCCCTGTCCCAACACAGCACCGAAGTCCTCATCCACACATTTGTTACATCCCAGATTGATTACTGCAGCTCTCTTCTCTCTGGCCGACCCACCAAATTGCTCAACAGACTCCAAATGCCTGGATCATCACCTGCACTAAATCATCTGAACACATCACCCCTGTCCTCATTCAACTCCACTGGTTCCCCATTCACTACCGGATCGACTTCAAAAACCTTCTACTCACTTACAAAGCCCTACACAACCTACCCCCCACCTATCTCTCTGACCTCCTCCAGGAATACACCCCTTCCCACTCCCTACGCTCTTCTGCAGCTGGCCTCCTGAACGTCCCCCCCTCTCGCCTCAGTACCATGGGTGCTAGGGCCTTCAGCTGCTCTGTACCCAGACTCTGGAACTCCTTGCATCCAACAGTCTGACTCCATCACCACATTCAAATCCCACATCAAAACCCACCTGTTCAAACTGGCCTACTCAGTGTTTGCCATGCTTGTTGTTTTTATGTATGATCTTTTAGAATGTTATGTCTCTTTTATGCACTGTACAATGACCTTGGTGTTTTGAAAGGTGTCACCAAATAAAATGTATTATTATTATTAGTAGTAGTAGTAGTACCGGTAGTAGTATTATGCCACTTATCCCCCATTCGGAATGACCTAATTTGACTGTTTCAGAGAAGAGGTAGTAGGCCTATGTCTAAAGAAATCTCATTTGCAATAGAACGGTACCAGATATCTCCATACAACTACTGGTCAGTGTTCAATAGCACCCTAGACAATTCAGTAATGGTATATTGTTTAGGGATTTCTGTTTTTCTGATAAATGAGAGAAAAGTGATGGAGTCCTATGTTCCTGTCACCACAAAGAACAATTTCCGCCTAAACTAAAGCTGTGTTTACAGGACTATAATTCATGATCTTTTTAGGTAAATCATTTTCTGACTATTTGGTGATGTAGGGCAGCCACCTGGTTCATACCTCAGCAAATCTGATGAGGAAAAGAGTGAGCATTCTCAAGTTATGGGCTTTTTTGTCACCTTTCCCCTATCCGGACTGGCCTAATTTGGCTCTTTTTCAGGGATTGGGGTAGTTCTAAAGAACAGCCCAAAAAACATTTTTTCCCCCAAAATAAATTTTGACAACAATCAATTTCATTAATGGGAACCCCTAAAGATAAGAAAAATCATTGTTGTGTTTTGTTCTACCTCGGGTAGGGGTATCTCGAAATCTGAGGGCCCTTTCTGCTAGACTAAACGTTCAGTCCTTTGTTAAAGGTATACTGATAGAGAATGAAATTGTCCACAGCCAAAAGGTAAACAGTGAACCACTTGAAGGAAACCAGTTGAAATGAAATGATGGAGCCAGGAGTCAGAAGAAGTCGTCTGATATGATGTATTGAACAAAGATCTTGGCCAAGAGATGCACTCTTGTTTCATAGTTAGATGACCTGTGTACATACACAGATAGACATCATATTTGGATAACCTGTGTACATACACAGACAGACGTATTTAGATAACTTGTACCTTACATTTGCAGCTCCTCTCGATCGCACACTGTGCCCTGTCATCTTGCCACGGTGCTCTCTTTGCAGGGCCAGAATAACAGATAGGTTGAGTCTACAGAATGGCCTTCCAGTGTGCGTCAAGACATGTAATCTGATGTGCGTCAAGACATGTAATCTGATGTGTGTCCTATAAGTATCTTTGAGTATCTGTTCAATGTATGTAAGCCTGTGTATCCATCCGTGAATATACAAGAGTGCATCTCTTGGCCAAGATCTTTGTTCAATACATCATATCAGACGACTTCTTCTGACTCCTGGCTCCATCATTTCGTCTTGACGCACACTTGAAGGCCACTCTGTAGACTCAACCTATCTGTTATTCTGGCCCTGTAGAGAGCACCGTGGCACGGTGACAGGACACAGTGTGCGATAGAGAGGAGCTGCAAATGTATGGTACAAGTTATCTAAATACGTCTGTCTGTGTATGTACACAGGTCATCTAACTATGAAGTATGTCTGTGTCATAACTATATGTAACTAAAATGGAAATGTATATGAATATATTAATACCTAGTGATTGTCCAAATAAAGGCTAATGTGATGTAATCATATACTATCATATACTATGCAAATTTTTTGGGTCGTTCAAATGCAAACAAACTTTTATTGTTATTCTTACATCTTAGACATATTCTTGAAGAGTAGGACTTACAAACAATACAAATATTTATGGCTCAAAGTCATTTTTAGCTCTTACAAACTGATATTCCTTGTATGAAGAGCTCTGTCTGCGCTAAAAGATACTTCAAAGAAATGTAAAAAAATATATATAAAAAAAATAGGAAGAAAATAAACAAGTTTGTTTAGGTTTGAAGGGCCGTAAAACGTTGTTTCACTTTAAATAGATGAGTATGTGTGGTTGTATTCTCACCGTTGCGGCTGTGGCTGGGCTCGGTGCTGCCGGCCCCCCCGGGCCTCCGGACGTCCGGCTCTGACATGGAGCCCGCCGGGCTCTCTCTGGCCCCCGACGCCTCCGTCTGCCTGGGGAACAACCAGCACAAACTCTGCTTCAGTCAACAGGCTAACCTCCGCTAAGGTACGCTAGCTCCACCGACCATTAGATGGCCATCAACTGATGAAAACCAGTGAAAATCTATCGTTGGGTCATCATCCAAGGATTTTTGTGTGAAGTATAATGTATTGAATTAGAAAAGCTGAACGGAAACGGGTTATTGCAATAAAATGCATTGAAGACCCTTCCTGTTTTTTTGTCCCGATGGATGAGTTTTCAGAGCTCGGTTTTTCATATAGGATGTTTTATTTTTCTTCTCAAAATGTCCTTCTTGACATATTCACTCAGCCATCTTGCTGTGAAAGAGGACAATTAAATGGAAATAAGCCCTTGGGCTTTCTTGTGTTTTTTTTTATCCTCTGCAATTTTGAATATCTTATCTGGGGACTGGTATGTTCAGCCGATCATGTATGTTTTAAAATGTTGTCAAATAAAATGAACTAAGACGATTTAAACACAGCTGATGGGAATGCATCTGATTTGCGACAATTGAAAAGTTTGTGTAAATTTCACAGAGTTAGAGAGAGACAGAGAGAGAGAGAGAGAGAGAGAGAGAGAGAGAGAGACCCACACACACACACACACACACAGGTAGAGACACAGCTCACCTGGGCCCGTGGCTCTGTTTGTGACTGTGTTCAGAGAGAGGATCGTCTCGCTCGCCCTCTGAGTCACTGCCCAGGAGAGACAGACTGAGCCCAGAGAGAGAGAGAGAGAGAAACAAACAGAGAGACACGACATAAGAACAGAGTACACACACACACACACACACACACACACACACAAACAAACAAACAAACAAAAACACACACACACACACACACACAGTACTAAGCTACTATGCACACCCATGCAGAAAGTAAATTGAGTTGGAAGTCAGAAGGTTAGATGGCAACGCTTCCTTTCACAGCTCCCTAAAATGACTAAGGTTAATATCTGGTAAGTATAGTATATTACTGGGTTTTATAAGTAAATACAGAGAAACTACATCTGAAATACTAAGAAAAACCTCCACTATTACCATCAACTGTTCTGAATCAATCAATCAATCTATCTATCTATCTATCTATCTATCTATCTATGTGTTTATTGCATGGAATAACCAGTTACAAGGGATATTGTAAGAGTCTGGTAATACCATACCTACGTATTTACCAGTGCTATTACGCAATAATATACTTTAATTTGCCATATATTGACTGTGTAAAGTAAATAGGGGACTGTAAAACGAAGTGTTATCAGTTAGTTAAAGGGAAATTCCACTGTAAACATGCATGTTCTTAATGCCATCTGGGACAGCTGAGTGTTCACAAAGTGAAAACCGAGAGTGAGTCAAATCCTAGTCTCGAGCTTAACACTGTGTGTGTGTGTGTGTGTGTGTGTGTGTGTGTGTGTGTGTGTGTGTGTGCGCGTGTGTGTGCGTGTGTGTGTTATCTTCTCATCTCTCTCCTGTCTGCTGTTGCTCTGTGCTGCTGCTACAGCCACCTCCTTTCCCCACGGAGGCCATCTTTAAAGTCTCAGCTGGTCGGCAGTGAAGGTTAATCTGACTCTGTGGAGGTGGTCAGTGAGTGCGTTTACATTGTGCACTAGTAGACCGATCATTATCTGACTTATAGAGTTACCAGATTATTCAAGTGGTCATGTAAGCAGCATCTTCCGATAGGCTTTATCGGATAAAGGCCGTTATGCAGAGTATGAGAAATCTGATAAACACACCTAGCTGCTGACTCTTCCGAGAAGGCACGTATTTTGTGACACTTCATTGTATATCCGCTAAATAACTCTTCTATTTGATTGTTTTTATGGTCTATTCCGATGTCTATTATAATGTTTCCCTGATTGTGAGCAACTATAATAATAGCATGACTCAATTTCAAGTTTTCTGATTCTGATTCACCGCATGGCCCGATTTCAATGTCCACACTCACGGACTTTGAGGCGCGTTCCCACTACTTACTAAAGTGCATGAGAACGCGTCACTCAGATTATTGTCATTACCCGATTATTGCCAGTTATGGGCTTGTGGGCGTGTAGACGCACTCAGTGAACGCCTGCAGGGGGGACTTTACACTGATATGGAGATTATGGACGTCATTTCTCTTTTGATTCACAGCCTCAAACAAACATTGTGTGAATGCACAAAACGGCCAGTCTCACTGTAAAGTTTAAACCACGGCGTCTCTGGGTTTATTGCTTTTATAAAACGCTCACTACTTACCTGACAGGGTTTCACAGAACAAACACACAGGGACATTTAGCAGAACGGTTGCCCAGCAGCAATACACAGACCCAGTTAGTCTCAGTAGCACTGTGATGAGGTCACAGGTGTGTTTTTATAGAGTATTTTTTACAACGGGGCTCAGCCAATCATCATCAAGGACCGGAAACATCCTTTTTTATAATGTCACTTTATGTCCATGGTAACCGTGAACAATCTGTTCCACTTCTATGCAGACCAATCACAGCAGACCAATCACAACAGACCAATCACAACAGAGAAATGACTTGTTTTTAAAGCAGCAGGCAAATGGCCACACACACACAGACACACCCCGCCCCCTTCTCAAATGCATGCTGGCGAATCAATAGCAGTCATAAGCGTACACAAATGCTGTCAAATGTTTGCACCTGGTAAGTTAGTCAACACTACAACTAACCAATATCTAGTCTAATCTATAATACATCTAGTTGGCTGTGAAAATAGGGAAAGTGATGCGTTTTGGAATCGACCACCCACTGTGTGTTGTTACCGTATTTCCTCTAATAGTGGCTGGTCTCCGATAATGGTGGGGGCATGGCCAACACGAACAAATACAGGCCAGAGGGGGAAAAATGAAGGAAAAAATAACAGTGGATACCCGCTCAGTCGGCGGAAGTCTCTGGAGTACGCCGTCATCCATTACCGTAATTATCGGTAATGCATTACCAAAAAAAAGAGCTACCTAACGAACCCCAACAGAATCAGAAAACAAGGAGGTTTGGTACTAAAATATGAGCAAATCTACTGACAAACAGAGGGAATTAGAAATAAAAGGCCTGTCTCTGATATAAGCCTGCTTCCAATAAAGGCCTCCCCACCCTTTGCAGCTGAGCTAAATATAGGCCCGGGCCAATATATTAGAGGTAATACGGTAATTCCATTAATTTAACTTCCTGCCATGCTAAGATGCGAGTCATCCGATTGGACGGTGGGCAGGTCGACCGTGCAGACTCACTCATTGAGGCTCGTGCCTCGCCTCATGGGGGAGATGACCGGCCCAGAGAGGCTCTCCTCCCTCACAGACACAACAGGAAGGAGGAGGGACAGGCTGGGCATCGCAGGGACAGGTAGGACGAGGTAGGGACACAGAGAGTATAGGTAGACAGGTAGGAAGAGGTAGGGACACAGAGAGTATAGGTAGACAGGTAGGAAGAGGTAGGGACACAGAGAGTATAGGTAGACAGGTAGGAAGAGGTAGGGACACAGAGAGTATAGGTAGACAGGTAGGAAGAGGTAGGGACACAGAGAGTATAGGTAGACAGGTAGGAAGAGGTAGGGACACAGAGAGTATAGGTAGACAGGTAGGAAGAGGTAAGGAAACAAGAACAGGGACATGGAAACAGGCAGTATAGTAATATACTAGTAGCACTACTAGCATACTAGTTATAATAAGAGAAGGTAGGGAGGCAGAGGGGATGAGGTAGGAAGAAAGGGAGACAAGGTAGGGAGAGATAGAGAAAGGGTAGGGAGACAGGTGGGACAGGTAAAAACAATGTATGCAAGGTAGGCAGACAAGAACAACGTAGGAATACGGGGACAGCTCAGTAAAGGTCTCATTATGCTTTCCGCATCAGCGAGGAACGCGAGTGTCCGCGCGGAAAAGTGACGTCAAATCAGCAGACACGCCCCTCCGCAAGGCTCCGTGCGGACGGTTTTCGACCGGCCGTGCGCACGCCGAATTTTGTAACTACGCGGACGCGGACGCGGCTGGGCGGACAAAGTGGAGTTTTCAAGACTCGCGCTCAATTCCGCCTGCAGAAACCCACACAGAGTATAAAGCTCCACACGTTTCCTCGTCAGGCTTCCGTGTCTCTCATTTCCGTGCGGCCGGCCAAAGCGTCAAGCATAATCCAGGCTTTAGGGCTGCACTGGGGCTCATAGCCTACTCAATGTCATTAGCCTCTGGGGCTTATAGCCTCCTCAATGTCATTAGCCTCTGGGGCTTATAGCCTACTCCATGTCATTAGCCTCTGGGGCTTATAGCCTACTCAATGTCATTAGCCTCTGGGGCTTATAGCCTCCTCAATGTCATTAGACTCTGGGGCTTATAGCCTCCTCAATGTCATTAGACTCTGGGGCTTATAGTCTACTCAATGTCATTAGCCTCTGGGGAACTGGCTGCAGTTGCGGCATGTGGAACATTTTTGCCAGGTTGGAAAGTGGCATCTCTCCCCGCTCATCCCCGCTCATCAGACCTAGTGTCTGACGATCTTAAACCGGATAATCCTCTCTGAAGTTGTCCACTATTTTCATGTCCTAAAGTAACTAGTAACTAGCCCATTTAAATTTCAGTCATTGTAATTGAGTTACTACATTTAAAAAAGTAATGAGTTAGATTAATATTTACTGCCAAAAAGTAGTTTAATTACAGTAACTAGTTATTATCTAGTTACTCCCAACACTGCTTACATAACAAATCATGTTATATCAAACTTCTCTTATAGATTAGTCATGGAAAATTAGATCAGTGTGAGTTTTCCTCTTGTATTAAGCAGCAAAATATTTGTAGCATGACGTGTTTGAGTTAATTTGCCTTACTTGCGATGTCACTCTTGCACATGCACACATCGCGATGACGATGCTGAAACGATATATTGTGCAGCCCTAATACCAGTAACGCAAGGTAGGGACTTGGGGCAACAGATAGGACGAGGTACTGTAGGGATACAAGATGACAGGCAGGACAAGGTAAGAGCTCAGGGGGACAGTACAGGTAGCGAGACGTAGGGATATAAGGGAAGACGAGGCAAGGACAGAGGGACAGAGGCTGGGAGCCGGGCAGGACAGGCAGGGACAAGACAGAAAAACAGAGACGGGAAAAGGAAAGACAGGAGAAGAGAAAAGGAGAGAGCACAGGAAGCAAAAGTCCAAACTACAGAGAAGGTATAGCAGAAGCTCTGACCAGGACTGGGCAGGATCAGATTTCATGGAATGGGATTCCTATAATCTGATTACCAATTTTTTTTTTACTAGAGCTGCAAGGATGAGTTGATTAATCGATTAGTCAACCGACAGAAAGTATAATGGCCAACTATTTTTTATAAAGGATCAATTGTTTAAACTACGGTAATTGTTAAGGGGGGGAGAAAGACTAAACTTCTCTGGTTGCAGCTTCTTAAATGTAAACTGTTGGTCAGGACAAAAGAAGACATTTGAGGACGTCATCTTGGGCTTGGGGGAGATCAACATTTTTCATCATTTTGTAACATTTTATAGACCAAACAACTAATCAATTAGTCGAGAAAATAATCGACAGAATAATCGATAATGAAAATAATTGGTACTTGCAGCCCTAAAAGTAGTCTCTCCTCAGACTCAAATATTACGTTGAATCGCTGCGCTCCGCATACTACATAAATGAGTCTGTGCCACTTCACAGCCACTGCTGGTTTTTGAAGGCGGGTTGAAATTGAATGAGTGAGAGGTCGTAGCACCGATGAGAGAGCGGTTCGAAAAATGGGCTGCGCCTCCCGTGTTGTCTGATCGCAAAGTCGTTACTGATTGGAGAGGACTGAATCCATCACTGGCATATATATGACTGGCCAAGTGAACGGTTCACTTCCGACCCCAGCCGGCTGAGGGAAAGTGTCCCAGACCCAGAGAGAGCTCTGCAGCATGCAGTAACGTAGTGTATCAGCGTAAGAACTCTCATGGGTCTGGCATTGAGACTACCCTAAAAGTGACGACTGTGGTCAGGTACAACAACACAGTCAAGAGATTACAGGCCAATTTATACTTATATATTATATTTATACTTGTGCGTCAACGTTCCGCCTTAGCTATGGATTACGTGACTGAATGCAAATGTTTTCAGCAGGTAATTAATGATTTGCAATGGATCAATTTGGAACGGACTCCTCCCAAACCTGGCTGACTGTTTTTATTTTCTGCCCATGATAATGTCCTGTGATTTCACAATAAGATACTTATTCTTTCTGACTGTTTTTATTCTCTGCCCATGATAATGTCCTGTGATTTCACAATAAGATACTTATTCTTTCTGACTGTTTTTATTTTCTGCCCATGATAATGTCCTGTGATTTCACAATAAGATACTTATTCTTTCTGACTGTTTTTATTCTCTGCCCATGATAATGTCCTGTGATTTCACAATAAGATACTTATTCTTTCTGACTGTTTTTATTCTCTGCCCATGATAATGTCCTGTGATTTCACAATAAGATACTTATTCTTTCTGACTGTTTTTATTCTCTGCCCATGATAATGTCCTGTGATTTCACAATAAGATACTTATTCTTTCTGACTGTTTTTATTTTCTGCCCATGATAATGTCCTGTGATTTCACAATAAGATACTTATTCTTTCTGACTGTTTTTATTCTCTGCCCATGATAATGTCCTGTGATTTCACAATAAGATACTTATTCTTTCTGACTGTTTTTATTCTCTGCCCATGATAATGTCCTGTGATTTCACAATAAGATACTTATTCTTTCTGACTGTTTTTATTTTCTGCCCATGATAATGTCCTGTGATTTCACAATAAGATACTTATTCTTTCTGACTGTTTTTATTCTCTGCCCATGATAATGTCCTGTGATTTCACAATAAGATACTTATTCTTTCTGACTGTTTTTATTCTCTGCCCATGATAATGTCCTGTGATTTCACAATAAGATACTTATTCTTTCTGACTGTTTTTATTTTCTGCCCATGATAATGTCCTGTGATTTCACAATAAGATACTTATTCTTTCTGACTGTTTTTATTCTCTGCCCATGATAATGTCCTGTGATTTCACAATAAGATACTTATTCTTTCTGACTGTTTTTATTCTCTGCCCATGATAATGTCCTGTGATTTCACAATAAGATACTTATTCTTTCTGACTGTTTTTATTCTCTGCCCATGATAATGTCCTGTGATTTCACAATAAGATACTTACTCTTTCTGACTGTTTTTATTCTCTGCCCATGATAATGTCCTGTGATTTCACAATAAGATACTTATTCTTTCTGATTGTTTTTATTTTCTGCCCATGATAATGTCCTGTGATTTCACAATAAGATACTTATTCTTTCTGACTGTTTTTATTCTCTGCCCATGATAATGTCCTGTGATTTCACAATAAGATACTTATTCTTTCTGACTGTTTTTATTTTCTGCCCATGATAATGTCCTGTGATTTCACAATAAGATACTTATTCTTTCTGATTGTTTTTATTTTCTGCCCATGATAATGTCCTGTGATTTCACAATAAGATACTTATTCTTTCTGATTGTTTTTATTTTCTGCCCATGATAATGTCCTGTGATTTCACAATAAGATACTTATTCTTTCTGACTGTTTTTATTCTCTGCCCATGATAATGTCCTGTGATTTCACAATAAGATACTTACTCTTTCTGACTGTTTTTATTCTCTGCCCATGATCATGTCCTGTGATTTCACAATAAGATACTTACTCTTTCTGACTGTTTTTATTCTCTGCCCATGATCATGTCCTGTGATTTCACAATAAGATACTTACTCTTTCTGACCGTTTGTTCTCACTGATGGCTCCTTGTCTCCCGAGGGAGAAGTACTGCTTCCATAGGCGGCAATGGAAAACAGAAGAGAAAATCTCATCCTTAATATTGAAAGACCAGTGAGTGAGTAGATATGGGACTGACTTTTGCTTCTCTATGTTTCAGAGAAAGCGACACCTATTTTAAAATAGGTTCAAATTTAAATTTAAATTCGAAAGAATACAATTTCCGCATTCGTCACACGCAGGGAGAGGCTCAATTGCCCACTGGGGCTAAGCTGTCAGACATCTGGGCACGATAAGCCGACATGCCCAATGTACAGCCCAAAAAATGTGATGTTATTTGTACGCGCAGAACCCCGAACATATACTTGCAGCATAACTGTACAACAGTCAGTTACATACAGTAAATACTGTTTGCTGACAGTAGTGTCTACAGCCACTTGTCATGACAAACCTGCACAAAATGCAGTTGACAGTGTTTGTTTCATGGCAAACGTGCAAAAGTGTAAACACAGCCATCGGAGGCTCTTATTTCTTCTCCTGGTCAGATCTCCTCACCAGCCGTAGGTCTTCTGTGGTTTGGGCAGGGGATCGTCGAAGAAGGAATCCCCATCGTCCGGATCCTCCTCCACCTCCAGCTCCAGGTCCAGCGCCCTCTTCAGGCTGGCGGAGGAATGTATGCTGTCTCCAGACACCTCGATGTGCCTGGGCCCAAGCTGGATGTCTCCTTTCCCCAGAGAGTTGACACTGCTGTCGCTGCGGTTCAACTCCGCGCCCTGCTCAGAGGCACCACAACACACAGCAGCACGCAACACACATACAACAGAGTAGGTTCATGTTCAAGTGTTTGCAATGGTCATAGATTTAGGGCAATGTAGATGGGCAACGATCCTACTGTAGCAACAGGCAACAACGTGAGCCACAGGGTCGAAAATCTATCCGGACGTTTCTTAACAAGATTCTGCAATAAAGATGTTGCAATAGGATTCAAGTTACTTGGGAGCTGTTGCCCAAAACGTTGCAATGGGCATCACTGCCTTCAGGCCCATGATCTACATGCAACAATTTGTGTCATGGTACAGTTGATTTGCCAGCATCTATGACCGAGATTTTTCACGAGATATTTGTTAATCAAGCCAGATATATTTTATACAACAGTTAAGTTTCAACCCAGTGATCTGTGCTGTCAAAGACGCACTCCAACCATGCTCATAACTCCCTCTAACGGTTGCTATGCTAACTCTTGTGTTAAGCACATGAGCACATGGTTTCTATTAGGGCTGGGTATTGGCAAGGATCTCACGATACGATACGTATCACGATACTTGGGTCACGATACGATTGTATCACGATATATTGCGATGCGATACATATTGCGATATATTGCGATATTCTACAGAATTTACTCAAAATTAAATAATAGAGCTAAAGATACAACACACTGTGTACCACCCAGGTAGTGTAATAATATGTACATCACTTTATACTGATAAGTTAGTGGACAAATTTAGTCAAAACTACTGAGTGTTGAGTGTTACTGAACGCATCGATATGGGAAATATCGATACAGTATCGATTAGGGGTGGGAATCACCAGATGCAGAGGCCTGGCATGGCATGGCCTGCAAAAAAAAAAAGTAATTAATATCGCGATACTTGGCATCCAAGTATCGATACAGTATCGGGAAATAAAATATTGCGATATATTGCCGTATCGATTATATTGCCCAGCCCTAGTTTCTATACACTTCTTTGGAGAGAACTTCGGGAGCAACACAGTGATGTGTTATGGGATTATTGCAATTCTTCATATAGATTTGTGTCACAGTTGTAAATCCAAATCCCTGTTGCCGTTTGCCGATCTACATTGCCTGAAGTGTTGAGTGTAAATCACGGGTTTGGGCGCTTGTTGGGAAGATTGAGCTCCAAACAGACAGGTTAGTGAAATATACTACAGATCCCCTTCATAAGTGACACAGCTCTTGTGTTCTGCTTTCACAAACCCAGTCTTAGCAAAGTTAAGTATAATAGGGCTGCACAATTATGGCAAAAATGATCATGCCGATAATTTTGCTAAATACTGCGACCACAATTATTAATCATGCTTATTTGTCTCAATTCAGAATCGTATTAGATTTTTTGCAACTTATTTTCACTTTTTTTCAGTGCAGGATTTCTTAAAAGTAGGAGCAGCTAGAAAGTCTTGACTCTTATGGCTCAATTCCACCACATTTAACAGCCCTGCACAGCTCGTCCCCACTCGGCTCTAATCGTTTCGGCTCGATGGACGTTTTGCTTCCACCGCGGATCATCTCCCCCACCCACCCCCGCCCCCGCATATCTGTCCTTTGCTTATAGCCGAAGTAGGCTACCATAACGTTACAATTAAATCCATCCACAGAACTTTTAAACTGTTTATGAAATACTGGTGCCTCTAAATGACCTACAGTGTACATGGGCGAATGTGACAATCGGCCAAGAGAATGGATATCAAGTCAAGTCAAGTCAATTTTATTTATACTTTCTAGTTAGTCAAACTCAGGCATGCGCTGCGCTGCGCGCGGACGGGAGAGGCGCAACAGAGTGAAGCCTGCCCTGTACCCCGCGGCCTCTCAGGCAAGACCGCGGCTTCACCAAACACCCGCTGCGGCCTAGCGGAGCGCTGCAGCTCAACTAACTACAGGAGCTTGCTGAGCAGCGGACTTTTTTCACTCTGAAAACAATTGAAACCACCGCCATGACTTTATTACACCAGAGGCGAAGGCAGCAACACAAAGACTGATGGAAATAACATAACAGAAGAGAATGTAAGCCCACTAAACTGGTATGCAGCGCATTGACAGTCAGTAGATAGAGTAAACACGATTCTGCCTGGCCAATCAGTCGTCTACAATGTTTTCACGTCACCGTATGAACCCGGGTTCACAGAATAGAACCTCGACGAAGCAGGTACGAAAAGTAGCACGACTCGACCCCAATACAACCCGGGCTGGGACAGTTTAAACCGGTGGGATGAGACAATTTATCGAGTCGAGCGGAGCGGGATCGCGCTACTACCTGCGGTGGAAATGAGCCATTACTGGCTCTAGCCTAGCCTGGGTAAACCCAGCCCCCACGTGACCTGCTCTCAGACCTGCTTGACTGAGAGCAGGTCTGAGAGCAGGTCACGTGGGGGATGGGTTTACCCAGGCTAGCTCTAGCCCCCTTTCACGACTGGACAAAACACCCGCTAACGTCTGGCTTTTGTCTTCGGTGGTAAAGGGTCCAAATCAGCATTGACTCCCGGGTCACATGACGGTCTGCGGTATCACGGGTTTTTACCAGCTCCATCTCCGACCAGCAGTAACCGGAAACATGACAGCCGTGTGCACGCGCTCATTTACACGCCTTTCCCGGCGTGATGCTATGGCGCACGGTGACGTTCCGGACAATAAATAGCCATACAGGAACATGATTTATTGTTTAGGAATAACGTGCAACGGCTATTTTGTTCTTCGTATCGTGCAAGATGCAACACTGGCAAAACAGAGAGGTGAGAGAGCTTCTCCTGCTTTGGGGGGGGGGGGGGGGGGGGGGGAACGTACGTAACATTGTCACTGCTTTCTACTGCTTACTAACCTTGTTTCCTGGTTAGGTGTGTCTGTGACATCCAACATGACATTCCTATTGTGTCCTTATTCACTAAATTGACAATTACTGAATGCAATGATAAATAATGTTATTACTTTGGGGCGTTGTTGCTTCTTTACATTTCAGATGCCAGACAGACAATGATCCACTATATTAGGAACTAAGGATTTCAGGATTTCCCTCTCCGACGTTCTGGTTCACTTGATGCACACTGAGCATTGAAGGGATGTGATTGGTCAGGAGTGACGATGGAAGCGGTTAATATACGTAGGTGAATCGGAATGGAAATATATTGCAGAATCATACAATCGTAAAATCCATGGAGACATAATTATATCATTAATTTATGAATTATTATAATTAATTGTGCAGCCCTAGTGGGGTAGTTAGTAAGACATGCACATGAGGTACATTTGTGGGGAATCTGGGCAGTGGGGAGGATTTACCGCTACGTTCCTGCGTGTGTGTGTGTGTGTGTGTGTGTGATTAATATCAGTGAGACAGTCAGCTCATGGGTTTTATAGCAACAGCAAATCAGGTCAACCGTGGGACTGAGCACTGTGGGGATACACACTGTGGGGATACACACTGTGGGGATACACACTGTGGGGATACACAACCTTCCTACACACTCTCTTTCTCTGAATTACCCCCCTTTGCTCCACAACTTCATTTCTCAAAAGGGTTTGAATATTTAGGTCAGTGTTGGGTGGTATGATGTCTGGCAGTAAGTCAACTCCCACGATCCTTCTCCCCAATAATATCACAATTTGTGAAACGAAAGTACCTCTAGAACTAAATCAAATGTGCAGTCATGGGGGGGGGGGGGGGGTGATGAATAGGATTTACTCTGCTTTTAAAGTTTTTTGGACAAAATCCCCAAACTTTTCAAAGCCTGGAACTTATTAATAATTAATGATCACATTAATGACGAGTGATTTGGGTCACTCTCTGTGACCGACAGCACCGCGATGACAGTCCCAGGGTTGAGCTGCTAACACAGCTACTCTGCCCTTCATGCCATTTACCTGGGCAGCTCTCTGCTCCTGTCCTCTCTGCTTATGGCCTTTATACCTGGGGATCTGGGCATGAGAGGGACACGGGAGGCAGCAGCTATCAGAGTCTGGAAACCTCACAGTCATCAGCTTCTAAGAGGCCACACAGTGACTACCACCACCTCTAGAAACATGTCACAAGCCACACAGTGACTACCACCACCTTCAGAAACATGTCACAAGCCACACAGTGACTACCACGTTTTGACCGGCCACGCCCGCTCAAAACAGCTGTTGACACGTCACAGCTGTCACTCGACGCTTCTGAGGAAGACTGCAGTTGTCAGTTGAAACTGTCACGGTAAATAAAACATCTCTACTACACATTTGTCTGTTTAAAAGAAACAAAAACTATCATTTGAACTAAGAAGACATAATGAACCTGAACCTGAGTTATGTTACGGGGCTCATAATATTCTCATCGTGTGCTTATGAAGCCTTATAATGCTTTATAGTCTAGCAGCAAGTCCTCAAAAAAGGCTTTAGTTTTTGAGATACCCCTACCCGAGGTAGAACAAAACACAACAATGATTTTTCTTATCTTTAGGGTTTTCCATTAATGAAATTGATTGTTGTCCAAATTTATTTTGGGGGAAAAAATGTTTTTTTGGCTGTTCTTTAGAACTACCCCAATCCCTGAAAAAGAGCCAAATTAGGCCAGTATGGCTCCATGATATGATGACGCTCCTCTTGAGATGAGAGAGGGGGGGCGTCAGTGAAGTATAGGATAGATAATCCCCCCATAGGGATTTCTACAGGAGCCATGACGTTGGTGGTGATCAGGGGAGGGGGTGGGGCGAGACAACTGCTCCAGTGATGATGAACAGCAGCTGAGGATGATGGCACAAATGTGAGTAATGACGTAGTAGCAAGGGCTCTATGTACCACCACCACCGCTTAGGTGATTGGCTCAGCAGATCAGGAGAGACAGATGTCCTTAGCGGATTGGATAATTTGGGAAATGGAGAAGGGGCAGTTGTGATGCCAAAGTCCAAATATCCAAATATGAAATACAGTATCAGCCCTTTGTTGAACGTATTATGACCCTACCAAATTATTGTGCCAGTGTTTGGGAGTCTGGGGCACATTCACAAGCTATACTCCATGGACTGCAATTGTAAGGATTGCAAAAGACTGTGAAACAAGTGTCCATATAACATAAAATCTTGATTCGAAAAACTTTGAGCATTTAAAGTCCCTGCAGACTGGTGGTCTGGACAACCACCTCTCTCTGAACGTCTCCAAGACCAAGGAGATCATTGTAGACTACAGGAAGGGGGGGGGCACGCACCCCCCAATCACCATCAATGGCACAGTGGTGGAAAGGGTGGACAGCTTCAAGTACCTGGGAGTCAACATCCACCAGGACCTGACATGGGCCAGCCACACCGCCACTGTTGTCAAAAAGGCCCAACAGCGAATACACGGACTCAGACGCCTGAAGAAATTTGGGCTAAAGCTGTGTTCACACCGATATATTTATTTTTCGCTCTGTCGCTTGATTCAACCCTTTGGAATCGCTCTGTCCCTCTGTTTAAATCGCTCATCAACAGGCACATGAATTGACGGACATGTGGGGGCTATAACGTTACGCAATAGAGAGCCGCAGGGATGACGTATTTTTGTAGGCTGAATGCGGAAGTCCCGAACTTCCTGGTTCAACACTGTTTCTGTCTATGGGAGTTTTGAATGGGTTTTTGCCGCGATGCTTCAAATAAGGTCTCTGGGCAACGAGATATTAATCAAACGCGAACCAGAGTTCCGTCGGATAATCTTCACACATGAGGACCACTTTCATGAGTTTTGTAGCGTAAATGCGAGCCCTAGAAGTAAAATGCTCGAGCTAAGCTAATCCAGAACTACACACTGTCGCATAGGCTTCCACGTCACGTCAGCACTCAACCTGGACTGTTGTTGATGTGTGCACTGATTACCCCGGGCTGAACGGGGCTGAACCAGGTGAGGGAAAGAGAATTTCCGTGTTCGCCCTTTGAAGTGGTGACGTTATTGACGTATATATCCCCATCGACTCAAAAGTGTAGTCTCATTTAGCCGTTTGCTAGCTAGCCACCCTTTTAACGGCACATAAAAGCTTCAAAACTCATAAAAGTGGTCTTCAAGTGTGAAGATGATGTTGCTACCATCTGGTTCGCGTTTGATTAAGCCAGCGTTGCCCAGAGAGCTTATTAGAAGCATCGCGCCAAAAACCCATTCAAAACTCCCATAGGCGAAAACTGTGTTGAACCAGGGCTGTTAGCATCGATGATTTCCGGACTCGTTACTGCGGCTCTCTATGTCATGATATTTGTCCACTATGAGCCACCGTCATTGTTTACAAGCTAAGCCTATCAGCGTGCTCCTAATGTGAGCTCCATACCGGTAGTAGCCTGTCAATCAGCTGTCAATGCGGTTTGTTGCCACACAATAAACCAGCGGTTTGTTCCAAGCCAGTGTGATCCTTGACTCACTCTCACACGGCAGCCAATCAGCGTTGAACAGCGAGCGACTGATGCCAGCATAATTTCGCTCGAGTTGGGATATTTCATCTCGAGCGACGAGCGTATTTTCTCCCTATCGCTCTGTCTCTGTCGCTCGGACGCCCAGCGATTTTTCTCCTGGGCGAATATACGCTCAATCGCTCGTTTGCATTGACTTTGTATGTAAACTCGATGCCAGCGAAAAACTTTAATAGGTCGGTGTGAACGCAGCTTTAGGCCGAAAATCCTCAGGGACTTCTACAGAAGCACCATTGAAAGCCTGCTGACTGGCTGCTTCACCACCTGGTACGGGAACTGTACGACCATGGACCGCAGGGCGCTAGGAAGAGTGAGGCGCGCGGCCCAGCACGTAACAGGATGTGAGCTGCCAGAACTGCAGGAACTGTATAACCAGCGGTGCCTCAGGAGGTCCCTGAAGACCATCAAGGACACAAATCACCCCCACAACAGACTGTTACCCTCAGGGAGGAGATACAGGGTCCCAAAAGCACGAACAAATCGCTTGAGAGACAGTTTCTTCCCGCAGGCCACGAGACTCCTTAACACTCATAAATAGACAATCATGTAGCAGCTGCAGTGCAGCTGCCGTGCATTTCGTATGTTCAATTATGCCTAGGTTATTTGCACATGTACAAACAGAAGATTTAATTACGTTTAAATATTGCTTGTTGTTCTCTTGTTTCTTTTGTTTTTGTCTCTTTGGACTGTTATTTTGCACTATGTTGTAACGGAGCCTACAGCACAAGGATTTCACACGTGATACTTGTACTACGGAGTGACAATACAAATCTTGAATCTTGAATCTTGAAGACTGCGGTTGAGTTTGTTCTTCAGAACCTAACCTAAAATAAACCCCCGACATTTACACTCACATACACAGAGAGAGGTGTTAACCACAACCAAACAAAAAGCAGTTTAACTTTCCATCTGATGGCTTTCTGCAGCACGCATAGGGGGACTATGAGATGACGTACCCCTCGGCCAGATACAAAGATCTCCAGCACCTCTGTGACCACAACAGGAAATGTTTGCAACAAACACAGGCTCGTATGAGCCCCATCACCTAAATCTCAAGTCTATTTACGGCTCAGAATGTACATAGTCACAGCATGTTAGAAAAACACTTAGGCTATCTGGCAATAATTTTTGACTACTCTTAAGTCACTTCTAACAAATGAATGACCTTATTGCATGTTGCTATGCTTTTTTTCTTTTTTTTTAATTGCACTTATGGGAGAGAAAAGAATTACAAAGTTACAATTACAAGTTGCAAACACATTTTCTGAGTTCTTTCCTCCCAGCGGCTGTCAGACTTTTTAATTCTGTACACTCCTGAGTGAAGAATGGTTTAAATTGCTGCTCTCATTTGGCTCAATTGGCTACTAAATGCACTTTTATCCAGCACTTTTGAATGTAATTCTAGTGTAATTTTTTACTTTTGAATGCAATTTTTACTTGTGTAATTGTTATATTCTGTTTTTACTTTTGTTGACTATACGTGCTATTATGTTGCCGTCTCTTTTTTAACCCTGTCCACTTGCTGCTGTAGCACTGTAATTTCCCCTTGTGGGACAAATAAAGGATTATCTTATCTTATTATTCTAGGCCTAAAAAAATATATGTTTTATATATATATATATACAGTATATATATATATAACTTAACCTACAGTACCCATCTGACCTGAACCACTATCGTCCCATCTCCAACCTCCCCTTCATCTCCAAAACTCTTGAGAGGGTGATTGCCGCCCAACTCCAGTCCCACCTCGACTCAAACAACCTCCACGAACCATTTCAATATGGTTTCCGCCCTAATCACAGCACTGAAACAGCCCTGGTAAAAATCACTAATGACTTCCTCCGTGCAGCTGACTCTGGACTCCTCACCATCCTCATCCTCCTTGACCTCTCCACTGCTTTCGATACCATCTCCCACCCACTACTTCTGGAGCACCTGGCGAACATTGGAATCACTGGTGTTCCACTTTCCTGCTTTGCATCCTACCTCACTGACAGACAACAGTTTGTCCAACTAGGGAACCACAAGTATTGGGTCCACTCCTATTCAGCACCTACCTCCTCCCCCTGGGTAAAATCCTCTGTCACCATGGTGTTCAGTTTCACTGCTACGCCGATGCTATATCTCCACCAAACCCACCACCGCTCTTCCTCCCACCTCCCTCACCACCTGCCTCCAGGACATCAGGAGCTGGATGAGCAGGAACTTCCTGAAGTTAAACAGCAGTAAAACCGAGGCCCTCATCGGCTCCAAAAACATTCTCTCCAAAGCTCAAAACACCACTGCCCCAAACATCATCATTGACAGCTTCCCTGTTCCCTTGTCCACCCAAGTCAAGAGCCTCCGCGTCATTCTGAACAGCACCCTCTCCTTTGCACCCCACATAAAAAATATCACCCGGTCTGCTTTCTTCCACATCCGCAACATCTCCAGACTCCGCCCATCCCTGTCCCAACACAGCACCGAAGTCCTCATCCACACATTTGTTACATCCCAGATTGATTACTGCAGCTCTCTTCTCTCTGGCCGACCCACCAAATTGCTCAACAGACTCCAAATGCCTGGATCATCACCTGCACTAAATCATCTGAACACATCACCCCTGTCCTCATTCAACTCCACTGGCTTCCCATTCACTACCGGATTGACTTCAAAAACCTTCTGCTCACTTATAAAGCCCTACACAACCTACCCCCCACCTATCTCTCTGACCTCCTCCGGGAATACACCCCTTCCCGCTCCCTATGCTCTTCCGCAGCTGGCCTCCTGAACGTCCCCCCCTCTCGCCTCAGTACCATGGGTGCTAGGGCCTTCAGCTGCTCTGTACCCAGACTCTGGAACTCCTTGCATCCAACAGTCTGACTCCATCACCACATTCAAATCCCACATCAAAACCCACCTGTTCAAACTGGCCTACTCACTTTAATCATATACAGCACTCAATCTATGTTATTCGCCTGCCGTGTGTATCTCCTGTCTTTTCTTTTATCTACGCTCGTCGTATTTTAATTATGCTGGTGTTTGCCATGCTTGTTGTTTTTATGTATGATCTTTTAGAATGTTATGTATCTTTTATGCACTGTACAATGACCTTGGTGTTTTGAAAGGTGTCACCAAATAAAATGTATTATTATTATTATTATTAGTAGTAGTATTATGCCACTTATCCCCCATTAGGAATGACCTAATTTGACTGTTTCAGAGAAGAGGTAGTAGGCCTTTGTCTAAAGAAATCTCATTTGCAATAGAACTGTACCAGATATCTCCATACAACTACTGGTCAGTGTTCAATAGCACCCTAGACAATTCAGTAATTGTATATTTTTTAGGGATTTCTGTTTTTCTGATAAATGAGAGAAAAGTGATGGAGTCCTATGTTCCTGTCACCACAAAGAACAATTTCCGCCTAAACTAAGCTATGTTTACAGGACTATAATTCATGATCTTTTTAGGTCAATCATTTTCTGACTATTTGGTGATGTAGGGCAGCCACCTGGTTCATACCTCAGCAAATCTGATGAGGAAAAGAGTGAGCATTCTCAAGTTATGGGCTTTTTTGTCACCTTTCCCCTATCCAGACTGGCCTAATTTGGCTCTTTTTCAGGGATTGGGGTAGTTCTAAAGAACAGCCAAAAAAACTTTTTTTCCCCCAAAATAAATTTGGACAACAATCAATTTCATTAATGGGAAATCCTAAAGATTAAAAAAATCATTGTTGTGTTTTGTTCTACCTCGGGTAGGGGTATCTCGAAATCTGAGGGCCCTTTCTGCTAGACTATTATGAGCAACCTCACTTTAGGCAAAGTGTTAGCCACACCTTTCTATTTTTTAATATAAAAATCTCACAGCAGTTGAGAAAATAACACCCCCGATCATGTTTAAGCGTTTCAGTTCAGGTCTCATGACGCACTGACGCCTGCATGCAACAGTACGGCCTGGACTTGGTTTTCCACTGTCGATACTGTACCCCTTCAATGTGCCCGCCCTCCACAACTGGTCGTCATATAGCGACGCCGCGACACCGCCGTGACGCCATCTTTAACGTGACACACACGGGAACAATGGAGGATATGAAGGGGTGGTGTTCTTGATTCTGCGTATGTGGCTGTTAGTCACAGCAAGGAGACGGGTTTTATTTCAGTCAAGGCTGAAGGCAGAAAAGACGAGAGACTGCGGAGAGAAACAGGAGAGTTTGGGAAATCCTACACGCAAGAGGCTAAGCTAACCTGGTAGCAAGCGTTAGGCATAATGTGTGTGTGCAATGATGAAGATTCTCTCTGACCCAATCAGCAGTCTGCAACATTTTCACGTCACCTTTTGGTGTCGCCTCAGCTCACTTGGAACCTTGACGGAGTTGCTACGGGGGCGGGGAAAGTACCAGTGGAAAACCAAAAACAGGCAAGTAGAGTCGGGTCGAGCCGGTACCGCGTGGGTGAAAAAGCGGCATTAGTGGAAAAGAGGAATTGAGGTTTAAAAATGTATATGTCGGACATGAAAAAGGACCCATGACTACAGGTATGGTTAGAGTGTAAAAACACAAAGCCAAATCCATTCAGAAATGCAGCTAAATAGAGATCATAGAGGCGTACACACACAGCGGTGGATTAAAGTAGTAGTTGTTCCTAGTGTTGGGTACCGAAACCCGGTACCAGTACGGTACCGATACCTTTACAACTGATACTACCGCTACCGAACACAGATTTAGGTGCCTCATTTCAGTGGCCATGCCCGAGCAGTTCAGCCAGCCTTTAGGCACCGGTACCGTTTGAAACGGATCATTTTAGCACCGCTATCAGAAAAATGTGAAGCGACACCCATCATCCCTGGTTCTTTCAGGACACGGCAACCATGACTGGGTTTGACCACACCCACCTTACTGGCGAGGAGCGACGTGGCCATCTTCTCCTCTGTGAAGCGGCTGGGAGGATGTCCGAGCTCAGCAGAGTCCTGGACCACCTGAGGAAGGACCACACCGGGCGTTAAGACACCACCGGGGGGCCAGAAACACATAGATCCACAAGCCAGAGAAGCTGATGGATTTGAAAACAAAATCACCGGCCACATCCAGTGTTTTAGCAGCCAACTACAAGGTTAGAATAACACAGGGCTCCACATGCTGGTGGTAGGATGGTAGAGTGGACTGAATTCGTGCTGATAGTATTTGTCAGCCTGGTTAGAATCGTCCTGATCACACGACCTCACATTGTGTTTCACTCTACTCATCAGTGTGGACTTACAGCCGCCCACTTACAGCGATTTCCTGAAAAAATTTAAACCGGGACAATCAGCGACTGCCTCGTAGTTGTTGACGTAACCGGCCAATCAAAACAACGAGCAGTAACATCAACATTAGTAGATTAAAAACAGCCCTAAGTGCAGTTATTGCAGAAATGGACTCGATAACAACAATTCAAGAAAGACAAGAGAATGCACCAGCAGAGTTTATCTGCCGAAAAGACGTTTTTCGCCGTTCTTCAGGCTGGATTTGGATTGGGCAACGCTGATTGGTTAACGGAGTTGTCTATCAAGGTAAGTACCCCCGCCCACTGGCCGGCTGGAAGTCTTTACTTTACTTGACTTTATTGTCATTTAGCAGACGCTTTTATCCAAAGCGACGCACAACAGATTAAAATACATCACACAATAAAACATAGCAGAACAATGGAAATAGATTAAAACAGACAATATGTGATCATGATAAAAAATATGCATAGATAAAAGATGATAGCTGCAGGGGGGAGCTCATTCCACCATGTCGGGGCGAGATCTGAAAAATGTCTCGATCGAGGGCGACCTGTAGGGCTGCGCAGGGGGGGAGGGGCGAGACGTCCTGTAGGGCCGTGCAGGGAGGGAGGGGCGAGACGTCCTGTAGGCCCATGCAGGGAGGGAGGGGCGAGACGTCCTGTAGGGCCGCGCAGGGAGGGAGGGGCGAGACGTCCTGTAGGGCCGTGCAGGGAGGGAGGGGCGAGACGTCCTGTAGGGCCGTGCAGGGAGGGAGGGGCGAGACGTCCTGTAGGGCCGTGCAGGGAGGGAGGGGCGAGACGTCCTGTAGGGCCGCGCAGGGAGGGAGGGGCGAGACGTCCTGTAGGGCCGCGCAGGGAGGGAGGGGCGAGACGTCCTGTAGGGCCGCGCAGGGAGGGAGGGGCGAGACGTCCTGTAGGGCCGCGCAGGGAGGGAGGGGCGAGACGTCCTGTAGGCCCGTGCAGGGAGGGAGGGGTGAGACGTCCTGTAGGGCCGTGCAGGGAGGGAGGGGCGAGACGTCCTGTAGGGCCGCGCAGGGAGGGAGGGGCGAGACGTCCTGTAGGGCCGCGCAGGGAGGGAGGGGCGAGACGTCCTGTAGGGCCGCGCAGGGAGGGAGGGGCGAGACGTCCTGTAGGGCCGCGCAGGGAGGGAGGGGCGAGACGTCCTGTAGGGCCGCGCAGGGAGGGAGGGGCGAGACGTCCTGTAGGGCCGCGCAGGGAGGGAGGGGCGAGACGTCCTGTAGGCCCGCGCAGGGAGGGAGGGGCGAGACGTCCTGTAGGGCCGTGCAGGGAGGGAGGGGCGAGACGTCCTGTAGGCCCGCGCAGGGAGGGAGGGGCGAGACGTCCTGTAGGGCCGTGCAGGGAGGGAGGGGCGAGACGTCCTGTAGGGCCGTGCAGGGAGAGAGGGGCGAGACGTCCTGTAGGCCCGCGCAGGGAGGGAGGGGCGAGACGTCCTGTAGGGCCGTGCAGGGAGGGAGGGGCGAGACGTCCTGTAGGCCCGCGCAGGGAGGGAGGGGCGAGACGTCCTGTAGGGCCGTGCAGGGAGGGAGGGGCGAGACGTCCTGTAGGGCCGCGCAGGGAGGGAGGGGCGAGACGTCCTGTAGGGCCGTGCAGGGAGGGAGGGGCGAGACGTCCTGTAGGGCCGCGCAGGGAGGGAGGGGCGAGACGTCCTGTAGGGCCGCGCAGGGAGGGAGGGGCGAGACGTCCTGTAGGGCCGCGCAGGGAGGGAGGGGCGAGACGTCCTGTAGGGCCGCGCAGGGAGGGAGGGGCGAGACGTCCTGTAGGGCCGCGCAGGGAGAGAGGGGCGAGACGTCCTGTAGGGCCGTGCAGGGAGGGAGGGGCGAGCACGACCTGTAGGCCCGCGCAGGGAGGGAGGGGCGAGACGTCCTGTAGGGCCGCGCAGGGAGGGAGGGGCGAGACGTCCTGTAGGGCCGCGCAGGGAGGGAGGGGCGAGACGTCCTGTAGGCCCGCGCAGGGAGGGAGGGGCGAGCACGACCTGTAGGGCCGTGCAGGGAGGGAGGGGCGAGACGTCCTGTAGGGCCGTGCAGGGAGGGAGGGGCGAGACGTCCTGTAGGGCCGCGCAGGGAGGGAGGGGCGAGACGTCCTGCACTAGTGGAGGGGCGGTGGGAGGTTTGGAAACTGACCAGTGGCTGTAAATATGGGGGGGCTGTTTGATGGACTGCTTTGTAGGCTAAGTCCAGATTAATACATAAAGCAAAACAGGATGTGAGGTCACATGATCAGGATGGTTTTAACCAGGCTATGTCTTTTATTTTTTCATCTTTTTGAAAACAAAGTTACAAACTGCTCTAGAGGAAACTATCAAATCAAACAATTCTTAGAGCAGCTGAGACTTTTTAAATATTAATATTAATATCTGCATAATAGATGTAGAGTATGAAGGCTTTAGGAAAACACCATGACAGGCTGAAGTCAACTTGACAAAGTCTGAACCTCACCACGCTTCTGCACTGAGCGACGAGACGCTGGTACAAGCCCAGAAACTCCTGGAAGTCTATCGCTGTGGAGAAAAAAGAGCATTATTTATGACCATAATAACAATCAACTGCAGACATCACTTTTAAATATATACATATACACATATACTCTGCATGTTTAAGTTAAGCTCCGCTGCCGGTCCCTATTGCATTTGTATGTATTAGAATAGAAAGAATAGAATAGAATAGAATAGAATAGAATAGAATAGAATAGAATAGAATAGAATAGAATAGAATAGAATTCTTATTTTGGCCAAGGTATGTTAGCACATACAAGGAAGTTGACTTGGTGTGGTTGGTGCTCCAGTTACATACATAGGAACACGATAAATTAGGAGAAATATACAAGATATAAACAAAAATAAGATGTAAAATATATAAAAAGATTGAAACATCTTAATACACAATGATATAAACCTAAAAAAATGTCAATTTAACAAAATATGTAGAGGGTGGATGAGATGTAGGAGCAGTAATAAGCTTTGTATTTCACGTGAATTGCAAATACTGACAGAATAGCATACTGTAGTATTGACAGCATAGCATACTGTAGTATTGACAGAATAGCATACTGTAGTATTGACAGCATAGCATACTGCATACACAAGGTAGTAGTAGTAAGGTAGTTAAAGGCCTACTCCAAACTTACTTTGACTGAAGGCTTTGTCTGCAGTTCTGAGCTCGTCACTGAGGAACCTTTCCAACATGTTCCTGTAGGTGACAGACATTGCATGTTGAAAACGAGGGCCGTCAATGCATATATTATTCACCCATACATCTATCTATCTATCTATCTATCTATCTGTCTGTCTATCTATCTATCTATCTATCTATCTATCCATATATCTATCTATCTATCTATGTATCTATCTGTCTATCTATCTATCTATCTATCTATACATCTATCTATCTATACTGCCCTGCAAAGCTAAAAGGGGGTAACTCAATTTTTGGCAAAAATGAGTTTTTGTCATTTTTGGAACATTGAAGATCTGCTTTGTCATGTGGAAAAATATCTTGAGTCAATTGTGTTGTTTTTTGGAGAAAATAGGCGGTCATATTTACAGTAACTTCCAAAAGCCCTAGAAAAGCCAAGCAAGACTAAGGTAACATCAGTTACGGTTGTTTGGTTTGGTTTGACTGCACTCTGAATGCTCTGCCCTGCAACGCAAAAAGGGGGTAACTCACCAGAATGCACAGGTTGAGTTGAGGTATGAGTTACATTACTGGGCAGGCCTAATGTCATGATTGTGACATCGGACCAATTACCACCCCCACCCACACAGACACCCACATTAACTCCCAAGGTTGCCAGCTCATATGGCATTAACCCCCTAACCCTTATACATTAACCCGCGAGGCACCTCATATGACATTAACCCCCGAGGCACCAGCTCATACCACATTTACCCCCGAGGCTCCAGCTCGTACAACATTATCCCCAGAGACGGCAACTTATATGACATTAACCCCCGAGGCGCCAGCTCATACGACATTAACCCCCGAGGTGCCAGCTCATACCACATTAACCCTGATGCGCCAGCTCATACAAATTTAACCCCTGTGGTGCCAGCTCGTACAACATTAACCCCCGAGGCGCCAGCTCATACCACATTAACCCCAGAGGCACTGCTCATATGAAATTAACCCCGGAGGTGCCAGCTCATACAACATTAACCCCCGAGGCGTCGCTCATATGAAATTAACCCCAGAGGTACCAGCTGATACAACATTAACCACCGAGGCGCCAGCTCATATGACATTAACCCCTGAAGTACCAGCTCATACAACATTAACCCCTGAGGTGCCGCTCATATAAAATTAACCCCAGAGGTGCCAGCTCATACGGCATTATCCCCAGAGATGCCAGCTCATACAACATTAACCCTCCAGGTACCAGCTAATACAACATTAACCCCCGAGGCGCCGCACATATGAAATTAACCCCAGAGGTGCCAGCTCATATGACATTAACCCCCGAGGCACCAGCTCATATGACATTAACCACTGAGCTACCAGGTCATACAACATTAACCCCCGAGGTGCCGCTCATATGAAATTAACCCCAGATGTGCCAGCTCATACGACATCAACCCCCGAGGAGCCAGCTCATATGACATTAACCCCCGAGGCGCCAACACACAGAAACACAACGGGCCAACAAGAGTCCCACCAAACTAGGCTTGAAGGATGTGTAGCGGCCTGATAATCTAGTTATATTATATTTATACGTATATTATATTAAGCGTAATTGTGCCATGAAAATGAGACTTCATGTCTATGTTATCATTATTATCATATATACTGGTTTTATATAGTGATAAGCAACCAAGTGAAGGATCAAATTGAAGTTACTGTCTTTTTGCTTGGCATCACCCCTTATTATTTTGCAGACAATGCAAAGCCAGAGTAAGGTAACTTCCAAATAAGGGTCAAAGGTCAAGTTTGAGCTAAAAAAAATTATGTAGATAAATAACTACATTAAATAAACAAATAATTAACACATTTCCAGTTTTCTTCCTACAATACATTTGGCTGGACAACAACAAAACTTTAAAGTCATTTTTCTCAGTTCTACACTCTGGCGAGTTACCCCCTTTTAGCTTTGCAGGGCAGTATACATATATCTATCTATCTATCTATCTATCTATCTGTCTGTCTATCTATCTATACATCTATCTATCTATCTATCTATCTATCTATACATCTATATATCTATCTATCTATGTGTCTATCTATCTATCTATCCATACATCTATCTATCTATCTGTCTATCTATCTATCTATCTATCTATCTATCTATCCGTCATCTATCTATCCGTCTATCTATCTATCTATACATCTATATATCTATCTATCCGTCTATCTATCTATCCGTCTATCTATCTATCCATCTATCTTAGTGCTGTAGACCTACTTGTTAAAACTGGGGAACAGATCAGTGAAGACAGACTTCAGGTCTTGTTGTCCCACCGAGCCGCTTCTGTCCTGTGGAGAGTGGAGACACACACACTGATAGCTCAATACACCAGGCACACACACACACACACACACACACACACACACACACACACACACCAGACACAGACACACACACACACACACACACACACACACACACACACACACACACACACACACACACACACACACACACACACACAGACACACACACACACACACACACACACACACACACACACACAGAGTAAGGTTTTGGACAGTCACCCTGTCGTAAGAGTCAAAGGTCTTCCTGGCGTGGGCGGTCTGTTTGGGGGATGGCTCCTGTAAGGGCACAAACAGGGAAGAAGGCTCTTGTCAACCTTGTCAAGGCAAGAATACTGACAGCTAACATGCTACATGCACTATACAGCTAACATGCTACATGCACTATACAGCTAACATGCTACATGCACTATACAGCTAACATGCTACATGTCCATTTGGGATTTGCGATATTAAGAGGAAATGATAATTTGGTTATTCTCATTTTACCTGAAAAAAAATATTCAAATTATTATGGTGTGATTTTTGCGGGGATCGGTACCAGGGAGCCTCACCTCGCTCAAGATGGCCGCCTTGTCCGTGTGTCTCCCTCTGCGGGCCAACTCCAGCAGCACTGGAGCGTTCCTGTTCACCTCTGTCTCAGAGAAGCCCAGCTCTCTGCAGACCTGCCCCCTGCTGGCCAGACCGTTAAGCTGCAGGGAGGACGACAGAGACACTCCGAGTCAGAGGAGAGACCTTCCCCAGATGAACCAGACTACATCACAATAGACCCATTTCACGGGGGCCATTTTGTGCCGAAAAGGCAGGATAAACACAGGTGCAAGCAACACACTAATGAGGGTTTCCAAATTCCAATCATGGAAGTTGGAAACCCTCATTAGTGTTTTGCTTGCACCTGTGTTTACCCTGCCTTTTCGACACAAAATGGCCCCCGTGAAAATGGTCCATGGCTGTATTCGGAACCGCCTACTAGGAGTGGGACAAAATATCGTGATACTTCCTCTTGCAATGAATATCGTGATACCATATCGTGACATTTATCCTGAAGCGTGTATTTTTTGCATTCATTTGTGTGTGTGTGTGTGTGTGTGTGTGTGTGTGTGTGCGCATGCGTGCGTCGTTGCAGTCAGTGTGTGTTAAAGTGTGTGTTAAAGAGCCACTATCCAGTATCCACTTCATTGTACATGAATAAATAGATAATTCCTGCTTTTTGCCTCTTTAGGGGTATTTTTTCCTCTTCAGTTACACAGATATCGTGATGTATCGTAGATTAAATTTCTTGCGATGTATCGAGTATCGCATAATTTATGTATCGTCGTGATGCTATCGTCATCGAGGGCCAAGTATCGTGATAGTATCATATCGCTCTGTGATTCCCCCCCCAAATACATACTACCTGCGAATGCAGTATGCACTAATATAACCTTTTTTCAGAATAAAAGACCCTCACCGAGTCCACATTAGAGCCACAGGCCACCATTTGATGAGATGTTGTCTCTTGAACCTAAATCGGAGAATAATTTTTATTGTCAGTCAGGTATGATTTAGAACTCCATGACTGTCTGTATTGTAGGTAGAGAGATAACAGAGAAACTATCATGACAACTTCATCGACATTCTCTGACTGTGTTCACTTCTTGTAAATGAAATAATGCTGAAGTTGAACAATTCTGGGGACCCCCTGGAGCCCCCTCACGGACCCCTGGTGGTCCCCGGACCCCGTGTTGAGCAGCAGGTGATACTCACTGAGTTGATCTCAGGCTGGAAGACGGCGAGCGTGAAGTCCAGACTGAACACCTGCAGGAAGTCCATGATCAGACTGGCCACCAGGTGGCCTGATGGGAAACAAAACGTCACATTCACACATCTCAACAAGGTCAAGTGCAACTACACCTTTACTGTAGCCTGATGTCACACTGAACTGTCAACTTGTTACACTCCCTTTCCATCAGTTTGTTTGTTTTTATAATCGAGTAATTGTTTAGACTATTTTTTAAGAAGAAAATATTACAATTCTCTCCAGCTTCTTAAATGTCAATATTTTCTGGTTTCTTTAGTCTTCTGACAGTAAACTGACTATCTTTGTGTTGTGGACTGTTGGTCAGGACAAAAGAAGATATTGGAGGAAGTCATCTTGGGCTTTGGGGGGAAATGATCGATATTTTTCACCATTTCCTGACATTTTAGAGGCCAAACGACTCATCGTTTAGTCCAGAAAATAATCAACAGATTAATAATGAAAATAATCGTTAGTGGTAGGTAGCCCTATTTACCAGCCAGCCAGAGTCTCTGCCCGGCCAGCGCAGGTCGGCACTCACCTTCTCTGGTACTGAGACATCTCTTCAGGTTCTCGTTGACGAGCGGAGTTTTGTTCTGAGGAGAGCAAGAAGTGGACGTTAACACGAGCAGGTTGGTCAGCGCTCTTAACTAACTCTTTTCACCATCCTTACGGAACCGTCTGAAATGAATGTGGGCCATTACTGTTAAAAGGTCATTCAATTCAAAGTTACCTTTAACATAAATAGCTGTATTTATATAAATAACTGTAACTTGTCCCAATTTCTCCCCAGGGATCATTAAAGTCTTTCTGATTCTGATAAAACATCATATAAATGATTACATCATATATATATATACACAATATATATATATATCCTGCTGGAGGAAGTGGTGGCATCAGAAAGGGCCTCCAACACTCACCTCCACCTTGTCCTGCTCATCCATCGCCAGAAACACCGCCGCTCGCAGCTCTGCCTGCAGGAGAGGAGAGACAACGCTGTCACACCAAACTCCAGCCTCATATCTGACAGTTTAACATTCACTAGGGATCACACGCACTCACGCACGCACGCGCGCGCACACACACACACACACACACACACACACACACACACACACACACACACACACACACACACACAGTTGATAGAAAGTGAATGATATCAGGCACTTTTCTCCTCCTCTTTGAAAACCTTAAAAATGAAGGCTTTTTACAGAAGAATGACTTGGACTTCAGTTATTCAGAATTCAGTTACATTCCAAACCAAGCAGCAGCTTCTTCTTTTCTTACACTTTGCACCATTTTTGCAGCGCTCTGTTTTCCTTCTTTGTTCCTATAGATCTTTTATTGAACGTTGGCGAGATGTTGACTCCATATTTGAGAGAAGAGCTCACATAGGGGCTCAACTTTACTACTAAACTTGAAGAAAGTGGGAGTTTACAGCTAGCTGGAAACCACGTTAGCCTAGGGCCGAATAGCTAGCTAGCTGTAACAAATCACTCTCAGTAACACAACTTGGCAAATCTTCATCTTTGCTACAGTAAAACAATTGTATCGTGTAGTTAGAGCCAAACTGATAGGAGTCTGGCTAAAGCTAGCAAGTTAGCAACAAATTAGCTTAGCCAGGCCCAGCTAGTGTAGTAGTCAGCTGATCGACACGTAAACAGACTCAGAACGTGTTATATGTGACGTCATGACTCGGACCTTGAGTTTGTTGAGTGCGCCGCTGTTCTCCAGGTTCTGGATCAGCAGATCCCGCAGCTCGGTATCGTCCTCCGCGGCAGACATGTTAGCTTGTTAGCTTGGTGTGTACAGTCAGAGCACAGCGGCTGCTACCAAGACAACCATAACAAGCCCCCCCCCCCCCCCCGGAAGTACGCACGGCAGGAGCGAACTTCTTCTTCTTTCCGATTTCCGGCAGTGTAGACGTTACTGGGCGTATTACTGCCCTCCGCAGGACAAGGGTTAAACTAACTCAAACACACTTCATATTCAAACTATGTAGAGTGAAAAATAAACTGTCCACTCAAAGTGCTCCAATTCATAATAATATTCGCATTTTTCACCTCAGCCATTTTCACTCTAAAAGGCAGGAAGTAACACAGGTGCAAGCAAAACATTAACGAGGGCCCGGGAACTTCCTAAATGGATTGGAAGTTTGAACCCTCATTAATGTTTGCTTGCAGGCAGGGCAAGGGCCTTTCAGACAAAAAATAGCTGGTGGTGGAAAAAGGCCCATTGTCCGTGTTATCACCCAGACCTACTTGTCTGAGTTTGTTCAAAAGCTTCCCTCAGTGTCCTATTTAGATCTTCACCAGTTACAACCATCACTTCCTCACGTCCAGCACCATCTTAATCTCTGTCGTCCCTATTCCTCATCTTCATCCTTTGTGGCCTGTTCCACTAGAAATAGGCCTACTAGAAATTTTCTGCGCTTTGTGATTTCTTTATTCTGCACGCTTCGCGCGCTCGCCTCCCATATCCCACCGACTTCCCACCCACAGACAGTCTGACCAAACCCACAGACAGTCTGACCAAGCCGAAAGTACCGCTGCCGGGCTGATGACATCACAATTGCTCGAGGGACATCACATCATCCATCATATTCACTGATAACATCACGCACTGACATCATCAGTGCTGTTATAAATCCCTCTACTCACACACATTGTGATGTCATGAATCTAATTTCAGTTACATCATCAGTGATATAACGCTTTCTCACATCATCAGCTCACTCTTAGCTAAGTCATTGTACAACCTAAGAGCCGACCTCCAGAGATTCGAGTACCCCGTGCACCGGTACTACACTACTTGAGCAGTGAGCAGTCAACTGAACTGCTGGACTCTGCACGCCGCCCCTTTCACCGTACCCTCCTGAACATCATTGAGAAAGTGTCCTGACCCGACGCACTGAGGTGATTGCATGTTGCCACACCTAAGAATCCAAACATTCTCTCAAACACTATTTTCTAACATATCTCATCTCTGTCCGGTTCATTTTCAGCTTCACTGAGAAACAAAATGGCTTCCATATCAGAGGAGGATCTTTCCTGTCATGTCTGTCATGACATCTTTAAAGATCCTGTCACCCTGTCATGTAGCCACAGCTTCTGTAAAGCCTGTCTGCAGAGATGGTGGACAGAGAAACTCATACATGAGTGTCCAATTTGTAAGAAAATATCTTCACAATGTGAACCACTTCGCAACTTGGCGTTGAAGAACCTGTGTGAGGCTTTCTTACTGGATAAAGATCAGAGCACTTCAGCAGGATCTGAACTTCTCTGCAGTCTGCACTCTGAGAAACTCAAGCTCTTCTGTCTGGACCATCAGCATCCATTGTGTCTTGTCTGTCAAGCCATTGATGAAGCTGCACGGCAGCACAAGGAGGAACTCCAGAAATCACTGGAGCCCTTAAAGGAGAAACTGGAGCTCTTTAATCAAGTTAAAGGAAACTGTGATCAAACAGCAGAACACATTAAGGTCCAGGCCCAAAACACAGAGAGGCAGATTAAGGAGGAGTTTAAGAAGCTTCACCAGTTTCTACAAGAGGAAGAAGAGGCCAGGATTGCTGCACTGAGGGAGGAAGAAGAGCAGAAGAGTCAGATGATGAAGGAGAAGATTGAAGGTCTGAGCAGAGAGATGGCAGCTCTTTCAGAAACAGTCAGAGTCATAGAGAAGGACCCGAGAGCTGAAGATGTCTCATTCCTGAAGAACTACACAGAAGTGGAAAGAATCCACCTGGAGGATTCACAGCTGGTCTCAGAAGCTCTGATAGACGAGGCCAAACACCTGGGCAACCTGAGCTTCACAGTCTGGCACAAGATGAAGGAGATGTCTCCTACACTCCTGTGATTCTGGACGCAAAGATTGTGACTACAGAACTCATCCTGTCTGATGATCTGACCAGTGTGAGATGTGGAGAGAGACAGCAGCTTCCTGACAATCCAGACAGGCTTGAATATGGCTCTGTCCTGTGCTGTGATGGCTTTAACTCAGGAACTCACAGCTGGGATGTTGAGATTGAGGACAGTGCAGACTGGGAACTGGGTGTGTTAAAGAGTCTTTCTGTAAGAAGGGACTCATATGGTCTGGATTATGGAGAATACAGTTCTCTCACGGTGAATACACTGCATTCTTCCCATCGCGTTTGTCCGTCCAGTTCTTCTCAGATGCACTTTCTGTTCTGCCAGTGAAGAAGATGCTTCAGATGATCCTGATACTAACACACACATACACAGCTTCACACACTACTTCATACACACCTTCACTGACAGGCTGTTTCCCTACTTTCACACACTTTGGATCTCTGAGGATTTTACCAGTGAAGGTCTCTGTAACAGTGGAACAGCAACGTTAGGGGCAATGTCCACTAACCAACATGTTGAGCACTTGAAGCACTGGTGCTGAGCTGAAATACGTTTTACGGCGTGGCCACTAGGGGCAGAGGCGTCTGTAAGAAGATGTAGTCTGTGGCACGGTGGCTCAGTGTTTACTAGTGTACCTGTAGTACTCAAGACCGGTCTTGGTCTCAAGACCAGTCTCAGTCACATTTTGATGGTCTCGGCCTCGCCCTCCTTTGGTCTTGGCTTGTCTCAGACAAGCCGGACTCTGGATTTTATATCGAGACCAGTCAAAACCACTAACCCAAAAGTCAAATGTACGCACGATCATGCTTACTGTTGTGCGTAGTTACCCCCCCAAAGGCCTATTCTGAGCCAGGAAAAACCCTGTTTTTCATTGTGCGAAATAATTTTCTACTGCAGACCAACAGGTTTACAAACAAGCGTGGATTCGCAATAGCTGTGATGCGAATTTCGGAAACTACGCATCTCGGGCTACACATGCTCGATTCCTAGGCTCGCCCCGCCCTGCAGCTCGCCGAGCTGCGGCTGTTGCGTGGCCTCGCCTGCTCTATTGGCGCGCGCTGGTGTATGTTGCTCACAATGCCCTTAAGTTGACATGCACGCGGGTGTAAGTAAAGTAAGTACATTTTATTTATACAGCGCTTTTCACAGACAAAAGTCACAAAGTGCTTTACATGTGCATAGATAGACATTACAAATATATTAAAAAGGCACTAAGCCACACAAATGGAAAAGCAATACACAGCAAGGCATAATGCAAACAAGATATTGAAAGAATAAAAACACAATAAGCAAATACAGTAATAAATGCTTAGTGCAGGGGCTGAAAATATCCATACGTGCACGACAAGGTACGCAGGGAGTCAGATGAAGGCCTGTTTAAACAGGTAGGTTTTGATCTGAGGGGGGAAAGAAAGAAAGAAAGAAAGAAAGAAAGAAAGAAAGAAAGAAAGAAAGAAAGAAAGAAAGAAAGAAAGAAGTAGTAGACTAAGTAAATAAGTGGCCAGGTCACCGATGATGTCATACACATACAGTTTTAGATGGCTCCGCCTGGTGGCCAGATCACTACTATAGTGATGTCATGTCACTGATGATGTCATAAATCATTGATGATGTCAGACCAAGATGAAGTTACATGACCAGATCAAATGAATAGCCTAGCTGTGGTAGGTTAGCTTACTTTAACCTTATTTTAACCTTGGTGTGATGTTAGAACCTCCTTGCCTTAGACAGGAAAGGTTTCACAACGTGTAGCCTGGACCAAGGCTTTTTGGTGATAGCCTTTTATTGAAAACGCAGAAATTAGATAGACAGGCACATGTGTTTACTTTGCAGCACTAGTAGGTTAGCCTGAGACAGCTAGCGGGCGACTCACTTGTATTAGCTGACAAAATTCACATTGGCATGACGTCAGACACAAGTGATACAGATGAATTCTATGATGCTCTTGAGGATGTTCATTTCACCCCATCTCCAAAAGTGGCACCGGCAAAGTTAGTCATTCCCCGGCCTCAGAGAGCCGTGAACCCGGTACTGGCCACACCCGGCCCTCATCAAGATGATCCCCTTCAGATCATTGACAGCATCATTGAGGAGCGTGTTGATGAAGTAGCTGAGCTGCTGCTGCCTGTTGATGTAAGAGCCGAGCCGCAGCTGAAGAATGACAGTGATGCTGTGTCTCCCACCAGCAAGGTGAGGAGCATCGCTCAGATGCTGCAGCATTCCCTGGATCTGGCCAGTGCCACCAGCGGAGACAAGGTGGTGACAGCACGTGAGAATGAGGCGTCAACAGCCAGTGGGGGAGACACTCCAGGCCCCCAGCGACCTGGGTCGAAATCCGGCAGAGAGCTGACAGATGAAGAAATCCTGGCCAGTGTGATGATCAAGAATCTGGACACTGGGGAAGAGATTCCTCTAATCCAGGCGGAGGAGAAGCTTCCTACTGGGATTAACCCCCTCACCCTGCTCATCATGAGGAGAACCAAGGAGTATATTACGAATGATGCCGCACAGTCAGATGACGATGACAGAGCCCACGCTCAGCTGGCAGACACAGATGGAGTCAAACTGAAACAGAAAACAACCCAATTTAAAAAGTTATTTGACAACTCTGTGAAGAGGGCCAAGCATTTGGCTGGGGAGTATGGAGAGAAGGCCGTCAACAAGGTGAAAAGTGTGCGTCATGAAGTGTTCCATACGGATCAGGACAATCCATCATCCAGTGACGATGAGGGCATGCCCTACACCAGGCAACCCCAATTCAAGTCGGCGCACAGCTTCAAGGGCCCATTCGACTTCGATCGGATTAAGGTTGTCCAGGACCTCAGTGGGGAGCACACGGGGGCAGTTTGGACCATGAAGTTCTCTCACTGCGGGAGGCTGCTGGCAACTGCAGGCCAAGATAATGTGGTTCGCATCTGGGTCCTAAGAAATGCCTTTGACTACTTCAATAACATGAGGATGAAGTACAATACTGAAGCTGGAGTTTTGCCTTCTCCTTCCCAGGGAAGTTTGTGCTCTTCTAAATCTGACACGGACCCCGGGGAGCCGCACGCAGAAGACAGGAACGCCCCTTTCTGTCAAGTCCCCTTCTGCAAGTACAAAGGTCACACGGCTGACCTGCTGGACTTGTCCTGGTCAAACTTCTTCCTGCTCTCCTCTTCCATGGACAAAACAGTCCGATTGTGGCACATATCGAGGAGAGAGTGTCTCTGTTGCTTTCAGCACGTTGATTTTGTCACAGCCATTGCGTTCCACCCCAGAGATGACAAGTACTTCCTCAGCGGTTCTCTGGATGGGAAGCTGCGGCTCTGGAACATTCCAAACAAGAAGGTGGCGCTGTGGAACGAGGTGGACGGCCAAACGCGCCTCATCACTGCCGCCAACTTCTGCCAAAATGGGAAGTACGCCGTCATCGGCACCTATGACGGCCGATGCATCTTCTACGACACGGAGCGTCTCAAGTACCACACCCAGATCCACGTGAGGTCCGCCAGAGGTAGGAACAGAGTTGGACGCAAAATCACCGGCATTGAGCCGCTGCCTGGAGAGAACAAGATTTTGGTGTCCTCCAATGACTCCCGCATTCGCCTGTACGACCT
>NC_139630.1:54145509-54185509 GCF_964638095.1 Poromitra crassiceps | reverse complement strand
CGCCCTCCTGTGGTGTTCATGGGGTACTGATGTGTTGTAAATGACTCATTTTAGATCCATGTTGATAGGCTGATACTAATAGCCAGCACATTCAATTAGACCAGTCAACAGACAGTTTGACTGGAACTCCTGTACTTACTATGTGTCCATTATCAGAAAATATTGGGAACCCTACAGCCAATTAAAATCAAGTATTCACCCAGACCATATATATATATATATATATATTCAAGATTCAAGATTCAAGATTCAAGATTCAAGATTTTTATTGTCACTCCATGGTACAAGTACCACGTGTGAAATTCTTGTGCAGTGGACTCCGTTTACGACATAGTACAAATAGGCAACAGCAATAAGTAATAGGCAATAAGAAATAGGCATCAATAAGCAATAAGACAGCAATAAGGCAATAAGAAATAGGCATCTTATAAGCCATAAGACAAGTCGGTGGCTTATACGACAGTGGCATATTCATTGCACATAGGTGCACATGTCATGTGCATACGTTAGACGTGTTCAGACATTCCAAATTCGACGTTTTATACATACATGTGCAAATAGCATGTACCTTATTAAACATACACTTAAATTTACAATTAAACGTTAGGCACCTTATTAAACATACACTTAAATTTACAATTAAACGTTAGGCATCCGTAATAGTAGCAGCTGCAGTACGGTACTGCGGTACGACTACTGCACTATTTGTGCATATTTAGGAGTCTCGTGGCCTGCGGGAAGAAACTGTTCCTCAAGCGATTTGTGCGTGTTTTTGGAACCCTGTATCTCCTCCCTGAGGGTAGCCGGGAGAACAGGCTGTTGTGGGGATGGTTTGTGTCTTTGATGATCTTCAGGGACCTCCTGAGGCACCGCTGGTTATACAGTTTGTGCAGTTCTGGCAACTCGTCTCCTGTTACGTGCTGGGCCGCGCGCCTCACCCTCCGTAGCGCCCTGCGGTCCATGGTGGTACAGTTCCCGTACCAGGCGGTGAAGCAGCCAGTCAGCAGGCTTTCAATGGTGCCTCTGTAGAAGTCCCTGAGGATTTCTTTCCTTAGCCCAAACTTCTTCAGGCGCCTGAGTCCGTGTATTCGCTGTTGGGCCTTTTTGACAACAGTGGCGGTGTGGCCGGCCCAGGTCAGGTCCTGGTGGATGTTGACTCCCAGGTACTTGAAGCTGTCCACCCTTTCCACCACTGTGCCGTTGATGGTGATTGGGGGGTGTGTGCCCCCCCCTCTCCTGTAGTCCACAATGATCTCCTTGGTCTTGGAGACGTTCAGAGAGAGGTGGTTGTCCTGGCACCATTGTTCCAGGACCCTCACCTCCTCTCTGTAGGCCGTCTCGTCGCCCCCCGAGATCAGCCCCACGACTGCTGTGTCGTCTGCAAACTTCACGATGGTGTTTGAAGTTTGAGTCGCCACGCAGTCGTGGGTGTAGAGGTCGTACCAGAAGGGGCTGGAGACGCACCCCTGGGGTGCTCCTATGCTGATGGTCAGCGGGGAGGAGGTGAGGTTGCCCACCCTCACCACCTGGCGGCGGTCTGTCAGGAAGTCCAGGATCCAGTCGCACATCGCTGTGTTTAGTCCCAGGTCCCTGAGTTTGCTTACCAGCCTGGAGGGTACTATGGTGTTGAATGCTGAGCTGTAGTCCACGAACAGCATTCTCACATAGGTGTCCTTCCCCTCCAGGTGGGACAGGGCGGTGTGGAGCACGTGTGCCACTGCATCCGCTGTGCTCCTGTTGGGGCGGTATGCAAACTGCAGCGGGTCGTGGTCCGGGGGGAGTGTGGGACGGATCTTTGATATGACCAGCTTTTCAAGGCACTTGCTGGCTATTGGTGTGAGGGCTATAGGGCGCCAGTCATTGAGGCTGGTCACTTTTTTCTGTTTGGGAATGGGGATGATTGTTGCTGCCTTGAAGCAGGAGGGAACTCGTCGGAGGGAGAGGGACTGGTTGAAGATGTCTGTGTACACGGCTGCCAGCTGGTGGGCGCAGGCCTTGAGGACCCGCCCAGGGATGCCGTCCGGGCCGGCCGCCTTGCGTGGGTTGATACGCAGGAACGACCGGCACACTTCATCCTCAGTGATGGTGAGGGGGCGGTCTGTGGGGGGTGGAGGGTGGGTGGGGTTGGTGGTTAGGTGGGAATGGGGGGGGGTGCGGGTGCTGAGGGGTGGGGGGGAGGAAGGGGGGAGGGGAGGTGATCGGGGGGTGGGGGGGAGGAAGGGGGGAGGGGAGGTGATTGGGGGGGAGAGGAGGAGGGGTGGTGGGGGGGCGGTGAGGGGGAGAGGTGATGGGGGGGGAGAGGTGGCAGGGGGGGGAGGAGGGGAGGAGAGGGGTGATGGGGGGGGGGAGGTGGGGGGGGAGGAGAGGAGGGGGGGGTGGGGAGGGGAGGGGTGGTGGGGGGGAGGAGGGAGGGGGGGGTGATGGGGGGGAGGAGAGGGGGGGGAGGGGTGGGAGAGGGGGGGGGGGGAGGAGGGGAGGCGCTCTGGCAGAGGGGTCGAACCTAGCGTAGAACGCATTGAGTTCGTCCGGTAGGGTGGGTGACGTGCTGGGGTTCTGTCGTTTCACCTCTTTGAAGTCTGTGGCAGCATGGAGCCCTCTCCACAGGTGTCTGGGGTTGTTAGTGTCCAGTTTTGACTCCAGCTGCCTTCCATAATCTCTACGTGCTATTTTTATAGCGGTCCGGAGGGCATATTGTGCCTGCTTGTATTGGTCAGTTGTGCCAGAGCTGAAGGCGGTGGTCCTGGCGTGAAGGGCAGCCCTGACGTCGCTGTTGACCCAAGGCTTTTGGTTCGGCATTATTTTGACTTTTTTTGTGGGGACTATGTCGTCGGTGCACTTCTTTATGAAGCATGACACCGTATCTGCATACTCGCCCAGGTCTCCTGCAGCTTTGAACTCCTCCCACACCACTTGGTCAAAGCAGTCCCTCAGGATGTCGTCTGATTGGTCTGACCAGCAGTGGGCGGTTCGGAATGCTGGGGGTTGTCTTTTTAGTTTTTGTTTGTACCTGGGTACAAGTAGGATGGAGGCGTGGTCCGATTTGCCGAAAGGGGGGCGAGGGACGGCTTTGTAGCCATGTCGGATGTTTGAGTAACATTTGTCCAGTGTGTTACTGCCTCGCGTGGGGAAGTGAATGTGCTGGTACAATGTGTGCATTCTGCCTCTCAGGTTTGCCCTGTTAAAATCCCCAGTCACCACCAGGGCCATTTCGGGTTGTTTTGTCTCCTGTGCACTGATGGCGCGTTGCAGCTCTTTCAGTGCGACAGTCACGTTCGCTTGTGGAGGAACGTATACACCCATGATGGTGACTGTCGTGAATTCCCTCGGACTCCAGAACGGCACGCATTGTACCATTACATATTCAAGATCTGCTGAGCAGTGTTTCCCAATGTCTGTGGTGTTTACACACCAGTTTTCGTTAATCATAAGACATACGCCCCCTCCCTTCTTCTTACCGGATTGTTCGTTTCTGTCTCCTCTGAATACACTGAATCCTGGTAGCGCGATAGAGTGGTCCGTTGTGTCAGGAGTAAGCCAGGTTTCCGTTAGGCACAGAACATTGCATCGCGCTATGTCTTTTTGGTATTGTGCACGCGCTCTTAGTTCACAAAGTTTATTCTCCAGCGATTGAACATTTGCCAGCAGTATGCTTGGGAGAGGTGGTTTATCCGCGCGCTTCCTCAAGCGGGCGAGAAGCCCCCCTCTCTTCCCCCTCCTCCAGCGTTGTTTTTTGAGTTCAGGAAAATCCGTAAGATCTGGAGCTTGCCAGTTGCTGTTGGGATATATCCGTTCTTTCCTGATTTTGATCAGCGCGTCCCTGTTGTATTTTATTCCGACGCTGATTTCCATGTTATATCCGCTGGTGTCCGTGCCTCCGTTCTCTGCCTCCATGGCGGGGGCGCGGGGCTGTTGTTTGTTGTTGTTTTTTGCGTGCGAGCGGACAAAGCGGGCAGAGCGGGTCCCCGCCGTCGCGGTTTCTTGCAAAGAAAAGTGCGAAGACGCCACTATCTACACTATTCAGTTACACTGTTATATACAATAGATATTTACAAAGCAAGTCGAAGCAACGAAATCAAAACAAAACGCGTTTACACTGGAATACAAGCCTATTTGTCTATGAGGTCACTAGAGCTCCCTAGCGAGTCGCCTTCTCCCGGCGCCATCTTCCTTTACTTATATATAGCTTGTGATGTATATATATATATACTGTATATATATATATATATATATATATATATATATATATATATATATATATATATATATATAGCTTGTGATGTATGTTCTGGCTGTACCGGTGCCTTGTCAGTGTCACTGTGACCTTCCAGCCTGTGATGAGGCTTCACACTGATGTGTGTGTGATGGAGAGGAGGCAGACCCTGACCTCTGTGTGACCTCTGTGTGACCTCCCTGTGGAGAGAGGCCGAGGTGACAAATGCCTCTCTGTCTCTATTCGCGCGTCACGTCGTTTTGACCTCTTGTTTTGCGTTAGCTTGCTGTGTTTCCAATCGGACACGGACCCCGCCCTACACCTGCATTTTCGCTCGGCTGTTCATTTTCTGACCATATTCTTACGCTATGAACTTGAGTACTCTATAATAGTACTCAGTACGCAGTAGCGGTATACCAGTATTGGGTTTGAGAGGAGAGTTTCAGTGTCCTGTGATCCTCTTTTAGGGACCATGTACACAGAAAGTGTTTTTGGAGCTACTGGACCAGCAGCGCCTCTCTGCAATTCATTCTCTATGGCAGGGTGGCAAACTCATTTGAGTTCACGGGCCACATGGGAGCCAATTTGGTCTCAAGTGGGCCAGACAGACAAAGACAATCAATGCATACTGTAATAATGTATAAAAAATAACAACACTTCCAAATAACACAACATATTGTCTCCGCAGCTTCATAAACTGTGATCAACCTTGAAGAACGGCCAGTCGGTCGAACCCTCAAACATGTTGAGACGAAAAGCTGCAGAACTGGGCTGGATCAATGACCCGGGCGGATCTGATCAGAACCACAGACTCTGAGTAAACGCTGACGAGGATGAGAATTTAATTAAGAACCCCGCCCCCCCCTTTTTCTCTCTCATTCATTTTTCTCTGTATTTCTTCTTCACTGGTGCAATAGGGTGCGACTTCATCTTCCAGAGGTCATCTTCTTCTTCTCGTCCCTGCCGCCGTTAATCACTTCCTTTTAGCACAGTGACCTCCGGCCAGGGAAACGACTCGTGAAATTAGCTCTGCGGGGATAATTTGACACATGGATAATAAGAATAATAATTAGCATTTGGCTAATATGCTGTAGCGCCGTACTTCTCAAACTCTCAACCCAAAGCCCCAAGTCCTGCCGACCCGTGACGCACTGCAGCCGTGAAGGTGCCTCGCGTGCGAGTACTCAAGAACGACTTTTGACAGTCTTGGTCTCGTCTCTGACTCGTAGTTAATATGACTTGGCAAAGTGACTGCCTACTTCCTGCTTCAGCTCTGTACTAGAGATTTTCATCCGCCAATTACTTTCCCATAGGTTGAGGCGATGTCTCGTCATAGACGCTGGGTTAGCTGGCTCAGCCTGGCTGGGGGCGTGGTCAGGGTGGGGTAAATCTCCCGTTCTATCCATTCAGCAAAGTTAGAATTTAGCCGATAGCCCAGCCCAGGCAGACACGATCGAGGATTTAACCACCGCAGTGAACGCACATCTGAGCAGACAGACATCTTGTGTTCTGCTCTAGAATCCCCAAACCTGTAGTTTAGAGCCGCAGCACCGTCCTTTGGTGAGTCAGCCCATGAGATATATCGGCGGTTGGTTTTACCCCACTCGCGCTCCAGCCGTATCACATTTTGTGGGCGTTCCCACACATGCCGACTGTCTCTATAGACATTTCGTAAAATGCTTATAAGAATAGTTTTACTTGTTCAAACCAAACGGTTCAGATATATTTAGAAACAGGACAGACCACATAACATTTCACTTGGACCAAAACGTTTTTTTTTTTGCAGATTTAAAGAAAATATTTTTTCGATGTAGTTTTTTAAAGTTTTGTTTCGAGCGAGAAGTTCTATGGTCTCTCCCGATTCTAAATATAGCTGAACCATTTGGTCTGACGAAGTAAATCTATTTTTATAAGCATTTTACAAAATGTCTATGGGGACATAAATGGCGGATACAAATCTCTGGTACAGTGCGGAAGCAGGAAGTAGGCGGTCACTTTGCCTCTCTATATGACTCTTGAATTGTCTCGGATGAATTAACATTACATCGCTAATTATAATCTCTTCTAAGAAAGTGACCAGCAGCTAGTTACACAATCTTCACAGTTGATAAAATGATGCGCTCACTGAAAGGCTTAGGCCTTGGCCACACTGATCCGTCAGAAAATGGACAGAACAGATAGACGGATAGATTTATATCCGTTGCATGTACAAGTAACCTACTTGTACAGCAGGTGGCGGTAAGCACCTTGAAGGTGTCAGCGACCCGCCTATAAACCAAGAGAAGAAGAAAGCTGGCGTCAGCTAGCTGTTAGCTCTGTGCGCTACGTTACTAATGTGGCAATAAAATGCCACTGGATGACCAGATTAGATGGTGAAATCAGACGGTGACACCGACTATCACGTTGTACAACAGCGGGATGGTGTACACAGCATTAATTATAGCCTCCTTCACCGCCTCGGCCGCCATCTTCTTTGAAAAGTTGAAACAAATCTCGGTACGCCTCCTCTTGAGACCTCGACTCTGATTGGCTAAACGGACCGTGACTATCCGACCATCCGACCGTCCGATACGTCCATCCAGAAAAAGTTCATCCCTCTTCAACTTTCTGTCCATCAAAACGTATGCAAATTTTCTGGATACGTACGCTTCTGAGTACTCCACGGACAGTTGGACAGCTGTCATTGAAAATGAATGGAAGTGAACAGAGAAATGAACGCACACGGACAGACACCACCAAATTAATAACTCATTAACTCAAATCAACTCTCAATAACTGTCAAACTATTCATCATTCATCTAGTTTGACAGTTATTGAGAGTTAATGAGTTATTAATTTGAGTTAGTGTGGAGCAGTGATGTCACTGGTCCACACTTTAACACTCAATAACTGTCAAATTAAATGACAGACTTCAAAACCGTTTACAGTTTTCTGATATACTACTGATGTTCTAATGATACAAAGCTGGTTGAAAATGGGCAGAGTGTTCCTTTAATGTAACTGTTCATAATGTCTGACAATTCTTTGGTCGTTAATTTGCTTTTAAAAATCACAAAGTCATATAGTGTGCAGACTGAGGCACTGCTCAATAAATACAATGCCTTGGATAACACATTGCTATGGTTTATTGGTCTCGAATGGGACTTATATAGTTGACTCGAGCTGGTCTCCAGTCGACCCCCCTGGCCGGTCATGGTATTGAGTCAGACTCCATTCACCACTAGGCGGGTTTCCATCCACCTGTTTTCATGCATGCGCATTTTCAATTTGCTCATTGAAATCCTGAGTTTAAAGCCCCATTCAGTAAGTTTTCCAAGTTTTACTGTTGGAGAAACTGCGCCCTCTGGGTCCAATAGTATCGATAACGATATCGCCGTTCAAAGTCAACAAAACACAGCGCCAGAAAGCTCTATGTACATGTTGTGACATCGGGTACTCACCACGTGATGAAATAATAATCCATAGTTCCGTGAAACATCATTTTCGTAGCAAATCCGAATCGAGTTACTTCCTTGTTTTCCTGAAGACAGCGCTTCCGCTGTACAGCGCATGCGCGCGTCCTTTTCTTTTTTCTTTTTTCTTGCCACGGGACGTGGCAGACAACTTGCTTAGTCCCAGGGCTGGCCAATGGAGGGCGGTGTGGGATAAATAAAGTCGAGGGTCTCCCTATTACAAGTCAATCTACCATGTCCTGTGACTAAAAAGCTCTTATATTACAGTAAGAAATGTCAAAAATCTTACTGATTGGGGCTTTAAACACTGTCAAATTAAAAAAATAAAAATAAAAATAGGTTTTTAAGTGGAAAAGTTGGTGTATCAATCAAAAGTAAAAGCAGTGGAAACAGATTAAGCTCCCCCCCCCTCCCATTTTCTCACTAATTGTACTTGGCCACTCCCCCCTGCACTGTCCTGGTCATTGCTCCATGCATCTCCTCAATCTGGGGAGAGTTGTAGACTAGCACGCAACATGCTTGCTCCGATACATGTGCAATCGCCAGCCGCTTCTTTTCACCTGACAGCGAGGAGTTTCACCGGCAGGACATAGCGGGTGGGAGGATCACGCTATTCCCCCCCAGTTCCCCTCCACGCGAACAGGCACCCCCCCGACTGACCAGAGGAGGCGCTAGTGCAGTGACCAGGACTCATACCCCACCCGCTTCTGCATCCGCAGCCACGGCCAAGGGTGTCTGTAGGGACGTTTGACCCAAGCCAGAGGTACCGGTGCCTGGGAATTGTACCCGGGTTCCCCCGCCGTGGGCGTAGGCGAGTGCTTTTAGCTCTACACTACGCAGACGCCCCTGACAAATGTCAACTCTAATGTGGTTTGTCCAAGTGGTGTTGCCGTACATGGCTGTCCAAGATGGCGGACCCGATCGCACATGCGCAATGCAGATCCGGCAGTGACAAGCCTCAGTCCAGACTGTCTATTTGTCTACAGTATAGATGTCCAATCCCTTGTGCTTTCCTGCAGTTGGAGTGTCAGTTGTCTCATGATGGGTTTTGGGGGGCAGAAAGGAAATCACCAACTCTTTCTTTCTCCCTCTCTCTCTCTCTCTCTCTCTCTCTCTCTGTGTGTGTGTGTGTGTCTCTCTCTCTCTCTCTCTCTCTCTCTCTCTGTGTGTGTGTGTGTCTCTCTCTCTCTCTCTCTCTCTCTGTGTGTGTGTGTCTCTCTCTCTCTCTCTCTCTCTCTCTCTCTCTCTCTCTCTCTCTCCCCATCTCTCCCTCTCTCCAGGTGAACTTTGTGGTGTGTCAGCTCTGTGCTCTGCTGTCGGCCTTCTGGTTCCGTCTCGTCCTCCACCCCAGCAGGACCGCTCCCTTCATCAGACATGTGGTGGCCACTCTGCTGGGCCTCTACTTCGCCCTCTTCTGTTTCGGCTGGTGAGTCTCAGGCCAAACCGCCACAGGGACAAGAAGTGCAAATTATTAATTCATTAATTATTAATTAATAGAACATGCAATCTCTAGGTTGGGGGTCAGAGATGGAAAGTAACTAAGTACAGATACTAATCCAAAAAGGTTCATTTTGTCTAACCAAAATAAATTAACTAAACTGTTCTTATAGAAAAGACTTGTTTTAGGTTCAATTATGTCATCAAATACCTGACATTTTCGACTGCTGACTTCTGAAGAAGACTGCAGGAAGTCAGCAGTCGAAACTGTCATGTATTTGACATAATTTAACCTAATACAAGTCTTTTCTATAAGAACAGTTTAGTTAAAGTACAGATAGCCTACTGTTACTCTAATGAAGTGGGATTTTCAGGTATCTGTTGATGTTCTCCCTGCATTCTCCTCTGTAGTGAAACAGCCTGGAGATACAGCGAATCACTTTGTAACAGACCTTTTTGAAACGTTGAAAATGGACGTCCCGAGCAACGTTACATGATTTGATTCAGTTTGATCTGTTTACAAGCACACGACTTCTGCATGTCACTGCCTCTTGGGGGTTGTGGTTGGGTTGTGGTCCGTTGACCTCATGGAGGGAAGAGAGATTTGGGTTTGGAGGAGAGGGAGTGTGACACAGGGACAGAATGTAGGGAAACAGTGGATGGATCAATCCAGAAGGAGGCGGTAATGCAACATAAAAAGGATGCCAACTGCCATAAAAACACCACAGAAGAAGAAGAGGAGCCGGACTCTCGTGGATGTTACCTTGACGTTTTAGTCTCTTTGTAATCGTCTGTTTCCCCGACATTACTTCTCTTTGTACTCCTTGTTTTCCAGGCCTTGGTTTCTCAGTGTTGTCTGTAAAGTGTTTTGTAACCTGACAGGTTAGCTCAGGTTTCAGACTGAGCCGGTGGATCAGAGGAAAGTGGCTCCGTCTCGTCTCGTCTGTCGTGAAACCTGAGACAGGAGGCAGTGTGGAGCTACAACCACACACTTTGTTTGGTTGTGATTGTGTTTTGCTGAGATTGACTTTGATGAGAAATGGTAGCAGAGTTTCTTTCTCTCTGAACTCAGAATTTAACCCACAACCCCAACTGGCCTGCAGTCACTCTCTCTCTTCTCTCAATAACATGTGATACTACTAACACCTTATTTCATGTTCAACAACGTCCTCCTCACTGACTGATATAAGCGCTAACGCAGTGGACTTACAGTACTCATAGAATACAATAATGCTAATAAGTAATTTAATGACTAATAATGCAACAACTTACAATACAACTATACAACTTATTAATAGTTCATGTGTTAAGCTGCGTTCACACCGACCTATTAAAGTGTGTTGCTGGCGTCGAGTTTACATACAAAGTCAATGCAAACGAGCGATTGAGCGTATATTCGCCTGGGAGAATAATCGCTGGGCGTCTGAGCGGCAGAGACAGAGCGACAGGGAGAAAATACGCTCGTCGCTCAAGATGAAATATTCCAACTCGAGCGAAAATACGCTGGCATCAGTCGCTCGCTGTTCAATGCTGATTGGCTGCCGTGTGAGAGCGAGTCAAGGATCACACTGGCTTGGAACAAACCGCTGGTTTATTGTGTGGCAACAAACCACATTGACAGGCTGACAGCTGACATGAAGTGAAGTCTGTACTACCGGTATGCAGCTCGCATTAGGAGCACGCTGATAGGCTTAGCTTGTAAACAATGACGGTGGCTCGTAGTGGACAAACAGCATGACATTGCGTAACGTTATATCCCCCACATGTCCGTCATTTCATGTGCCTGTTGATGAGCGATTTAAACAGAGCGACAGAGCGATTCCAAAGGGTTGACTTGAGCGACAGAGCGAAAAATAAATATCTCGGTGTGAACGCCCCTTTACCGGGGGCCGTCCAGGTAGTGTAGCGGTAGATTCCGTGCCTACCAACACCAGGTTCGCAGGGTCGCGCCCCCCGGCCGTGTTACCTCCGGCTTGGTCGGGCGTCCATACAGGGACGATTGGCTGTGTCCGCGGGTGGGAAGCCGGATTAAGGGTATGTGTCCTGGTCGCTGCTCCTCTGGTCAGTCAGGGCGCCTGTTCGGGGCGGAGGGGAACAGGTGGGAATAGCGTGATCATCCCACGTGTTACGTCCTGCCGGTGAAGCTCCCCGCTGTCAGGTGAAAAGAAGCGGCTGGCAACTGTGTCGGGGGAAGCATGGTGCAAGTCTACGGCTCTCCCTAGATCAGCAGAGAGGGTGCAGTGATCGGGGCAGCAGGGGGAAATTGCCCACGTACAACTGGGGAGAAAATTGGGGGGGGGGGGGGGGGGGGGTCAGAAATAAAAGGTAATGGGCTCTATTCTCCCACAGGCCATCGGCGCTATTACGGGCCTTAACCGCAAAAAAACGTGCCTTGCGCCTGTTTCGGCAAGATAGCAATAGGCTTTAGGCTGCCAAATGCGCTTTAGGCCGAATGGGCGTGGCGCAGTCCCAAAGTGGGCGTGTCGGCGCTAAATACCAGCCTAGTGATATCTTGGGACCTGGCCTACATTTAGCGCTTTGCGCTTTTGAAAAGCAGGCCTATTCTGTGCCTTCACTGCTTCTTCTCTGTCACCCTTCTCTCTCTCTCTCTCTGAGTTCCCAGCATGCATTGTGTTTCTTCATTTCGCTACTAAATAGCCACCAAATGAGCAAAAATAGATATAAAAGGTAGTTCTAAATTAATGTGTAATGGTAACACAGCCTGCCATTGTCAACATTTCAATATTGGACCAAATAAAACATCGAAATGAAAACACCACCCTATGTGAAACATATATGTCCTCCTGGGCCTATATATACCCCTTGTCGAGTTAACGTGATTTAGAGAAGTAACAGCGGAACGCGCTTCGGAACGCGCTTCTAATGGCATCTGCTATACTGTGATGTCCCTCCAATAACTTGGCCCTATTTCACATTTAGTTTTACAATAAAAACACATTTATGCAATGACTTGACATAATGTAGGGTATATTTATGTGCATCATCCTTCCTGCAGCAGGCGAGAGAAAATGATATCTTTCTGGACAAACTTTCACCAATCTAATAGGCTATATTTTACTAGCTGATGCATAGAACATTATTTTCACTTTGATCTTGCTATAGTGTAGCGTATTTACATGCTTGCAGTAGGCTATTTAAACTGCAGTTAGATTGGTTTGAGAAGCATCATAATATGGAATAATAGCCGATATATGGAGACAGACGGGATGAAGGGAGGTGGGGGGGGGGGGGATCAGAGGCTTGGGTTTCGTCTGGTTTTGCGGGACCAGTGGAATTGGAGCTAAAAAGGCAAGCGTGCCATTCGTTTATTGCACTTATCCAATGAGCATGACGGTGCATAATTTTACGCCTAAAAGGCGTGGTTGTAATGCTTTGGGCTGCATCTAGCGCCAGCACGACGATATCAAGTGCGCCTGTCCACGCCCACTGCTTTGATCTGCGCCTGCCGCTCGGCCTAGAAACTGCGCCGATGCAACGATAGGGGCCAATGTGTTCCCTAATCTAAAGTGTTACAAAAGTGTCTTTCTCCTGTGGAAGTTTTCCCTCTACTTAGATCAGATCAGATCAGATCAGATCAGATCAGTTTGGTGTGGAGATGTGACGCCTCTGGTCTGTCTCTCTGTGTGTTGCAGGTACGCCCTTCACTTCCTGGTTCAGAGCGGACTCACCTACGGCATTATGATCCTGACCGGAGTGGAACACATGCACAAGTACGTCTGACTCTGTCTGAAATGTGACCTGGTGTTCAAGTCATTTGTTAAAGTGGTTTGGACATTTCTGCTTAAAACATGTTTCATGGGTCTTTCAAACAAGCGGTTCAATTGGCAGGGGTGGGCGGGGCTGTAAGCGGGCAAATGAGTGTTAGTATGTGATATTTTGAGTTCAGCCTGTTTGATAGAGTGCGTTTACATGCACACCAATAAACTGATAACTGTGAGTAATCAGTTTATGGCAATAATCTGATTACTGCGTTTACATGCACTTTAATAATCCGACAATAGGAAAAACCCGGGTTTACATGATTCAGTCAATTAGTCGGATTTCTCTCCAGAAGGCGGCGGTAATTCAACTTTTGACATGCAACTTGTACATGCGCAGATGTATAAACCCACAAGAAACCTGATACGCTGTATACATGCACTCAAAAGACAGGTTATTGGCCAAAAACCTAGGTATGTTTATCGGTTTATTCATAACCCGATAACGGCCATAAACGGATAAAGCTTATCGGTTTATGCTGTTTACATGACCATTTGAATAATCAGGTAACTCCAGAAATCCGCTAATAAACTGTTTATTGTCTGCATGTAAACGCACTCTAGACAGGACGTGACATCAGGAAGCCATACGTGTGTGTGTGTGTGTGTGTGTGTGTGTGTGTGTGTGTGTGTGTGTGTGTGTGTGTGTGTGTGTGTGTGTGTTGTGTGTGTGATTTCAGATACTGTCTGCTGGTGGCTCTGGGCTATCTGAGTTTCTGTCAGATCACACGAGTTTACGTCTTGGACTACGGGATGTACTCTGCTGACTTCACAGGGTGAGCCTGTCTGAAGTTAGTCTCTTAAATCAGACGTGTTGACTCCCACACCTACCCACTGACCCGTCTACTTCATAGATGAGACATTTGGTCAAAAGTTATTTTTGGTGGAACAGTGTGTTTATGTGATTTGTGTGAAGTGTACAGTGTGTATATGTGATTTGTGTGAAGTGTACAGTGTGTATATGTGATTTGTGTGAAGTGTACAGTGTGTTTATGTGATTTGTCTGAAGTGTACGGTGTGTTTATGTGATTTGTGTGAAGTGTACAGTGTGTTTATGTGATTTGTGTGAAGTGTACAGTGTGTTTATGTGATTTGTGTGAAGTGTACTGTACAGTGTGTTTATGTGATGTGTGTGTTAGTTTTCACACTGAGGCTGTCCCACTCCTTCCCTCTGCAGACCCATGATGGTGATCACACAGAAGATCACCAGCCTGGCCTTTGAGATCCACGACGGTGAGTGAGCCGCCTGCAGCAGACGAGTGAGCCGTCTGCAGCAGACGAGTGAGCCGTCTGCAGCAGACGAGTGAGCCGCCTGCAGCAGAGGAGAGGAGAGGAGACTGTCTAAAAGACACTTTAACACACTGGATCCAACAGATTTAGACTAGCAGTGTGTAGTCTGTCTGTGTGATCAGGTCTTAAGCTCAGACTAGAAGTGTGTAGTCTGTCTGTGTGATCAGGTCTGAAGCTCAGACTAGCAGTGTGTAGTCTGTCTGTGTGATCAGGTCTGAAGCTCAGACCTGCAGTGTGTAGTCTGTCTGTGTGATCAGGTCTGAAGCTCAGACTAGCAGTGTGTAGTCTGTCTGTGTGATCAGGTCTGGAGCTCAGACTAGCAGTGTGTAGTCTGTCTGTGTGATCAGGTCTGAAGCTCAGACTAGCAGTGTGTAGTCTGTCTGTGTGATCAGGTCTGAAGCTCAGACTAGAAGTGTGTAGTCTGTCTGTGTGATCAGGTCTGAAGCTCAGACCTGCAGTGTGTAGTCTGTCTGTGTGATCAGGTCTGGAGCTCAGACTAGCAGTGTGTAGTCTGTCTGTGTGATCAGGTCTGGAGCTCAGACTAGCAGTGTGTAGTCTGTCTGTGTGATCAGGTCTGAAGCTCAGACTAGCAGTGTGTAGTCTGTCTGTGTGATCAGGTCTTAAGCTCAGACTAGAAGTGTGTAGTCTGTCTGTGTGATCAGGTCTGAAGCTCAGACTAGCAGTGTGTAGTCTGTCTGTGTGATCAGGTCTGAAGCTCAGACTAGCAGTGTCTTGTGTGTCTGTGTGATCAGGTCTGAAGCTCAGACTAGCAGTGTCTTGTGTGTCTGTGTGATCAGGTCTGGAGCTCAGACTAGCAGTGTGTTGTGTGTCTGTGTGATCAGGTCTGAAGCTCAGACTAGCAGTGTGTTGTGTGTCTGTGTGATCAGGTCTGGAGCTCAGACTAGCAGTGTCTTGTGTGTCTGTGTGATCAGGTCTGAAGCTCAGACTAGTAGTGTGTTGTGTGTCTGTGTGATCAGGTCTGAAGCTCAGACTAGCAGTATGTAGTCTGTCTGTGTGATCAGGTCTGAAGCTCAGACTAGCAGTGTCTTGTGTGTCTGTGTGATCAGGTCTGGAGCTCAGACTAGCAGTGTCTTGTGTGTCTGTGTGATCAGGTCTGAAGCTCAGACTAGCAGTGTGTAGTCTGTGTGATCAGGTCTGAAGCTCAGACTAGCAGTGTGTAGTCTGTGTGATCAGGTCTGACGCTCAGACTAGCAGTGTCTTGTGTGTCTGTGTGATCAGGTCTGAAGCTCAGACTAGCAGTGTCTTGTGTGTCTGTGTGATCAGGTCTGAAGCTCAGACTAGCAGTGTCTTGTGTGTCTGTGTGATCAGGTCTGGAGCTCAGACTAGCAGTGTCTTGTGTGTCTGTGTGATCAGGTCTGGAGCTCAGACTAGCAGTGTCTTGTGTGTCTGTGTGATCAGGTCTGAAGCTCAGACTAGCAGTGTCTTGTCTGTCTGTGTGATCAGGTCTGGAGCTCAGACTAACAGTGTCTTGTGTGTCTGTGTGATCAGGTCTGGCTCGTAAGGAGGAACATCTGACGCCTGGACAGAAGATCCTGGCCATCAGGTTTGTCTCACCGCTCGCCTTCATTTCTCTCTGTCATCACTTTCACCTGACAGCCTTGTTACCATGTTGGGCATCTTTTTTGCATGAAGGTTCAGCTCTGTGTCGGTCCTTTGAACAAACTGATGCTCACCGTGTTCGAAGTCAACCAGTGCCACAGACTCAAGCAAGGGTGCAGCATTCAGGAAGGATGTGGAAAGTCAAAATCTTTCCTTCACTTTGGAGCATTATTTAGCCCCCTTCCAGCAATGGATGCTTTAGGTCTTCTAGTTTCATATGATATCAGTATCTTCACTGTAGCTTTAAAAATGAGCCTCTGAAAGACAGTCATGTCGGCCACAGATGCCAGCACCCTCGGGATTTTGGGGTGGCACCTGGGGTGGCCAATTAGATTTTAGGGGTGCTCAGTGCCACCTCTGGCCTAACCTCGCGTCACCAGGCTCTTCTCGGCGAGAAAGAGCCTGGCTTCCGCTCACAATTGATTTTGTCACCCTACCTGGTGATGGGCAGCGTTTCTATCTCGTCAACTTTTACGTTAACTTGACAATTTGACCCAAGTATCAGAACGGCAAACAACAAAACAAAAGATGGACGTACCGAACGAAGTTTTTGAAGAAGTTCTTTTTGAAACATTGCGGATTCACAATCTCACATCTTTTAAGCCAATACAGGAGCTTTGCATCAGACAATTAATCGAGGCAAGAGACGTCAAGCTAACGGCAACAAAGACGTTTTTGGGCGCACTGCCTTCTGATGTTCATTCTGGTTCCGTGGTTTACGCCCCATGACAAAAAGCGGGGTGAAAGGTGCCCAGACTACCTCTGGCCACTCCCTAGAAACGCCCCTGAAGTCCACATGTCTGTCTGTCTCCAGGAGGATGCCCAGCCTGCTGGAGTATTTCAGTTACAACTGTAACTTCCTGGGCATCCTGGCCGGACCCACCTGCTCCTACAACGACTACATCGCCTTCATCGAGGGCGGGACCTGTCGCCATAGAGACCTGCAGACCAATAGGAAGGCCAACGGCAAGCTCCAGCAGAGCGAGCCTTCGCCAAACGTATGCCACACATCACAAGTCTCTCTCTCTCTCTTTCTCTCTCTCTCTCTCTCCCTCTGTGTCTGCCAGGGTGGTGAAGTCCAGACACTCTCACTTAGTTTGCATAGTCTCTGGCTCTGTGTGAAGTGTGTCATGTGACTTCTGGACGGTTCCACAGCAGTTTGGATCTAACACCACGTTCAAGACAACTCGGAACTCTGAAGTTTCAACTTGGAATTTCTGACCTCCGACATAGTTGTGTTCACGCTGTTTTTAGCTGAGTTAAGAGTAGGATAATGTCAGTGTGGAATAATGTCCATGTCAAATGTCCATTATGCCACGCTGATCTGGTTCCTGTGTGCGAGACTGTGTGTGATTGGCTGATACTCAAACAAAAGTCAAACAAAAGCCAATTGAAACTAGTTATGTTAATGCAAGACCGTGCCCCTAAAACCCCCTATCTGTCCCGCAGAAACAGCCACAAAGAAGCACAACTATTATATATATATACAGTCACTAGATACAACTATTTACTGATCCTAAAATGCTTGTATTTTATGTGGAATGGATAGTTCAAAACCTAAATGTGTGTATTAATGGAAAAAAATATATATATATTTTTATTTTTATGACTTTTTCATTTTGCGGGACTTCCCTTCTGGCGAGATGTGGTCCCTTTGCCTGGGGGGCGTGTCACAAATGTCAAGTTAAAGCCATTTCACTGTCCTTTAAGTTTTTTAAATGTCAAGTAGGAGCCCTTTAAGTGTCTTTATATTGCATACTTACCATTTACAGTCTATGATACTTACACCCCAAATTACTGTAGGTCAACAAACACTTTGATGACGTCAACTGAGACAGACTGGAGCTCTGAAATTAGACCCGAATTTCCGACCTGTAATTCTGAGTTCCGAGTTTTCTTGAACACGTTATAACTACCCTCTCCTCCCCCCTACTCCCCCTCTCCCCCCCCCCCCCCTCTCCAGGGTGTGGTGTTGGGGAAGCTGGCCACGTGCCTGCTCTCCCTGGTGCTCTTCCTCTAACCCTCTCCTCCTCCCCCCCTCTCCAGGGTGTGGTGTTGGGGAAGCTGGCCACCTGCCTCCTCTCCCTGGTGCTCTTCCTCTAACCCTCTCCTCCTCCCCCCCTCTCCAGGGTGTGGTGTTGGGGAAGCTGGCCACCTGCCTGCTCTCCCTGGTGCTCTTCCTCTAACCCTCTCCTCCTCCCCTCCTCTCCAGGGTGTGGTGTTGGGGAAGCTGGCCACCTGCCTGCTCTCCCTGGTGCTCTTCCTCTAACCCTCTCCTCCTCCCCCCCTCTCCAGGGTGTGGTGTTGGGGAAGCTGGCCACGTGCCTGCTCTCCCTGGTGCTCTTCCTCTAACCCTCTCCTCCTCCCCCCCTCTCCAGGGTGTGGTGTTGGGGAAGCTGGCCACCTGCCTGCTCTCCCTGGTGCTCTTCCTCTAACCCTCTCCTCCTCCCCCCCTCTCCAGGGTGTGGTGTTGGGGAAGCTGGCCACCTGCCTGCTCTCCCTGGTGCTCTTCCTCTAACCCTCTCCTCCTCCCCTCCTCTCCAGGGTGTGGTGTTGGGGAAGCTGGCCACCTGCCTGCTCTCCCTGGTGCTCTTCCTCTAACCCTCTCCTCTCCTCCTCCTCCCCTCCTCTCCAGGGTGTGGTGTTGGGGAAGCTGGCCACCTGCCTGCTCTCCCTGGTGCTCTTCCTCTAACCCTCTCCTCCTCCCCCCCTCTCCAGGGTGTGGTGTTGGGGAAGCTGGCCACCTGCCTGCTCTCCCTGGTGCTCTTCCTCTAACCCTCTCCTCCTCCCCCCCTCTCCAGGGTGTGGTGTTGGGGAAGCTGGCCACCTGCCTGCTCTCCCTGGTGCTCTTCCTCTAACCCTCTCCTCCTCCCCTCCTCTCCAGGGTGTGGTGTTGGGGAAGCTGGCCACCTGCCTGCTCTCCCTGGTGCTCTTCCTCTAACCCTCTCCTCTCCTCCTCCTCCCCTCCTCTCCAGGGTGTGGTGTTGGGGAAGCTGGCCACCTGCCTGCTCTCCCTGGTGCTCTTCCTCTAACCCTCTCCTCCTCCCCTCCTCTCCAGGGTGTGGTGTTGGGGAAGCTGGCCACCTGCCTGCTCTCCCTGGTGCTCTTCCTCTAACCCTCTCCTCCCCTCTCCTCCTCCCCTCCTCTCCAGGGTGTGGTGTTGGGGAAGCTGGCCACCTGCCTGCTCTCCCTGGTGCTCTTCCTCTCCGTGTGCAAGGTGTTCCCCGTCGAGCGCAACACGGACGACCAGTTCCTGTCCGACACGCCGCTGTACCGCCGCGTGGTTTACCTCTACCTGTCCATGCTCACCACACGGCCCAAGTACTACTTTGTCTGGACGCTCGGTAGGTCTCTTGTTCTTCTTCTTCTTCTTCTTTTTCTTCTTCTTCTTCTTCTTCTTTTTCTTTTTCTTCTTCTTCTTCTTCTTCTTTTTCTTCTTCTTCTTCTTCTTCTTTTTCTTCTTCTTCTTCTGCGGACGATGCTGCTCTTCTGGTCTCACACCAGGATAAAGGGGAGGTAGAAAGGATCCTCAGCCGAGAACTACTAAGGATCGGTTGCTGGCTGGTTGATAACAGGCTGTCCCTCCACTTAGGTAAGACAGAAGCCATCCTCTTTGGTTCTACCATTAAATTGAGGAGGTCTCCGGGGTTCAGGGTAGTGGTGGGAGACGTAGAGGTCTCAGCCAGAGAGGAGGTCACATATCTGGGATGTGTGCTGGACAACACCTTATCAGGAGAGAGCATGGCGCAGAAGGTAGCAAAAAAGGTTAACCAGAGAGTGAAATTCCTCTCCAGGATTTCAACCTATGTCAACAGGTACGCTCTGGAAATCCTAGCGGGAGCACTGGTTCAGTGTCATTACGACTACGCATGTTCCTCCTGGTACACCGGCATCGCAGTATCACTGAAAAACAGGCTCCAGACAGCGCAAAATAGATTAGTCAGACTCATTTTACAATTGAATCCTAGGACTCACCTACTACAGTCTCACTTCGACAGCCTCAAGTGGCTCAGAGTAGATGAGAGAGTAACACAAATCAAACTCGGCATGGTCCACAGGATAGTCAACAATGCTGTCCCAAAATACCTCAGAAATTACTTCACCAAGGTCAGTGACGTACATGGTCACGGCACTAGAGGGAGCCCCACAGATTTGGTCCCAGTAAAATGCAAAAGATGCATTGGACAGAATTCTTTTCTATACTCAGCGGCAGTAGCCTGGAACAGTCTCCCAGCTGAGATTAAGACAATCAGCCCCTATCCCTCCTTCAAAGTTAAAGTCAAGAACTGGACCAGGAGAAACAGAACCTGGAGTTAGAGTATAATAATATATATACATATATATATGTATATAGATGTATATAGGTGTATATAGTATATTGTAATGTTATATTATCTTGTATATATATATAGCATTGTATGGTAGTGATGTGTAACATTATAATATATTATACATTATAGGTAGGTTGGATTTAATGGTAGCCAAGGTGTATGAGGTGGGGGGCGACCTGTTGTCGGCCAGCCAGTAACCGAGCCGGTATCTCAATCGACCCTGTATTTTATTAGTTTTATTAGTTTTATTTTGTTTTATTTATTTTATTTGATTCGTTTTCTGAACGTATTTTATTAGGATTTGTTTGGGTTTATTCTTAATTGCACTAATTGTCTTTTATTTTATTTTAGGCTCATATTTATTGATTGTTCAATGTGCCCTATTTCCCCATATTATCCTCCCCCCTACGTGGCAGGCACACCCATGCATTACCCGCAGACTCTGACAAGTGCTTGATGCACTCATACTCTTATACACTTACACACATCCAGGCATACATACAACAGTACACATTTTATCACAGACATCTCAAGGACCGCAATGGAAATAAGCTATTAGCTTTATTGCGTTTTTATATCCTTTTGATAATGGTGAGCCTGTGTATGTATATTTGTATATACTGTATATTCATTATCAATAAAGAACTCAATCAATCAATCAATTCTTCTTCTTCTTCTTCTTCTTCTTCTTTTTCTTCTTCTACTTCTTCTTCTTCTTCTTCTTCTCCTCCTCCTTCCTGTATTTCCTCCCTCTCTCTCTCTCTCTCTCTCTCTCTCTCTCTCTCTCTCTCTCATATCTCTACATTTCTAACGGCTTGTTCACACTGCAAACAGCTTGTTTGGCCAGAGGCTTCGATTGCATAGTGGACAAAGTAAAATAAATAACGTTAAATTCATCACATTTTTCATCTAAATGAGTAACCCTAACTAGCTTACTGGTGCTAATGAATTAGCACTAATGGAAAATATACATAAATCATTACAATGTCCCCACCTGACTGGGAGTGTGTGTGTGCGTGTGTGTGTGTGTGTGTGTGTGTTCGCGTGCCTGCATGTGTGTGTGTCTCCCTATGTCTCTCTCTCTCAATCTATCTCTCCCTCAGCGGACGCCATCAACAACGCCGCGGGCTTCGGCTTCAACGGCTACGACAGTGACGGCTCTCCGCGCTGGGACCTGATCTCCAACCTGAGGATCCTCAATATAGAGGTGAGGAGCAGCAACATGACGTCTACTGGGCATGTGCAAGCCTCTATGCCGTTATGGTTACCACTGTTTAGGGAAATGTCCAAAATGCTTGATAGCCTTGTGACTCACGTAGCTATTGTGTGCGCGGGGGAATAGTTCCAGGAAGTACGTTTGAATGCATAAAATCACGCTGATAATATTTGATTCTTTAAACATCTTACCCTTTCAAAATACATCACAAACTGTCCATTCTACTGCAGCTCTGCAGCTCTGCTTAATCCAGAACCGTGCCCATGGGGTGTGACTCCTGACCGCTGCACTAGTGCCTCCTCTGCTCAGTCGGAGGTGATTTCAACAAATCGATTCTGCCAAAAGACTGACAGCAAACCGTCGCACGAATGGTTCAAACATTAGTCCCGCCCACAAAGGCTCTGATTGGCTGGGTTGTTTCTCTGAGCAAGAAGAAGCCGTTGACGAGGGAAACAGCAGACTCTCTGACTCGCTCCACAACACGTGAAGAGTGGAGAGACCACACCTCTGAATGTGAAGCGGACTAACGTGAGCCTCAATCTGATCCAGATCTGCTGTGAGAGACCAGATCTCTGAATGTGAAGCGGACTAACGTGAGCCTCAATCTGATCCAGATCTGCTGTGAGAGACCAGATCTCTGAATGTGAAGCGGACTAACGTGAGCCTGAATCTGATCCAGATCTGCTCTGTGAGGCCGTGTGACCGCTCAGATCAGGATCAGGACACGTCTTTGTCACTGTTCTTCACCACATTGTGACGTTTCTCTCGGTTCTCTTCCAGTTCGCCACGAGCTTCAAGGTCTTCCTCGACAACTGGAACATCCAGACGGCTCACTGGCTCAAACGGTGAGGAGGGGAACAGAAACTGCAACATGTAATAATGATAATGAAAGTGGATTTTCTTTATAGAGCACCTTTCATACAAGGACAGTAGCTCAAAGTGGATGGCGAAAGAAAACAGATAAAAGTGACATAGTACTATCCAGTAAAAAACGATTTTTTTTTTTAGAGAATTAGAAGAGATAACAGGATATACAGAGAAATCACATCAGAGAAACAACAACATTGGCAAAGGAATTATAGTAGACCATATTACTGCTTGTATATTGCATATTATTGCATATTGCATATTGCATATTATTGCTTTAGGGCGAAGAGTTGATGCAGGCCAAAATACAGGGTTCTTCATACCAAAACAAATCCGACGCTGGCTGTTTGTTTCCTTCCGTTTTGGCGTCAGCTGGCTGTGGCTGATTGTGTACACATGTGGTTTTTTAAAGTGTTAAGCAAGTGTAAACGCAGGTGCATCAGATATGGATCACTTTTCAAAGTACAGATGTAAACAAGCGGTCACAAAAATTAGATATAGGCAAACAAATCTGAACTGGGCATCAAGACCACATTCTAAATGAGGCCCAAAAGAGAGACCGCCCAGTTGATGTGTGTGACCCTGCTTGTGTCTCTGTGTGACTTGTGAACAGGCTTTGTTGTGTCTCTGTGTGACTTGTGAACAGGCTTTGTTGTGTCTCTGTGTGACTTGTGAACAGGCTTTGTTGTGTCTCTGTGTGACTTGTGAACAGGGTTTGTTGTGTCTCTGTGTGACTTGTGAACAGGCTTTGTTGTGTCTGTGTGACTTGTGAACAGGGTTTGTTGTGTCTCTGTGTGACTTGTGAACAGGCTTTGTTGTGTCTGTGTGACTTGTGAACAGGGTTTGTTGTGTCTCTGTGTGACTTGTGAACAGGCTTTGTTGTGTCTGTGTGACTTGTGAACAGGGTTTGTTGTGTCTCTGTGTGACTTGTGAACAGGCTTTGTTGTGTCTCTGTGTGACTTGTGAACAGGCTTTGTTGTGTCTGTGTGACTTGTGAACAGGATTTGTTGTGTCTCTGTGTGACTTGTGAACAGGCTTTGTTGTGTCTCTGTGTGACTTGTGAACAGGCTTTGTTGTGTCTGTGTGACTTGTGAACAGGATTTGTTGTGTCTCTGTGTGACTTGTGAACAGGCTTTGTTGTGTCTCTGTGTGACTTGTGAACAGGCTTTGTTGTGTCTGTGTGACTTGTGAACAGGATTTGTTGTGTCTCTGTGTGACTTGTGAACAGGCTTTGTTGTGTCTGTGTGTGACTTGTGAACAGAGTTTGTTGTGTCTCTGTGTGACTTGTGAACAGGCTTTGTTGTGTCTCTGTGTGACTTGTGAACAGGCTTTGTTGTGTCTGTGTGACTTGTGAACAGGATTTGTTGTGTCTCTGTGTGACTTGTGAACAGGGTTTGTTGTGTCTCTGTGTGACTTGTGAACAGGCTTTGTTGTGTCTCTGTGTGTGACTTGTGAACAGAGTTTGTTGTGTCTCTGTGTGACTTGTGAACAGGCTTTGTTGTGTCTCTGTGTGACTTGTGAACAGGCTTTGTTGTGTCTCTGTGTGTGACTTGTGAACAGAGTTTGTTGTGTCTCTGTGTGACTTGTGAACAGAGTTTGTTGTGTCTCTGTGTGACTTGTGAACAGAGTTTGTTGTGTCTCTGTGTGACTTGTGAACAGAGTTTGTTGTGTCTCTGTGTGACTTGTGAACAGAGTTTGTTGTGTCTCTGTGTGCCTTTTGAACAGGCTTTGTTGTGTCTCTGTGTGTGACTTGTGAACAGAGTTTGTTGTGTCTCTGTGTGACTTGTGAACAGGCTTTGTTGTGTCTCTGTGTGTGACTTGTGAACAGAGTTTGTTGTGTCTCTGTGTGACTTGTGAACAGGGTCTGTTGTGTCTCTGTGTGACTTGTGAACAGGGTCTGTTGTGTCTCTGTGTGACTTGTGAACAGGCTGTGTTGTGTCTCTGTGTGACTTGTGAACAGAGTTTGTTGTGTCTCTGTGTGACTTGTGAACAGGGTTTGTTGTGTCTCTGTGTGACTTGTGAACAGGGTTTGTTGTGTCTCTGTGTGACTTGTGAACAGGATTTGTTGTGTCTCTGTGTGACTTGTGAACAGGGTTTGTTGTGTCTCTGTGTGACTTGTGAGCAGGCTTTGTTGTGTCTCTGTGTGACTTGTGAACAGGATTTGTTGTGTCTCTGTGTGACTTGTGAACAGGGTTTGTTGTGTCTCTGTGTGACTTGTGAACAGGCTGTGTTGTGTCTCTGTGTGACTTGTGAACAGGATTTGTTGTGTCTCTGTGTGACTTGTGAACAGGGTTTGTTGTGTCTCTGTGTGACTTGTGAACAGGGTTTGTTGTGTCCCTGTGTGACTTGTGAACAGGGTTTGTTGTGTCTCTGTGTGACTTGTGAACAGGATTTGTTGTGTCTGTGTGTGACTTGTGAACAGGGTTTGTTGTGTCTCTGTGTGACTTGTGAACAGGATTTATTGTGTCTCTGTGTGACTTGTGAGCAGGATTTATTGTGTCTCTGTGTGACTTGTGAACAGGATTTATTGTGTCTCTGTGTGACTTGTGAACAGGATTTGTTGTGTCTCTGTGTGACTTGTGAACAGGGTCTGTTGTGTCTCTGTGTGACTTGTGAACAGGATTTATTGTGTCTCTGTGTGACTTGTGAGCAGGATTTATTGTGTCTCTGTGTGACTTGTGAACAGAGTTTGTTGTGTCTCTGTGTGACTTGTGAACAGGGTCTGTTGTGTCTCTGTGTGACTTGTGAACAGGATTTGTTGTGTCTCTGTGTGACTTGTGAACAGGGTTTGTTACGAGCGTTGCCCCTACAACCCCACGGCGGCCACCTTCATCCTGTCTGCCATGTGGCATGGAGCGTACCCCGGCTACTACCTCACCTTCCTCACCGGCATCGTCATCACACTGGCTGCACGAGCGGTGAGTCACCTGGCTGCTCACAGTTAACACTGAGCCACCTGCTGGCTGCTTACAGTAATAACACTGGGTCACCTGGCTGCTTACAGTAATAACACTGAGCCACCTGCTGGCTGCTTACAGTAATAACACTGAGCCACCTGCTGGCTGCTTAAAGTAATAACACTGAGCCACCTGCTGGCTGCTTACAGTAATAACACTGAGCCACCTGCTGGCTGTTACAGTAATAACACTGACTCACCTGCTGGCTGCTTACAGTAATAACACTGAGCCACCTGCTGGCTGCTTACAGTAATAACACTGAGTCACCTGCTGGCTGCTTACAGTAATAACACTGAGCCACCTGCTGGCTGCTTACAGTAATAACACTGAGCCACCTGCTGGCTGCTTAAAGTAATAACACTGAGCCACCTGCTGGCTGTTACAGTAATAACACTGACTCACCTGCTGGCTGCTTACAGTAATAACACTGAGCCACCTACTGGCTGCTTACAGTAATAACACTGAGCCACCTGCTGGCTGTTTAGAGTAATAACACTGAGTCACCTGCTGGCTGCTTACAGTAATAACACTGAGTCACCTGCTGGCTGTTACAGTAATAACACTGAGTCACATGCTACCGAGGACATTTGTTTGTGGCCCTCTCTATCATCAAAGTTGCCCATCCCTGTGTTAGATAGTAACAGTTTAACATGAGTTAAATAGAATAGATTTAGGAGAATCCTCAACATGTGAGTGAGGGGTTCTATTGGCAAACCAGCTCAAACGGTACATAAGACAAAACAGGTTGGGAACCACTGCTGTAGTGAACTGTGATGTGAAACAGATGAATAAAGGGTTAATGAATGTCTGCCCTGCTCCTCTCAGGTCAGACACAACGTTCGGCCATACTTCCTGGGATCCCCCGCCCACAAACTGCTCTATGACATCATCACGTGGGCGGCCACCCAGATCGCCATCTGCTACACGGTGGTGCCGTTCGTGCTCCTGTCCGTCGGCCCGTCCATCAAGTTCTACAGGTCAGTAACTGGGAGACTGGAGATGCCGTCTCTGAGACGGACTGGGAGACAACCAACAACAGACACATGCTTCATGATACTGGTCTAATAAGTCTACAAGTTATGTTAGGTATCCAAAGTTGAAAGACCATTCTGTTGCACTTTTCCGAGTTGGAAGTGGTTTTTCTCCGAGTTCCGAGTGCAATGGAATGCACCACTGCAAAGCAACATCTATTACCGTACTTTCCGCACTATAAGGCGCACCTGAATATAAGCCGCAGCAGCTAAATTGCATGTTTGTTACATATATAAGCCGCACCGGACTATAAGCCGCAGGTGTTTTAATGTTTAATTACCAACCAGGAGGAGGCATAGCGCCTGCCTGTAACAGAGATCTCCGTGTCTTATCAGCGGAGACCGTTTTGAGTCCTTACCCTCATCGTCGTAACACCGCCAGTTCGCCATCTTTTGAAGCATGATGTTAGATTACAACGAGCTAGTTGTGTGGCTTAGCCTTCCAAAATGTTGCCGTTAGTTTTTTAGAAGTTAATACATAGAATTGGGAACGTTACATTCAATTTCATTCAGACTGTCTTTCTGGCTCAATCGCTGCCATTTTCCCCCCGGAGCGAGCGAGGGAGGAAGAGAGGAGGGAGGGTGTTTTACAGTAGTGGCTGAGAGAGCGTAGTGGCTCTGCTCCAAGCAGGTCGCGAGGCACATTTTTTGCAACATCATCCAATCAGGGTCTGTCTGTCTTGCTCTCGTTCTGTCTCTCGTACCAAAATCCATAGATTTAGGAGGTCCCCTAGTGGCCGTTAGCTGTAAAAATCCATAGATTAGCCGCACCGTTATATAAGCCGCAGGGCCGAAAAATGGTCAATATTGAAACGTTTGTCTGTGCAGGTCCTGGTACTTCAGCCTCCATATCGGCTGCATCCTGCTGGCCGTGGCGCTGCCGGTCAAACCGAGACACCTGCGTCTGAAAGAGCAGCAGAAGAAGAGTCCCCAGGCCCCGGCGCCGCGCCACCCGGAGGTCACGGACAGCAAATGCGACCAAAAGGCCAAAACCTCCTGAGGCCGGCGGACAGAGACGGAACCACGGAGCGGGTCGGAGGACGGACCGCTGTGGGATCGGGACTTTGCGGACAGGTGGGAGGAAGGAGAGAACCTGGACAGGTGGGAGGAAGGAGAGAACCTGGACAGGTGGGAGGAAGGAGAGAACCTGGACAGGTGGGAGGAAGGAGAGAACCTGCCGCAGCGTTTCCCCTCACCAGGTTTTATTTGTGAGGTGGGAAGTGACGCAGACACGGCAGACGGCGTCCCGACTCCTGGCATCAGGAAGCTCGATTGGAAACAAACACAAATGTCATTTTTCTGGACGAGGCGGCGCTCCGGCCTCTGATCCAGTCAGCAGGAGAGAAACATAGCCACTGTTTCTGGGACAATTGTACACCTGCTGTCTGTAGGCGAGACGACTCAGAAAGGGATGAATGAATGAATGAATGAATGAATGAACAAGCAAATAGTAAATGTCCCCCACAGGTGTTGTCGCTCCACCAACCCAGTAGCCAGAATAAAATGTTGTCATATTACATGTCTGTAAACCAGGCATACGTACAATCTCAACATACATTTCTTATTGTTTGTTATTTTTAGGCAAGTAAAACAACTTGGTTATGGTTCGGATTATGGTTACCATATTGTTGACATACCGTCCTGCGCGCACACAGCACTGCTGCTGACAACTAGTAACAGCCTTATTGTCGTTTATGTTCCATTACAAAATAGCGATGGTAATGACAGCAATAAAAAAAACCGCAGTTGTTGTTTGTATGCTGCCGTTAATGCCTGTAATAAATAAACAAAAGAACGAGGTGAACAGACTTTGCTGTGAGGAGCTGTCAGAAAGTTTCACCTGTCTCTCCTAAACTATCCACACATCTCCTGTGCTGCTGACGTATCCTCCGTCTCGCTCCCTTCACGTCTGTGGACAGTAGGGCTGTCAATCTCCCTCTATAATCAAATTCGAATTTCAGTGCTTTATACATTTTAATATTCGAATTATATTCGAATATTTTAATTAATTTTTAATTTAATTAAAAAAAAAAAAAAAAAAAAATTTTTGGTCTGAGTGAATTGTTGTCTTCTCTTATGTTATGTTCTGATTCTAAATATAGCTGAATCTTTGGGTTTGACCAAGTAAAACTTTTTCTAAGCATTTTACCAAATGTAGATGGAAAAGTGAATGGTGGATGAATATTCAAAATAATATTAGGCTTATCACAAATAGTCCAGCAATGATGTTTATTTAAGAAAACATGTTCCTTGTACAATGTACATATACATTCATTGCATTAGAAAATAGGTCAGATAACCAGAGCTTAGTTAATATTCATCAGTGATGTATTGGTGCTGTCTGAAATGCTAAAATAAAATAATTGATAATAAAAAAAGACACAGCCTTTGTTTGAGCTCCTTATCAATAAACAAATAAGTAAACTTTGCCAAAACAACAATGAGCCATGAACAAAAAAAAATCAGTCACGTATTGCACTTAAGAGCTACAGGTTTACATTCAGTATAGCAGCTTCAACAGTCAACTTCAGTTAACAATGAATGAACATACATTTTAAGAGCTACAGGTAGGTTTACATCAGTATAGCAGCTTCAACAGTCAACTTCAGTTAACTCTTTTCTTCAAGTATGTTGTCAGAACTTGTCACTGTTCTAGTGTTCTAAAAAAAAAAGAAAAAAAAAAAAAAAAAAAAATATATATATTCGTTTTTAAAAAATAATAATAATCGAATTTCGTTCATAATTATTAAATTCGAATAATATTCGAATATCAAAATTCGTTTCAACAGCCCTAGTGGACAGTAGAGATAGAATCAAACCACGGGGTCTTTATTGCTGTCATTACTACAGCCGTGTGTAACGCAGGTCACCATCCGAACACAATTGGAACGATACAGGTAACGCTAACGGCGGCTAGCTTCCTATAAACGCTGCTCTCACATAGGCTGTCACTTGAGAGCTGCAGCGCTATGTCGACAATATGGCGGCGGTGGGCGTGCCCGTACGTGAGTGACGTCAATCGAATAAGGTCTATTGTGATTTACGGTTGAAATGTAGACCTTGGAAAGCGTGGGGATCGAACACGGCTCTCCAGTGTGAAAGGCGTGTGTTACGTAAGCCCTCCATCCACCCCGACCACAACGCCCGACTGGCGCAGACTCTCTGACGTTCATATACACGTATCTAGAGACGTGATATGCAACATATGTTTGGTTCAGGAACATTGACATTCTACGTATCCGTGGATTGCAGAGAGGCACAATGCATTATTACACTAAACAGTACATTTTATTCTGGCGACCAGGCTGAGTTCCACCCTTTAAAGTCTCATTCATTGTCAATGTCGCCCCCTGGCGGCACAAAGCCAACGTTACAGTGTGACTAACGGGATAGAGAGCGATCCATAGTCGCACCTTTGGTGGGGGGCAATGAACGAATGAAGTGAACAACCGAATGAGTGAATGAAGCATGAAGCAAGAACGAATAAAATGAATTAAAATACAAATGAGAAAATGAAGGCAATTGAACGACTGGGTGAGTGAAATAGTTCATGACTGAATGAGTGAGTGAGTGAGTGAGTGATCAGGCCAGTGACTTAGTGCTTGAAGGAAGCAGGCTCCGCCCCTCAACAGAGTGACAGCGCAGTGTTAACGTCACGTAACCTGTGGCTCCACCCCTCAGAGTGACGGGTCAGTGTTAGCGTCATGTGACCTGTCGGCTCTGCCCCTCAGCGATGTGACAGCTCAGTGTTCGAGTCATGTGACGGCTTTGAATCTCTGTTGTCGTGGAAACAATGTGTTTTTCGAGAAAGTGCCAACAACTCTTCACTCAGTCGCCTTTACTGTAGCTGTTTGTTTGCAGGGTGGAAAAATACTTTGCAGGACCAAATCCCATGGCAGGACCAAATCCCATGGCACGCCAATCAAACGTCCTACAACAAACACAGACAAACACTGATGTTTGTTTGGGGTGCCATGGCTGTCTGTCCTTCTTTGGTGATGTTTGGATTCCACATGTTCAATCCTTGTTTGTCTGTGTTTAGCCCGTGACACACCAATCAAACAGTATAGGGGGCGATCAATCACACCGAGAAAGTTTCCCTATAGATACAGTCGGTCTGTGTGGGAACGCCCACAAAATGTTACTACGGCTGGCGCGCGGGTGGGGTAAACCCCCCCCCCCCCCATATATCTCAATGGGCTGACTCACCAAAGGACGGTGCTGCGGCTCTATACTACAGGATTGGGGATTCTAGAGCAGGTACATAAACGTCTGTTCAGATGTGCGTTTACCGCGGGGGTTAAATCCCCGATTGTGTCTGCCTGGGCTGGGCTAGCAGCTAAATGCCAACTATGCTGAATGGGGAGAACGGGAGGATTTACCCCACCCAAGACCACGCCCCCAGCCAGCTACCCCAGCGTTTGTGACAAGACATCGACTCCGACCTATCGGTGCAGCGTGCCTGCCGTGCGCTCCTTTCTTGCGCAGCGCGTCACGTTTTTCCGAGGGTTTTTAGGCGAGCATAAATGTTGAAATATTTTCAACTTTTCGAGTCGCACAAGCTTGTCCGTATCAGCTGGGCCAGGCAGCCAATCAAGTCGAGCAGAAGGCGGACTTCTCTTCCTGTTTCGATGCTGTTTGATGGTGTGAGCAGCAGTGTCGTGTTTCCATCTGTAGATGTCGGTTTTTGCCACTTCCTGTAAGTTGTTATTTATGTCATTGATGTATTTATGTGTATGGATCATGTTCTGGCGGAAGATGCATGGAGACGGTCAAAGTCTGAACACAACGCAGTCTCACAACGATTCAGTGAAACAAGCCAATAGTAAACATGTTGTCCCCCACCACGGATGTAGTTCCACCCTTGGGCCAGTCCCATTCATTGTCAATGCTGCCCCCTAGTGGCACAAAGTCAACGTCACAGTGTGATTAACTAACTAATGGATGGAGACCGATCTGGCAGAATCCAATTCAGACCCAGGTTCCTCCAGTGAAGGGATCTGGTCCAACAGCAGGAACTGGACTGGACATTTCCACCTGTTGGTCTCATGAGACCGTTAGCTAATGCTTCAGTTTAGCAGCTGAAACAGTTAGCTTTTAGCCTGGTTAAAACATCTGGGTCCATGAACTCACATTCTGTTCCGTTCTGCGGCTACATCTGGCCTACAACTACAAAGTGCACCGACCAATCAGGGACCTGCCTCGGAGTTGACATTGTAACCGGCCAATCAGGAGCGCCGCTGGCAAAACAGTAAATGCATGCGTCAGTGCAATTTCTGCTCGGGTCCAATGTCAGCTCGGGCAGGCATTTGATTGGTTATACGTCGGGCACGTGGTGGGATTAACGTGGGCAAAATGGCCGACAGTTTTAGATTAGCTACCAAGCTAATGCTAAGCTACTGATGTTATCAGACATGATAGACATAAAAAATATGAATCAGGGTTAGGGTTAGGACCCACATGGGTTAGTCCCCGTTGTGGACCCCAAGCCGAGTGGTTCCGGTAGGGCGAGCCGAATCTGTAAGCCGAGTAGATCCTGTCATCCTGTGCCTACACCTGCTCTCCGGCTCGAGCAGTAGCCTAACGTCAACGTTCGTCGAGTTTAAAACAGCCATAAGTGCAGTTATTGCAGAAATAGACTCCATAGCAACAATTAAACAAGAACAGGAGTACCCTGTCACAGTCTGACACCACCAGGGCAATGAGTGCCACATTTCTACGATTTTGCATACATCTGTACTTGGTAGTACCAATGCAATTTGGTCAATGCCCTTAAAAGTACCGAAGAATGAAAACTAGTCATGAGTTAGGAGAACCATCTGACCTCCACAGCCTGACTGTCCTGATCTCCTGATCCTCTCTGTTGGAAACACATGTCTAACACACCCAGATCTATTTGCTCTTTACATGGACATGGAGCTGATATCGCAGTCAGTCAGTGCAGACTGTGTTGTGGTGAACAGAAGCTCTGGACCAGCCTCCTGTTTGTTAGATGATGCAGATGTTTTTTTTTTTTTTTTTTTTTTTTTTTTGTAAATTATGTGATTAAAATGTGGAGTGAGTTATTTATTTATTTATTGCAGCTTGACGTTGTGTCTCTCTGAGGATGCCGATTACATGGTTTCCTCATCCCTAACTACAGAGGAAGGTTTGCACAATCAGACCAAAGGTGATAATGTCACTGCTTTAGATCAGATGCTTTCAGCAGAACATCACAACACAACAAAGGAAAGAGAATATGAAGAGAACATTATGTTCTAAATATTAATATTATTAATACGCCTCATATTGTGATGGGTATTACTATTATTGGATGCATTTATAGAGCCCTTTTCAAGACACCCAAAGTGCTTCACATATCAGGGTGTGTGTGTGTTTGAGTTTGTGTGTGTGTGTATGGGGGGTTACTCAATTTATCCACCACCGAGCACCCACCTGGGTGATGCACGGCAGCATCGGCAGCCAGTTTGAACCAGAAACGCTCACCACACATCAGCTATCATGGTGGAGAGTTGAGGACTGATAGAGCCAATTAGATATCGAGGGATGATTAGGCGGCCATGAGGGAAGGAAGGCCTGTGTGGGAATTTTTTTTAGCCAGGGCACCGGGATTACACCCCCCCAGGGCACCGGGGTTACACCCCTACTCTTGTGAACAGTGCCGATGGGATCTTTACTGAGCACAGAGAGTCAGGACCTCGGTTTAACGTCTCATCTGAAGGACGGTGCTCACTCACAGGACAGAGTCCCTGTCTCTGCCCTGGGGCATTAGGGAGATTATTCATGACACCAGAGGGAAGAGCACCTCCTACTGGTCCTCCACCACCACTTCCAGCACCAGATGGTCTCCCATCCAAGGACTAATCACACTCAGACCTGCTCAGCTTCCAGCTGGCGATGTAACACAGGAGCCACGGTGCTGGTCAGGGATTTACACATAAAGCAACTGACAAGTACAATACGAGAGCATATTTACAACTATGAGAATCACAGGTGAGACCATGTCAACTTTGCTCAAGTCCCAAGTCAGTCTCAAGTGTTGAGGCACACAAGTCTCAATTCAAGTCTATATTATGTAGAACAGCAAGTCAGGTCAGAACAAATCCGACAATATCAATATGACACATATCAATATGACAAGACACATCAAAAATGTAAAAAAAAAAAAAAAAAAAAGTACTCATGTGCAAAGTGGCTATGTTTGATTCATAAATTACGATGATAATTATTTATGAAATATATATATAAATGGAGAAATATAAAAAATAAGAAGGTAAAAGTATGCGGTGCTGCTTGGTTTGAATGGGCGAGCACATAGTGGATTGTAAGAGTGTAATAAATGAACAGGTGGACTTTAACAGAGAAGCTGCTCTTTACACCTTGAGCCCCAATAAAAACACAATGATCCTTCTGACACACTGACAGTATGTTCAGTCACACGCGTTTCTATCATCACACTTCTGCTTATGCTGCAATTCACATATTGGCTTTCATACTTTCATATTCCTCTATAAATGTTTTCTATTAGGATTATTTTACATCATATATTTCATTATACTTTATGGTATATTTTGTATTCTCATGAATTTCTTTGTCTCAGTGTGTTCTATTGCTGTTATTTTTCCATACACTTGTTAATTTTCTCATGATTACTTAATGCAATGTAGTAGAATGTTAGTTGTTTAATATGTTTAATAGCCTCCTTACTCTATTTTGTCTTTGCTGCAGCAGTGAGATACTTTCTCCACACAGATCAATAACCTTTAATCTATTCTAATCTGATGCTGCGTTCACATGCTGGAGGGAAAGTCCGAGCTAGGCTACTTTCTAGACAAACCATAAACAAACATGGACTGAAGCCGAACAATTTATTTTATAGGACACAAATAATCCAGAATGATTCCACACTCCCCTCTCTCTCATGCTTTTATTATTTGGTCAAATTTATGTATGTGTTATGTGTAGCCTACACATAACATAGACTGAATGTATGTAGGTCTGTAGGCGGCCTGTGTGTGCATAGGCCATTTAGGAAAAAGCAAATAGAATGAGAACGGATGTTTTCTTAAATATATTCTTTGATGAGTACATTTTATTACTGCAAAAACGTTGGATCAGTTAGTGACTAACTGATAAGGCTATTGACTAACTGTTAGTCAATAGCCTTTATTTTGAAACCAATAACCGGAAGCGCTGGCATTAAGGAGGCAGAAGCGTTGTGTAACTGAGAGATAATGGTTTCATTTTTACTTGCTACTGATCTTTCTAGAAATATGGGTTATTTTCACATTGGAGCTTCATAAAGATTTTATTTTGAAGGGTATGTTCGGAAGTGGTGCTGTGTTATCGCGGCGGGCTTTGCACTTTACAGCGCCCGTCTGGCGGTCTTTTTCTACAACAGACAGTGCGGCCGCCATTTTGGCCTGAAAAGGCATCCTTGCTCTAATGGGAACAGCACAGAACAGAGAGACACGACCGGGAAGAACACAGGGTGATAGCATAGGTTGATAGCGGCGCTTTTGTGCGGCACTTTGTGGGCGGGCCGCGGGACGTTTTTACCGGCGTCGGACTCGTTACAGGAGTCTCCTCCAGGCCAAAATGGCGGATTTGCTGTAGGCTTATGTGAACAACCAATACTGCTCCAGTTCTTATCTATGTAAGTTCTTCGGTCTGGTTGTTGTTCGGTCAAGATGGCTGCTGTGTGGGATGGAGCATATGGAGAGTGAGCTGAGCTGAGCTGAGCCTGAGCCATCAGAACCGACACCGAGGAGAAAACCAACCGACGACGACAACGTGAAGAAGCGTTTATAAAGCAACAGAGTCTGACTTTTCACATTCTCCTGAAGGTAAATCTGATCACTCCCTCTCGTCAGCATCCTCTGATCGATCAGGCTTTGATTGACAGTTGTCATGTCGCCTTATCGGTCGCGCACAGGACAAAAATCAGTGTAACGTTGTTAATAGCTTACATGTTCTCCTATTCGAAATAACAGTTAGATGACGGTTATTCGAGCAGCTGCAGCGAGTTGGATGATATTTGTATTTATATGTATTTACGCATGGGCGGCTGTCGGCGTTATCAGCTGATCTGCTGCTGCAACAACAAGGTTATCTGGGTTATTGGTATGGGAAGAATATTACAGGAATGTAACTGTGGCTAACTAACGACTATGAGTGATATCAACAGTCAGCCAGGGCGACGCCTCTGTTATCAATGAATAATGCAATCTATGGAATACAATATGGGAATGAAAATATTGGCTGTTATTTGAAATTGTGCAAATTATTGTCAAAAAATCACTGCAGTCTTTATGTTGGTGAAAACACTAATTATATATTATATATATATATATATATATATATATATATATATATGCAGTGTGTATATGTTAAAAAAAATATTCCGATACAAATATAAAATAATGTATAACATTTGGATATTACTGCAAATATATGCCATAATATTGAAAAAATTACAATATCTCTACAGACTACGATTTAAAAAATCACTGGGATATTACAGTCATATTTTAAAATCACTGTAGGCTACTATTCCTATTTAATATTTAAAGATCGTTATATTAGGTTGGTACTTTTATTAATCCCAGAGGGGAAATTCCTTTGTTGTCCTTTTTTCCAAATAGTTTTGCTGTGATATTCGGTTCATATGCTTCTCAAACTGATTAAATAATTATTATATTCTTTCCACATTTGTTGATGAATCTTGTACAGGTGGTTTTAGTGAAATAGGATTTCGCTTTAGTGAATATCTCATCACATCACTCCGTCTGTATTGATCTCATCACTGCAGTATATTATTACATCTTTCATGTTGGTTCAGACCTGTGGGCTGAACCTGGATCAGTCTCTGAAGGCTGAGGCTGTTCCTCTGTGTGGAGCAGAATCCATCCCATAATAACAAGACAAGACAAGACAGACAGACAGACAGACAGACAGACAGACAGAATACATGTGCAGAAGGTGAAACCTGAAGGAGCGGATGTGGACTGACAGTGGACATGATCTGCACATGTGCACCACATTCACAGACTGTAGGCCTACACAGTATACTGTATGCTTTGTAGGCCTACACAGTATATAGCGTACACTGTGCAGGCCTGCAGCCTATAATGGTGTATTATAATGATGTTATGCTGTATGTCCTTGTCATCGTTCAAGGACATCGTCAGCTGTTGTGTGTTTCTCTCTGAGCAGGAATGTGTCTCAGATCTATTTACTGCACCCCCATCCCCTACACACACACGCACGCACGCACGCATGCACGCACGCACGCACGCACGCATGCACGCACGCACGCACGCACGCACGCACGCACACACACACACACACACACACACACACACACACAGATTGATGGGCCTTTTTCACAGCGGCCATTTTGTGTCGAAACAGCAGGGTAAACAGGTGCAAGCAAAACATTAATGATGGGTTCCAACTTCCAATCATGGAAGTTGGAAGAAACCCAGAAACATTCCTTTGCGACACAAAATGGCCGCTGTGAAAAAGGCCTATTGAATTGGTGGTCAGTGGTGGTTAATGGTAGGAAGTGGCTAAAGCTTCTGGGTAATGTAGTATTGGTATCTAGCAGCCTGTGTGGAGAGACGCAGACCGTGATCAGACTGTCTGGCTCTTCTCTGGGGTCAGCTGGGTTCGGTGTGTGTGATGATGGAGCTGACATTAGCCCGTCTGGCCTATCTAGACTAGACTGTCTGTCTCAAACCAAATGTCAGCGCCTCGTTTAGTTGTGGGCGTTTCCTGGCCGAGGCGGACTTCATGCACACAGTCTGTTGTCGGCTCAGCTGAGGAATGATGTCATCAATTCCACTTCAACTCAAGGAACCTATAAAGAAGGAAGAGACATCACACACGTCACAGCGTTCAATTTTGCATTGGGGGCCGACTTTGGAGACAGTTCTTTTGAAGTGAATGGGGCGGACATGGTAAGTAGTCCCACTATAAACCCATCATATCTGTGTTATTTAACCTGTGTTTGAAATACGCTTCCACCAGATTAAAACACTTTTAATCTGACGACACACAGATATGATGGTTTGTATTGGGACTGACCATGTCCGCCCCATTCACTTCAATAACTGTCCCCAAAGTCGGGCCCCAATGCAAAATTTGAATGTCGATGTCTTATCCTTCTTATTAATGGTCCTTGCTTCAACTCAAGAATTGAAATTAGATTTGAAAATACAGAATTGGGAAATTGTAGTCTTTCTGTAGTAAGTGCAGTGTGTACTCTCATAGTAAGTGCAGTACTGTGTGTACTACTCTCATAGTAAGTGCGGTGCTGTATGCACTCATGGTAAGTGCCAGAGATTGTTTATTGTTTATTGTTTTATTGGATCCCCATTAGCTATCACAATAGTGAAAGCTAGTCTTCCTGGGGTCCTAAAATATATTAAAACAGCATAATTAAAACATGGCATGATGCGTACAACATAATAATTAGTAAGTTTACATTGACATAATGCATATTGAGAAAATGCATCACAAGATGAAATGGTGTGAACATTACATATCACGGTTATAGTGACCAAAATTATCACGGTTATCAGTATTATCACTGTTAATTAAAATCAGCTGAAAATGTTCAAAAAGTACTGATACACTCACTGAAAGCATTTCAACAAGGCTGTGTGCCTGCGTCTGGGAGACTGTTGCTAACTTTGGTTGATGATAGACAGTATTTCCCGTGTTTTTCAAAGCACTGTAATCACGGTAATACGGTTTCGTTGATAATGAAAAATGTAAACAGTAGCCTACAGTTAGCGTAAGGAATTTGATGATGGTTTATCATTAAACCAGTTATGGTTTCATCCCTAAGTGCAGAGTGTGTGTCCTCCTGCGTTAGGTAGCTGCAGTAGCAGTGGAGCTTGGTCACCATGGACACCACCACCTCCATCAAGATGACCACGCTGGCCATCCAGAACCTGTTCATGTACGTGGAGGAGGAGAACCTGCCGGCGCTGAAGGCCCACCTGGACCGCTTCAGAGAGGTGGACGGGCGCAGCGACGTATGTACCGTTACATACAAAAATAAATAATAATAATAAAATAAAAACAGAAACACTGCACCGGCCAGATATACCTGTTTCTATTTTTACTCCTATTCTAATGTTAGTTATTTAATTGTTATTTAATTGACATTTTTCCCATGCTTTTTTATTATTTTTGTTTTGTTTTTGATGTAATTTCTTTAGTAAATAGAATTTATTTGACTACTATTGTTTTTTATTTAATTATTTAAATTGATCTATATTTTCACGCCAGTTTTCCATTTTAATTTATGTAATCTTTTTCTTTCTTCATGTCCATTTTATTTAGTAAATCACTTTTAATCTCTATTTTTTGTAGCTTTTTTCTTCATCTTTTTTATTTATTTGATAATTGATATTTTTTTAATGTACATTTCTTTTGTAATTCCAAAGTCTTAAAATGTTTTTTTTTTTTTTTATGTTTTTTGTTTTCTTATTTTACTGTTAGTTATATTTACTTATTTTTTAATCTAAATCTTTTTTAGATTTGAGCATTTTTGTTACGTAATGTAAAACCTGTGTGTGTGTTTGTGTGTGTGTGTGTGTGTGTGTGTGTGTGTGTGTGTGTGTGTGTGTGTGTGTGTGTGTGTGTGTGTGTGTGTGTGTGTGTGTGTGTGTGTGTGTGCAGAACGGGCAGACGCCCCTCATGCTGGCCTCAGAGCAGGGCAGCCTGGAGGTTGTCCAGGAGCTGATCAGGAGAGGAGCCGACGTCAACCTGGACGACGTGGTGAGATACCATGCACGCATGCACACGCGCACGCGCACGCGCGCACACACACACACACACACACACACACACACACACACACACACACACACACACACACACACACACACACACACACAGGCTTAATAAAGATTTAAATTAAAAGCCGGGTCTCTGAGAATGGCTGGGGCGTGGTCGTCAAAAACAAATTAAAGCCGCCCCCAAATACAGGCCGGGGAGAAAAACAACTAGTGGATACGGCTAAACTCTCTGGTGCCTGTTATGTAACTGTAGTTTGTAGCTAAACTCTCTGGTGCCTGTTATGTAACTGTAGTTTGTAGCTAAACTCTCTGGTGCCTGTTATGTAACTGTAGTTTGTAGCTAAACTCTCTGGTGCCTGTTATGTAACTGTAGTTTGTAGTAACATACAATTGCCACGAGATAGCTCGGCCCGTGGAAGTCTCTGCAGTACGATTACTGTAATTATCATAATGCATCACAGGAGCAAGAAAAGAGCCACCTAACAAAGCAGATCAGAAAACAAGGAGGCTTTGTACTAAAATATGAACAATCTACTTATCAAACAGAGGGAATTAGAAATAAAGGTCTGGGAACTCCTCAAAAATAGTTCCTTGAACGGCGGCGAGAACGGCAGCTAACAAACCTACGCCCCTGTGTCAAGTTAACAGACCTACGCCCCTGTGTCAAGTTACCAGCTAACAAACCTACGCCCCTGTGTCAAGTTACCAGCTAACAAACCTACGCCCCTGTGTCAAGTTACCAAACCTACGCCCCTGTGTCAAGTTACCAAACCTACGCCCCTGTGTCAAGTTACCAAACCTACGCCCCTGTGTCAAGTTACCAGCTAACAAACCTACGCCCCTGTGTCAAGTTACCAAACCTACGCCCCTGTGTCAAGTTACCAGCTAACAAACCTACGCCCCTGTGTCAAGTTACCAGCTAACAAACCTACGCCCCTGTGTCAAGTTACCAAACCTACGCCCCTGTGTCAAGTTACCAAACCTACGCCCCTGTGTCA
>NC_139630.1:54120509-54140509 GCF_964638095.1 Poromitra crassiceps | reverse complement strand
AAGCTAAGGAAAATGTGGGGGGCTTGTGTTTGAATTGAAATGTGTGAAAAAGAAGGAAATAATGAAAACTAGACATTATGGAGTGCCTAATGGGAAACTAGACATTATGGGGGTACCTAATGGAAAACTAGACATTACGGAGTACCTAATGAAAAACTGGACATTATGACGGGGGTGCTGAAAAGAAAAGACTGGTTGTTGGGGAATTATAATTTGATGTGGTGATGGGAAAAATGTTGTGTTGGTGTGTTTTGGTACAGGGGGATATGTGTGGGTTGTGGGTGTCGACGTGGGCGTCGAGCTAATGTTGGGTGAGGAGTATGTAACGTGTTTGGGTAATCCAGGTATTACCTGTAATGTGATGTGCAACCTAAGTGTCCGGATCGCAGCTAGGAACTGATGTGTGTGGGTGTGTTCCTAGGGGGAAGGGGATATATGTGACCAGCGGCCGGGGCGGAAGCCAGTCAGTGCCATGCGGGCGAGCAGACCGGTTGTGGTGTCTAGAGCTAGCGTTGTGAAGCTAGCTGCTAGGAGCTAAGGAAGCCAGTCAGGCCAGGGTGGGCGAGCTGACCGGGTGGTTTAGAACTAGCAGCGAAGCTAGCTGCTAGGAGCGTGTATTGTGAAGACAAGAATAAAGAGCCTGTACCAACTTCAAGTCTCCAGTTCCTTGGACAAATACCCACTTCGTTACAATATATATTAACCGAGATATAGAGCTCTATATCTAACTAAACAGTTGCCTTGGGGAAAAAATGGTGTCACGGATTTCCCCCCCTTCTCATTCAGTGCCGAAATGCATTCTGGGCAGTGTTGAATTATCGTACCAGAGGGTCAAAATGTTCATTGTTGGAGGTGAATGATCATACAAATACCATAATAATTATCGTACAAATACGATTATTACAGTAAATACAGTAGCCTGAGCGACGTCACAGGTGTTATCTGCCCAGATGGCTTTTTTTTGTGAGCACGTGCATTTATAATGCCACCTTTATCTCCATATTTCTTCCCTGGGGGCATGTTTTAATTTTGTTTTTGTCTTTTGGAGGTATTTTCACGAGAATATTGAGCCCAAACTGTAAATTCCTGCACCACGCTGTTTAATGTCTGAACTTGTTGGCTGGTTGTAAAATCCCGTGTTCCTCTAAATAAAGATAGTTATCGTTATGTTGTCGTTGTGCTTGTTGTTCCTCTAAATAAAGATAGTTATCGTTATGTTGTCGTTGTGCTTGTTGTTCCTCTAAATAAAGATAGTTATCGTTATGTTGTCGTTGTGCTTGTTGTTCCTCTAAATAAAGATAGTTATCGTTATGTTGTCGTTGTGCTTGTTGTTCCTCTAAATAAAGATAGTTATCGTTATGTTGTCGTTGTGCTTGTTGTTCCTCTAAATAAAGATAGTTATCGTTATGTTGTCGTTGTGCTTGTTGTTCCTCTAAATAAAGATAGTTATCGTTATGTTGTCGTTGTGCTTGTTGTTCCTCTAAATAAAGATAGTTATCGTTATGTTGTCGTTGTGCTTGTTGTTCCTCTAAATAAAGATAGTTATCGTTATGTTGTCGTTGTGCTTGTTGTTCCTCTAAATAAAGATAGTTATCGTTATGTTGTCGTTGTGCTTGTTGTTCCTCTAAATAAAGATAGTTATCGTTATGTTGTCGTTGTGCTTGTTGTTCCTCTAAATAAAGATAGTTATCGTTATGTTGTCGTTGTGCTTGTTGTTCCTCTAAATAAAGATAGTTATCGTTATGTTGTCGTTGTGCTTGTTGTTCCTCTAAATAAAGATAGTTATCGTTATGTTGTCGTTGTGCTTGTTGTTCCTCTAAATAAAGATAGTTATCGTTATGTTGTCGTTGTGCTTGTTCAGGGTGGCTGGACGGCTCTGATGTGGGCGGCGTATAAAGGCCGAGTCGACGTCAGCACCGTCCTGCTGGAGCAGGGAGCCAACCCCAACACTACGGGACAGGTAACACACACACGCACGCACGCACACGCGCACGCACACGCACACACACACACATTGAACCCCAGTACTACAGCACAGTAGCCTGTACTACGAAGCTAGTTTAATGCCTTATCCGAGTAAGTTTGAGTTTAAACCTGGTTTAGCCGTACTACAAAGCAAGTTAACTTTCAATCACCATGGCAACTGACGCTGCAAAGCTAACCTGGTCGCGACCAGGTTAGCTTCAGAGGATAAGATCAAAATCCATGACAGACCCATATAATCGGCTCTCTGGAGTCACTCACCGTTCATATAAGATCGCCATATGAAAAATAGATTGCAGTCAACTGAGAATATAACAAGAAAAACATTTGTGGCTCTGTAGGCTACATAATTAAATTAAGCCTACTTACCACTTTATGTCTTAACAGCTCAACGATGCGTGGAGAAATATGATCACTAATCACCGCTGCGCATATCATGAATGGACCCTCAAATGGAGTGAGGGTGATATTCTCCTACATGCCAGAAAAGCCTATACATATAAAATAGATATGGGATAAATATGGATAGCCCCAATACTAAATATGCAGGCTATTCTTGCATCTTTCAGCTGGAAGTGTCCTGTAGGCTGTATGCCAATATATGAGCAAAAATAGGCTAGTTTTTATCAATGATAATATGCCCGCATCGTCTCAATTCAGTTCAGCAGTTTTCTCTTTTATAGTAGGCTATTAGGCTTTATACTAGGCTATTTTATATATGAATTATTCGATCAGTGCAACCACACACATGAGTGATAGAGATCATTATTCATTGAGCATGCGTTTCTAAATCTATGGTCTAAATAGGCTTACAGATTGTGGAAATGTATAGACTGAGACTGCTGTATCAATGTATGCAGCTGTATCAGACAGAAATCGCTGATCAAAGTAGCCTAAATCAAATGACTGATGTGAATACAAGCTGCTGCTTTAGACAGCCCTTCAGCAGACTATCCAACGCGGATTTTCATTCTGACATTAAATCGCGGATACATTAAATATCCGCTAAAACTCTGATCATGCACTGCGCTTTCATGGAACGAGGAAATGGGTGTGGAAATGGGTGTGGGCGTGGATCAACTCAGCTGTTCATAATGTGATTGGCCAGCGCACCTCTTTCGCGTGGACGCGCGCCTGTGCACGAGCGAAAAACGTGCGCGTGCACAGGCAGATCCCAGGTCCACTTACCTAGTAAAAAACCAGCGTCGTAGTATCAGTTAACTAGATAGCTTTGATCCTGTTCAGTCAAACCAGATCAAAGGGACTTATCGCGGATCTGTTAAACTAGTTTCGTAGTACAGGGCTCAGGTAACACACACAAAAATGCAAATGTGTTGTCAGCCGGTTAACTTTTGGACTAATTGAGTTGAATTGAATGGTTCAGTTTTTCCACTGCCTCCTGTTCAGACAGCTTCCATTATGAGAGGGGAAAGAGATCAACACACCAAAGCAATAACAGCATCAACTATTGGCCGAGTTATTATTATGACTTTGTTTTGCTCGTTAGAGCTCTGAACCAAACTGACTTTTTTTCCTGATTTCCCTACGTTTTGGCCAATTCCCTGTTACGGTGTTCCTAGTCATTCATTGCTCCAACCTTGACAAACTGAACATGAACAAACTTGTTAAGGTTCAGAGCTCGTTAAGGGTTCAGAGCTCGTTAAGGTTCAGAGCTCGTTAAGGTTCAGAGCTCGTTAAGGTTCAGAGCTCGTTAAGGTTCAGAGCTCGTTAAGGTTCAGAGCTCGTTAAGGTTCAGCGCTCGTTGAGGCCCACTAAGCACCAAATTAATAACTAAGGATTCCTAGTTTGCAAGTTCTGGGTCCAGGTTCCCTCCCAGACTGGCCCGCTCTCTCTCTCTCTCTCTCTCTCTCTCTCTCTCTCTCTCTCTCTCTCTCTCTCTCTCTCTCTCTCTCTCTCTCTCCCCTCTCCCTCTCTCTCCCTTTATCCTTCTCCATCTCTCTCACTCCCTCTCTCACTCTCTCCCTCTCACTCTCTCCCTCTCTCTCCCTTTATCCTTCTCCATCTCTCTCTCTCTCTCTCTCTCTCTCTCTCTCTCTCTCTCTCTCACTCTCTCCCTCTCTCTCCCTTTATCCTTCTCCATCTCTCTCACTCCCTCTCTCACTCTCTCCCTCTCACTCTCTCTCTCTCTCTCTTTGCAGCAGTACAGTGTGTACCCCATCATCTGGGCAGCAGGTCGGGGTCACGCTGACATCGTCAAGCTGCTGCTGCAGAGCGGGGCCAAGGTCAACTGCTCTGACAAGGTGACAGACCCACAGACAGACATGGCTAGCCCAGAGTCTTTTACAACACAAAGCAAATAGTAATTAGTGAATAGTAATTAGTAACACATACTAAATAATTGTTTCCTGTGTGTGTGTGTGTGTGTGTGTGCGTGTGTGTGTGCGCGTGTGTGTGTGTCAGTATGGCACCACCCCTCTGATCTGGGCGGCGCGCAAAGGACACTTTGACTGTGTGATGCATCTGCTGGAGAACGGCGCCGACGTCGACCAGGAGGGGGCGGTATGTACTCACTGATGAGGAGTCGTGATGACGTCGCTGATGTTCGTTTTTGCTCTGGCCCACTTGAGAGCAAATTGGGTCGCATCATGTGGCCCGTGAACTAAAAGGAGTTTGGCCACACCCCCTGGTTCCAACAAATACAATCAAGGCAGAGCGCTTTTTGCTTGTTTGTTTCTTTGTTTTGGCCTTATTATACCATAATGATAGTAGGTTGAGCCAGACTCTCTGGACGAGCGAATCGAAGAACTTTTTCTCTTAATCTTCTTAATAATAATATCAAGTCAAGTCAAGTCAAATTTTATTTATATAGCACCTTTCATACACAAAGGCAATTCAAGGTCCTTTACAAAAAAAAAAATCGAAAAAACAAGCAGCAAAGCAATGCACATATAAAAAACACATAAAAAACACAGCCGAAAATATATACTCAAATTAACAAACATGAAACATTATTTCTGTTTTAAATAAGTTACAAGGCATTGTTCAGTATTATTATTACATGTACAGTCCATTTGTTGGAAATGTACAGGGAAAAAAAATTAAAAATTACAGGCCGAGAGAGGCAGTAGTTTAGTAGCAGTTAAAAGCAAGAGTAAACATAAAGGTCTTTAGCTTGGATTTAAAAATAGGCAGAGTAGGGGCAGATCTAATGTGTTCAGGGAGTTTGTTCCAGTTATGAGAGGCATAGTGGGAGAACGCGGCTTCACCATGTTTTGATTTGGTCCTCGGGACAATTAGTAGACCAGTGCCTGAAGATCTCAGGGATCTGGATGGTTCATAGTGTAGAAGCATTTCAGAGATGTAGTGTGGGCCTGACCCGTTGAGAGATTTGTAAACTATTAGCAGAATTTTAAAGTCTATTCTAAGATTTACTGGCAGCCAATGCAGGGATTTGAGAACTGGTGTAATGTGTTCAGCTTTCTTGGTTCTTGTTAGAACTCTAGCAGCCGCATTCTGAATGAGCTGTAGTTGTTTAATAGCTTTTTTGGGAAGACCATTGAAAAGACTGTTGCAGTAGTCTAGCCTGCTAGAAATGAAAGCATGAATTAGTTTTTCAAGATCTTGTTTGGACATATAGCCTCTAATCCTTGCTATGTTTTTTAGATGATAGAAGGCAGATTTTCTTATAAGCTTGATGTGGGAGTTGAAATTTAGATCAGAGTCAATAATAATGCCAAGATTTTTTACCTGGACCTATTGCGTATTTCTGGGAAATGTGGTGTGAGGAGCTGAGCCCATGATGTGTCCCTGTGCAGAACTCCATGACGGCGCTGATCGTGGCGGTCCGCGGCGGCTTCACGGACGTGGTCAAGGAGCTCCTGAAGAGGAACCCCAACGTCAACATGACCGACAAAGATGGCAACACGGCGCTCATGATCGCCGCCAAGGAGGGCTACACCGAGATCGTCCAGGACCTGCTGGACGCCGGCACCTACGTCAACATCCCCGACCGGGTGGGGAGCAACGCAACACACAGCAACAGAGCAACACACAGCAACGCACAGCAACAGAGCAACACACAGCAACAGAGCAATACACAGGAACAGAGCAACATAGTTTAGTGTGCATTGACATCATTAAATGTTGTCCTGTGTGTGTGTGTGTGTGTGTGTGTGTGTGTTTAGAGTGGTGACACAGTGCTGATAGGAGCGGTGCGGGGGGGCCATGTGGAGATCGTCAGAGCTCTGCTTCACAAATACGCCGACATCGACATCAGAGGACAGGTGAGATATGATGTCACTGTGACATCATCATCCTGCTCACTGGGGTGTGGGTGGGTGGGGGATCGGGGGGGGGGGGGGTCTATCTGTTAGTTCGCCTGTGGGTTTGTTAGTTTGTTACCCCGCGTTCCATTGACCTCAGAATTCAGAACCGGGCATGACGTCAAACCCGAGTTGACCTAGTCTGGTTAAAACCATCCGGGATCCTTGAAGTCACGTTGTGTTCTGCTCTGTGGATCCGTCTGGACCCGGAGCTGTGAGAGGAAGTGCTTTTGCTCTGCAGCAGTTTAGATGCACTGGTGGTTCTTCAGCTGATTGGACCAATAGAAGGTTTTAACTTGACAACATAAACATTGTAAATTGCTCCTAGCTTACTTCCTGTTGCAGTGTTTGCTAATACAATGCAGTAGCTGGCAGGAAATAAGCGAGGTTTCAAACTGTTGCCTAGCAACACAATTCAGTGAAAACCATCTTTACAAGTAAAGTTTGTCTTACACCCCCTCACAGCATTATTTATTTATCTATTTATTTGTTTGTTTATTTATTTATTTGACAGGGACAGTACATAAGCATTGCTACACTTAAATAAAATGCAACTGAGGCACTGTATAGGACTTCGAGCCATAGCTAATTTGCAGTCAATGGCTACGTTTACATGGACAGTTTCAATCCTCTTTAACTCAGAATTCGATCCCAATCCTCTTCAAATTTATCTTGTAAACACCTAAAGCAGAATGAAAACGGCCAATTCGATGTGAAGTCAAATTCGATGTAAGGGGGTGGTGTAGTTCGTTTCTCAATGCGATTGAAGTATTTTTCTATACATGTGAACGCATTTTCCTCTACGATCCTCTCTAACTCACTGCGGTCTTTCTGCGCATGCCTGTTGTCAGCTCTCCCTTCGAGGAAGAGCTCTGTCACACTTCAGGAAGGGAGGGGGAATCACATGGATACGTCAAACGCGTCAAACCGCATCAGACACACCCGGCCCCAGCAGCTGGCGAAACATGGCAGCTTCCAGAGTGGCTGTAGTGTTGACAGTTTCAAATGATGACAAATCAACCACTTTTGCAATATGCAATACATGTCCCGCAAGGTTTCTGAGATTAGAGGAAAGTCTGAGCTGGCGTTACGTTAAACCACCGTGGGGAGGAGGCAGCGGATTTGTTTGGCGTTAACGTTAGCTGTTGTGGTGGCTATGGCTAACTTTAGCTAGCTAGTTGTGGCTACCTTAACGTTACATGCAAGCTAACGTGAAGCTAGCTGCGGGGCAGTCATGATCTATAACGAAACGAATGCGCACATTTACATAAAAGTCAACATCACAGTGTCTTTTCTTTAATCTAGAGGCATCATTTTTCAGTCAAAAGTGAAACGGGCATGCGCAGAAAGACTGCAGTGAGTTAGAGAGGATTGAGATTGGATACTATTTTCTCTTGTAAACTCGCAGGAAATAACGATCAATGCAAATGATTTGATTCGAATGATTTCATTTCGAATTAAAAGGCCTCATGTAACCGTAGCCATTGTCCCTGGTTAGGCTTTTAGAAGGTACATACAGTAGTAAAACACTCTAAAACTAAGATGTAATGCACATAGCTATATAAAAAACACATAGGACTAATAAAACACTCTAAAACTAAGCTTTAATGCACATAGCTATATAAAAAACACATAGGACTAATAAAACACTCTAAAACTAAGCTTTAATGCACATAGCTATATAAAAACACACAGGCCTAATAAAACACTCTAAAACTAAGCTTTAATGCACATAGCTATATAAAAAACACATAGGACTAATAAAACACTCTAAAACTAAGCTTTAATGCACATAGCTATATAAAAACACACAGGCCTAATAAAACACTCTAAAACTAAGCTTTAATGCACATAGCTATATAAAAAACACATAGGACATAAAACACTCTAAAACTAAGCTTTAATGCACATAGCTATATAAAAAACACATAGGACTAATAAAACACTCTAAAACTAAGCTTTAATGCACATAGCTATATAAAAAACACATAGGACTAATACAACACTCTAAAACTATAAGCTTTAATGCACATAGCTATATAAAAAACACATAGGACTAATACAACACTCTAAAACTAAGCTTTAATGCACATAGCTATATAAAAAACACATAGGACTAATAAAACACTCTAAAACTAAGCTTTAATGCACATAGCTATATAAAAACACACAGGCCTAATAAAACACTCTAAAACTAAGCTTTAATGCACATAGCTATATAAAACACATAGGCCTAATAAAACACTCTAAAACTAAGCTTTAATGCACATAGCTATATAAAAAACACATAGGACATAAAACACTCTAAAACTAAGATGTAATGCACATAGCTATATAAAAAACACATAGGACATAAAACACTCTAAAACTAAGCTTTAATGCACATAGCTATATAAAAAACACATAGGACATAAAACACTCTAAAACTAAGCTTTAATGCACATAGCTATATAAAAAACACACAGGCCTAATAAAACACTCTAAAACTAAGATGTAATGCACATAGCTATATAAAAAACACATAGGACATAAAACACTCTAAAACTAAGCTTTAATGCACATAGCTATATAAAAAACACATAGGACATAAAACACTCTAAAACTAAGCTTTAATGCACATAGCTATATAAAAAACACACAGGCCTAATAAAACACTCTAAAACTAAGCTTTAATGCACATTAGCTATATAAAAAACACACAGGCCTAATAAAACACTCTAAAACTAAGCTTTAATGCACATAGCTATATAAAAAACACATAGGACTAATAAAACACTCTAAAACTAAGCTTTAATGCACATAGCTATATAAAAAACACATAGGACTAATAAAACACTCTAAAACTAAGCTTTAATGCACATAGTTATATAAAAAACACACAGGCCTAATAAAACACTCTAAAACTAAGCTTTAATGCACATAGCTATATAAAAACACACAGGCCTAATAAAACACTCTAAAACTAAGCTTTAATGCACATAGCTATATAAAAACACATAGGACTAATAAAACACTCTAAAACTAAGCTTTAATGCACATAGCTATATAAAAACACATAGGACTAATAAAACACTCTAAAACTAAGCTTTAATGCACATAGCTATATATAAAACACACAGGCCTAATAAAACACTCTAAAACTAAGCTTTAATGCACATAGCTATATAAAAAACACATAGGACTAATAAAACACTCTAAAACTAAGCTTTAATGCACATAGCTATATAAAAAACACACAGGCCTAATAAAACACTCTAAAACTATGCTTTAATGCACATAGCTATATAAAACACATAGGCCTAATAAAACACTCTAAAACTAAGCTTTAATGCACATAGCTATATTAAAACACACAGGCCTAATAAAACACTCTAAAACTAAGCTTTAATGCACATAGCTATATAAAAACACATAGGACTAATAAAACACTCTAAAACTAAGCTTTAATGCACATAGCTATATAAAAACACATAGGACTAATAAAACACTCTAAAACTAAGCTTTAATGCACATAGCTATATATAAAACACACAGGCCTAATAAAACACTCTAAAACTAAGCTTTAATGCACATAGCTATATAAAAAACACATAGGACTAATAAAACACTCTAAAACTAAGCTTTAATGCACATAGCTATATAAAAAACACATAGGACTAATAAAACACTCTAAAACTAAGCTTTAATGCACATAGCTATATAAAAAACACATAGGCCTAATAAAACACTCTAAAACTAAGCTTTAATGCACATAGCTATATAAAAAACACATAGGACTAATAAAACACTCTAAAACTAAGCTTTAATGCACATAGCTATATAAAAAACACATAGGACTAATAAAACACTCTAAAACTAAGCTTTAATGCACATAGCTATATAAAAAACACATAGGACTAATAAAACACTCTAAAACTAAGCTTTAATGCACATAGCTATATAAAAAACACATAGGACTAATAAAACACTCTAAAACTAAGCTTTAATGCACATAGCTATATAAAAAACACATAGGACTAATAAAACACTCTAAAACTAAGCTTTAATGCACATAGCTATATAAAAAACACATAGGCCTAATAAAACACTCTAAAACTAAGCTTTAATGCACATAGCTATATAAAAAACACATAGGACTAATAAAACACTCTAAAACTAAGCTTTAATGCACATAGCTATATAAAAAACACACAGGCCTAATAAAACACTCTAAAACTAAGCTTTAATGCACATAGCTATATAAAAAACACATAGGACATAAAACACTCTAAAACTAAGCTTTAATGCACATAGCTATATAAAAAACACATAGGACTAATAAAACACTCTAAAACTAAGCTTTAATGCACATAGCTATATAAAAAACACATAGGACTAATAAAACACTCTAAAACTAAGCTTTAATGCACATAGCTATATAAAAAACACATAGGACTAATAAAACACTCTAAAACTAAGCTTTAATGCACATAGCTATATAAAAAACACATAGGACTAATAAAACACTCTAAAACTAAGCTTTAATGCACATAGCTATATAAAAAACACATAGGACTAATAAAACACTCTAAAACTAAGCTTTAATGCACATAGCTATATAAAAAACACATAGGACTAATAAAACACTCTAAAACTAAGATGTAATGCACATAGCTATATAAAAAACACATAGGACTAATAAAACACTCTAAAACTAAGCTTTAATGCACATAGCTATATAAAAAACACATAGGACTAATAAAACACTCTAAAACTAAGCTTTAATGCACATAGCTATATAAAAAACACATAGGACTAATAAAACACTCTAAAACTAAACTCATATGCAAAGAAACAAAACAACCATTACAAGCAGTAATTGAGACACAAGGGAAATAAAGTATGTAGGCTACAGCAGGGCTATTCAACTAAATTGTTCAGGGGGCCACATTGTCAGAAACCTAAGGGACCGGGCCATTATATGTACACTTGACACAACCCGCCACCACATTTTCACAGCCGCGCTGGAACTATTATTAAATAGGGGGTGCTGTAAGGAATGGAATCTCAACGCTGCCCGAAATTTGATGTTTTTTGGACTTTTATCCATATTTAGAAGAATATTAAATTTTAAATGAACATTAGGATTATACTGTTGTTATGTCATTATTCAGTATCTTCTCCTTTTCTCACACACTTTCATGTAACCACCTGCTCTCCCTTTAGTCGTTTTACACTACAACAGACAGCAACACAGGCATAAACACTGAAATTATTATTATTATTATGGAAAACCAGATTATGATGAAAATCAAAATTTTTTTTTTAAATATATATATATATATATATATATATATATATATATATATATATATATATATATATATATATATCAAACTCTGGCGGGCCGCCAGTTGAATAGGCCTGATGTACAGCATGCAAGCCTGTGAACAGTCAGTGTTCACAGACAGTATGTCTGTGAACAGTCAGTGTTCACAGACAGTATGTCTGTGAACTTATATGTGATCTTCTTCCATTGTTAATTCAACTAGCTCGCTAACTAGTCGCTTCAGAAACTGCGCTAGGAGAGAAACAAATGGTGGTTGTCATGACAACAGAGCCAACGATGGGGTCAAAGTTGACACATTTTCAGAACAACTGACTCTGTTTCCAAAGTATATGATTGATTGGAAGTGGTTGGCTCTCACACTGAAGCAGTGGTATACATAAGCATGGCCTGTAACAGGCAGTGTGTTTGTAACACACTGCCTGTTACAGGCAGTGTGTTACAAACACACACAATTTGATGTGAATTGATGAGCCGCATGAGAATGAGCAAAGAGCCGCATGTGGCTCGAGAGCCTCGGGTTGGCCACCCGTGATCCAGTGGGTTTAAGCCTTTGTTCACACCTGGTGCTACCAATGCCTGTTTATATATAAAGATCTAATGGGTGTGATTGTTGTTTGGTTGGCCTGGCCCCAAACGGTTATACATTATGATAAATGAGACAATATCATGGCATGCATAAACTGCTGTGCTGCCTTGAGAGGTATATGTTGTCTTATTAAGCGGAAGCTATTTAAATTTGTTTTGACAGTTTTGTACAACCTCTTTACATGTCTGTCCAACTTAAGATGGGAATCTAAAATAACCTAAACATTTAAACTCATGTACTTCATCTATCTCTTTCTCATCAGCATTATGGCTTCTCTCCAGTGTGAATGTGTTCATGTCTTGTTAGGTGTCAAAGAGAACGGACGTTGAGGCTTCCCCGAACACAACTCGTCTGTGAATGTCTTGTTGATGTATGAATAGGTCACTTGAGAGACTGAAGCTGCCCTCACACTGGTCACAGGAGTATGGCTTCACTCCACTGTGATAGCATTGATGATGTGTTGTTAGGCTACCTAACTGACTGAAGCTGCGTCCACATTGCTGACAGGAGAATGGCTTCTCTCCAGTGTGAATGCGTTGATGTGTTGTTAGGTTAGCTAACACACTGAAGCTGCGTCCACATTGTTCACAGGAGAATGGCTTATCTCCAGTGTGAATGCGTTGATGTGTTGTTAGGTGAGCTAACTGACTGAAGCTGCATCCACATTGTTCACAGGAGAATGGCTTCTCTCCAGTGTGAATGCGTTGATGTGTTGTTAGGCTAGCTAACAGACTGAAGCTGCGTCCACATTGGTCACAGGAGAATGGCTTCTCTCCAGTGTGAATGCGTTGGTGTCTTTTTAGGCTACCTAACAGACTGAAGCTGCTTCCACACTGGTCACAGGAGTATGGCTTCTCTCCAGTGTGAATGCGTTGATGTCTTGTTAGGGCACTTGATTCACTGAAGCTGCGTCCACACTGGTCACAGGAGTATGGCTTCTCTCCAGTGTGAATGCGTTGATGTGTTGTTAGGTTAGCTAACCGACTGAAGCTGCTTCCACATTGGTCACAGGAGAATGGCTTCTCTCCAGTGTGAATGCGTTGATGTGTTGTTAGGTGAGCTAACCGACTGAAGCTGCTTCCACATTGGTCACAGGAGAATGGCTTCTCTCCAGTGTGAATGCGTTGATGTGTTGTTAGGCTAGCTAACTGACTGAAGCTGCTTCCACATTGTTCACAGGAGAATGGCTTCTCTCCAGTGTGAATGCGCTGATGTTGTTTTAGGGCATCTAACCGACTGAAGCTGCGTCCACATTGGTCACAGGAGAATGGCTTCTCTCCAGTGTGAATGCGTTGATGTTTTGTTAGGGGAGCTAACAGACTGAAGCTGCTTCCACATTGGTCACAGGAGAATGGCTTCTCTCCAGTGTGAATGCGTTGATGTCTTGTTAGGTTAGCTAACTGACTGAAGCTGCTTCCACATTGTTCACAGGCGAATGGCTTATCTCCAGTGTGAATGCGTTGATGTCTTGTTAGGTGAGCTAACAGACTGAAGCTGCTTCCACATTGGTCACAGGAGAATGGCTTCTCTCCAGTGTGAATGCGTTGATGTGTTGTTAGGTGAGCTAACCGACTGAAGCTGCTTCCACATTGGTCACAGGAGTATGGCTTCTCTCCAGTGTGAATGCGTTGATGTGTTGTTAGGTTAGCTAACAGACTGAAGCTGCTTCCACATTGGTCACAGGAGAATGGCTTCTCTCCAGTGTGAATGCGTTGATGTGTTGTTAGAGTAGCTAACCGACTGAAGCTGTTTCCACATTGGTCACAGGAGAATGGCTTCTCTCCAGTGTGAATGCGTTGATGTCTTTTTAGGTCACCTGACCCACTGAAAGATTTCCCACACTGCAGACAGCGGTGGTGTTTTGGTCTGTTGGTGTTTCTCTGTTTCATAGAGAAAGATATAAAGGATATGAAGTCATTACTATCTCTGACAAAGTAATTTATGATATGTAAGCATGCTAACAGACAAACATATATCTTGTTGTATGTACTGTGTAACGTATCAATTATCATATCATACAATAAATGCCATCATATTTTAGTTCATCCAGACCTGGACAACAGCAGCAGCTTTGCATTGTAAAATATCTCATCATAAATGTATGAATAACCAAGCCTTGAAGTGAGGAAACGTTAATCGTCTCGTTTAACGTTCTCTAATAGCCGGTGTCGTGTGTGTGTGTGTGTGTGTGTGTGTGTGTGTGTGTGTGTGTGTGTGTCTCTGGTGCTTGTGTGTGTGTGTGTGTGTGCGCACGTGCGTGTGTGTGAGAGAGAAGGAGAAAGTGTTACTGCAGAAACAATCTACCTTCATATAGTCTGTGGCCTGTTGTTAAATGTAGCCTATTAAGTAACACTTACAGTAGGTATTGATATACGTTGTTGTTACGTTGTAGAAAAGCTCTGGTCCAGTTGAGCAGCACTTTTGTGCACTAATATTGCCAATTTGGCACATTTTGTTTTTGAATAAAATTGTTGAATTAAAATCCACACATCTGTTTTTATCCGATTAATCGTTTAATCAAAGAAATAATCAATCTCTCTCTCTCTCTCTCAATCTCTCTCTCTCTCTCTCTCTCTCTCTCTCTCTCTCTCTCTCTATATATATATATATATATATTATTTATATATATATGTGTGTACACACACACACACACACACACACACACACACACACACATATGAATATAACTGAATATGAAAATGTTCTCACCTCTTCTGAAGAATTCATCTTTCTCACTGGCTCCTCCTCCACCAGATCTCTTCCTGCCAATCAGCTCTGACATAATCAAACAGACCCTTGGTAAGACAGGGATATAATAACAACAACAACAGTGTTGTAATAATAATAATAAATATAGCCGCAAGCGGCGATGAAGGGGTCCAAGCATGGTCAGTAAGTGTGTAGTGGTCAGTAAGGGTGTTGTGGACAGTCAGGGTGTTGTGGTCACTAAGGGCGTTGTGGTCAGCCAGGGTGTTGTGGTCAGTCAGGGTGTTGTGGTCAGCCAGGGTGTTGTGGTCAGTCAGGTCATTGTGGTCAGTCAGGTTGTTGTGGTCAGTCAGGTCATTGTGGTCAGTCAGGGTGTTGTGGTCAGTCAGGGTGTTGTGGTCAGTCAGGGTGTTGTGGTCAGTCAGGGTGTTGTGGTCAGTCAGGTTATTGTGGTCAGTAAGGGTGTTGTGGTCAGTCAGTGCATTGTGGTCAGTAAGGGTGTTGTGGTCAGTAAGGGTGTTGTGGTCAGTCAGGGTGTTGTGGTCAGTCAGGGCATTGTGGTCAGTCAGGGCATTGTGGTCAGTCAGGGTGTTGTGGTCAGTCAGGCGGTTGTGGTCAGTCAGGGTGTTGTGGTCAGTCAGGGTGTTGTGGTCAGTCAGGGTGTTGTGGTCAGTCAGGGTGTTGTGGTCAGTCAGGGCATTGTGGTCAGTCAGGGTGTTGTGGTCAGTCAGGGCATTGTGGTCAGTCAGGGTGTTGGGGTTAGTAAGGGCGTTGTGGTCAATAGGGCGTTGTGGTCAGTAAGGACATTGCGGTCAGTAAGGGCGTAGTCGTCATTCAGGGTGTTGTGGTCAGTCAGGGTGTTATGGTCAATAAGGGTCTTGTGGTCAATCAGGGTGTTGTGGTCAGTCAGGGTGTTATGGTCAATAAGGGTCTTGTGGTCAATCAGGGCGTTGTGGTCAGTCAGTGCATTGTGGTCAGTCAGGGCGTTGTGGTCAGTCAGTGCATTGTGGTCAGTCAGGGCGTTGTGGTCAGTAAGGGCGTTGTGGTCAGTCAAGGTGTTGTGGTTAGTAAGGGCGTTGTGGTCAGTCAGGGCGTTGTCGTCAGTCAGGGTGTTGTGGTCAATCAGGGCGTTGTGGTCAGTCAGGGTGTTGTCGTCAGTCAGGGTGTTGTGGTCAGTCAGGGTGTTGTGGTCAGTCAGGGTGTTGTGGTCAGTCAGGGTGTGGTGGTCAGTAAGGGCGTTGTGGTCAGTAAGGGTGTGGTGGTCAGTAAGGTCATTGTGGTCATTTTTTTTAAACGTTTTTGCTCATCGCCAAATTCACACTCAGCAGACAGCTCTCTGTGCCTGTTGTGGTTGGAGTGCAGTTCTCCTATCGCGGTGCGTGATGCATCCAGAGTGCTTTACCCAGTACACTGACTGTATGCAAGTACCTCATAGTGATGTGTCCAGAGTGCTTTACCCAGTACACTGACTGTATGTAAGTACCTCATAGTGATGTGTCCAGAGTGCTTTACCCAGTACACTGACTGTATGCAAGTATCTCATAGTGATGTGTCCAGAGTGCTTTACCCAGTACACTGACTGTATGTAAGTACCTCATAGTGATGTGTCCAGAGTACTTTACCCAGTACACTGACTGTATGCAAGTACCTCATAGTGATGCGTCCAGAGTGCTTTACCCAGTACACTGACTGTATGCAAGTACCTCATAGTGATGCATCCAGAGTGCTTTACCCAGTACACTGACTGTATGCAAGTACCTCATAGTGATGTGTCCAGAGTGCTTTACCCAGTACACTGACTGTATGAGAGTACCTCATAGTGATATGTCCAGAGTGCTTTACCCAGTACACTGACTGTATGAGAGTACCTCATAGTGATGTGTCCAGAGTGCTTTACCCAGTACACTGACTGTATGTAAGTACCTCATAGTGATGTGTCCAGAGTACTTTACCCAGTACACTGACTGTATGCAAGTACCTCATAGTGATGTGTCCAGAGTACTTTACCCAGTACACTGACTGTATGCAAGTACCTCATAGTGATGTGTCCAGAGTGCTTTACCCAGTACACTGACTGTATGAGAGTACCTCATAGTGATGTGTCCAGAGTACTTTACCCAGTACACTGACTGTATGCAAGTACCTCATAGGACCCCACTTCAAACAAACCAAACTATCCCTTTAACAAATCAACTCTCAATAAGTGTCAAACTAAATTAATGCCTGCAAAACTGTTTTCGGATTTGTGTGAGATTATGTGCAAAATAAATCAGCATTGTTTTTCGGTGGAGTTTCCCTTTAAGGCCAAAACTCTTAACATCTCTTAGTTGGCTTTAATTAAACACACAAGGATAGGAATACATTTCAAATCACATCAACACATTACTGTCACTTACAACTTACCTTCATACCGCCCTTTACATAACATTGAAAATATATTTCAGATTGTGTAAGAACGAGGAACGAGGCAGGGAGAGGCAGGAGGAAGCAGCCCTATCTGACTTCTTTCCTGTGTGTTGAAATAGAATGTAGGCCCACAGCCTGTTCAACTATAGACATTGATCACAGAACACTGAGTGTGTTTTGAAGTGTGACTTCTACATTATAGATGATCTCAGATGGTGACTGGCATCGACTACACTACAGCATGTCCAGCAAGAACACCACGAGACAATGTACACTACGTTACTTTATTTACTGTCCTCTTCTCTTTCCATTACAACTAGGCCTCTATTGTTATGTGTGGTTCTACAGAAAGAAAATACAAGATTTAAATTGCTGTTATCATACAGATGCAAATGACTTGACATAGCAACATAAATTAACTCTTATTACAAAGATTATTGCAATTGATAGGACTTACATTTACTGGAGCTGCCCGCACAGAGACTCTGAAAGTAGAAGTGACGAAGCAAATGGAACAAGCACACCACTTTCTCCTCTTCTTCCTCTTTTAGGTTTTATGGCGGTTGGCAACTTGTGTTGCATTACACTCCCACCTAGTGTTTCACATTTCACATTTCAGCTTCACATTTCAAACTACTATAATATGTGTCATCTCATCATTATAGATGATCTCAGACGGTGACTGGCATCGACTACACTACAGCATGTCCAGCAAGAACACGACGAGACAATGTACACTACGTTACTTTATTTACTGTCTACGTTACTTTATTTACTGTCCTTTACTGTCACTTTACTGTCACATAGCTATATAAAAAACACATAGGCCTAATAAAACACTCTAAAACTAAGCTTTAATGCACATAGCTATATAAAAAACACATAGGCCTAATAAAACACTCTAAAACTAAGCTTTAATGCACATAGCTATATAAAAAACACATAGGACTAATAAAACACTCTAAAACTAAGCTTTAATGCACATTAGCTATATAAAAACACATAGGACTAATACAACACTCTAAAACTAAGCTTTAATGCACATTAGCTATATAAAAAACACATAGGACTAATAAAACACTCTAAAACTAAGCTTTAATGCACATAGCTATATAAAAAACACATAGGCCTAATAAAACACTCTAAAACTATGCTTTAATGCACATAGCTATATAAAAAACACATAGGCCTAATAAAACACTCTAAAACTAAGCTTTAATGCACATTAGCTATATAAAAACACATAGGACTAATACAACACTCTAAAACTAAGCTTTAATGCACATTAGCTATATAAAAAACACATAGGACTAATAAAACACTCTAAAACTAAGCTTTAATGCACATAGCTATATAAAAACACATAGGACTAATAAAACACTCTAAAACTAAGCTTTAATGCACATTAGCTATATAAAAACACATAGGCCTAATAAAACACTCTAAAACTAAGCTCTAATGCACATAGCTATATAAAAAACACATAGGCCTAATACAACACTCTAAAACCAAGCTTTAATGCACATTAGCTATATAAAAACACATAGGCCTAATAAAACACTCTAAAACTAAGCTTTAATGCACATAGCTATATAAAAAACACATAGGACTAATAAAACACTCTAAAACTAAGCTTTAATGCACATAGCTATATAAAAAACACATAGGACTAATAAAACACTCTAAAACTAAGCTTTAATGCACATAGCTATATAAAAAACACATAGGACTAATAAAACACTCTAAAACTAAGCATTTACATATATAGCTATATAAAAAACACATAGGACTAATAAAACACTCTAAAGCCTCTTCTAAACATGGCTTATAACCAGCTGTTAGCCGGTCGGCCTGTATGTTTAGAAACAATTAGCCGCCTTATGCGCACTCCCGCAAGTGTGGATCATGACCATCTGAGACCCTAGTATAGGATCCGCATTATTGGAAAAACGGCTGTGGTTTAACACTGGCAGCTCATGATCCAGATCATGTATGTCTGAGTGGGCGGGTGGTTAAATGGCACTTTACAAACCATTAATGTCCCGGTGATCATTGTTTTCATGAATGGATGTAGGATTAGTTACGTGGCTGGATTATTTGGAAGAGAGCCAAATTAGGTGAGTAAAAGTTTAATCGTTTCTTTCTCCCCCATCTGCCAGTTTAAAAATGCAACAAGGAGATGATAGCCTACTGCATAGGCTAAAGTACCCGCTAACGTTCACGTAGCCTATTAATTAATTAATCGTTCGGGCAATCGCTTATATCAACGAATTAAACGAGCAAACTCACGGTGAAAGCGTCTTGAGGAAGAGCCTGTGTGGCTTGAAACGTCACGCTGAAATAAATCACTTCTTCTTTCACTGTCAGGTATTTTGATCCAGCACCCAACCCAGTGGGTTTTTTGGATGTGCGTGTCTTATTTATCCTCTTCATTAGCCTACTACTATAGCCTACTGCATAGGCTAAAGTACCCGCTAACGTTCACGTAGTCTATTAATTAATCGTTCGGGCAATCGCTTATATCAACGAAATTAAACGAGCAAACTCACGGTTTCCTCAAGTGCTGCAAACGGCTTGAATGGTTTATTTTCCTCCCGACCTGTCTGTCTTGTAGGCTATGTAAAAATGCAAGAGTTGCATCAGCCTATATCGAGACATATGGCCTAACTTTTGTGTGGAGAAATCGATTGAAAACTATAGTCAGATA
>NC_139630.1:54100509-54115509 GCF_964638095.1 Poromitra crassiceps | reverse complement strand
AACGAGTCAGGGAGAGGCAGGAGGAAGCAGCCCTATCTGACTTCTTTCCTGTGTGTTGAAATAGACTATAGGCCCACAGCCTGTTCAACTATAGACATTGATCACAGAACACTGAGTGTGTTTTGAAGTGTGACTTCTACATTATAGATGATCTCAGACGGTGACTGGCATCGACTACACTACAGCATGTCCAGCAAGAACACCACGAGACAATGTACACTACGTTACTTTATTTACTGTCCTCTTCTCTTTCCGTTACAACTAGGCCTCTATTGTTATGTGTGGTTCTACAGAAAGAAAATACAAGATTTAAATCGCTGTTATCATACAGATGCAAATGACTTGGCATAGCAACATAAATTAACTCTTATTACAGAGATTATTGCAATTGATAGGACTTACATTTACTGGAGCTGCCCGCACAGAGACTCTGAAAGTAGAAGTGACGAAGCAAATGGAACAAGCACACCACTTCCTCTTTTTCTTCTTCTTCTTCAAATTGCTTTCCTGCAGACTGGACGCCTTGTGGCACATTGCTGCCCCTCACATGTCGGGAACATATTGCTGTTAATAGACCTGTAGGGTATTTCAGAAGGAAACCCCACGCTGTTCTTTACACAGACCAACAACCCCAGTGAATCAAAGATGACAGACTCGAGTTTCCGTTTTACTTGCTGCAACAAGGAGAGAGAGTCTGAGCTGCACCTCTGCAAGACTGCACGACACTTCTGCTTTCCACTCTCCGTGCTCAGCCTTTTATTTACTACCACTAGTGGTTACATAAGAAGCAACATGCGGAACTGGTTCTCCCAGTTCCTGCTATGGGAAACTGCACGTACGCATCACACCTTAAAGACAGTTGAACGTACAGTATATACCCTGCGGCTGGGCGAGCTGTTAAACTGTAACTGCCGAAGGGGATACTTCTTCATTCTAAAACTGACAAGTGAACATCCGTTCGCATAGTTTGAGGTCGTCTCATTTTGCAGAGACACACATGAATGTTATTCTAGCACAGGCTGCACAATATATATATGGGACATAGGTCACAGTGCAGTACAGCTTTCAGTTTAGCAGAGTGGCAGAGGTTACATGTTTAAGCAAATTGAAAATACTTCATTTAATCTCCAACAAGACCCTTTTCACGGGGGCCATTTTGTGTTGAAAAGGCAGAATAAACACAGGTGCAAGCAAAACACTAATGAGGGTTTCCAAATTCCAATCATGGCAGTTGGAAACCCTCATTAGTGTTTTGCTTGCACCTGTGTTTACCTTGCCTTTTCCACACAAAATGGCCCCCGTGAGAAGGGTCTATTGTGTTTCTATTTCCACAGTAATCCTGTGGCAGTGATGCACACACACACACACACACACACACACACACACACACACACAGTGGGTATATTCAAATCCTGGAGCTGTCCTAGTGGGTATAGGAAAAAAACACATAGGCCTAATACAACACTCTAAATTTTAGAGTGTTGTATTAGGCCTATGTGTTTTTTATATAGCTATGTGCATTAAAGCTTAGTTTTAGAGTGTTTTATTAGTCATATGTGTTTTTTATATAGCTATGTGCATTAGAGCTTAGTTTTAGAGTGTTTTATTAGGCCTATGTGTTTTTATATAGCTAATGTGCATTAAAGCTTAGTTTTAGAGTCTAAAAGCCTACTGCATAGGCTAAAGTAACCGCTAACGTTCACGTAGCCTATTAATTAATTAATCGTTCGGGCAATCGCTTATATCAACGAATTAAACGAGCAAACTCACGGTGAAAGCGTCTTGAGGAAGAGCCTGTGTGGTTTGAAACGTCACGCTGAAATAAATCACTTACTCTCCATCGGCAGAGAGAATACGGACCATTTCCAGCTGTTTCTAAACATAGACCCCTCATGTCTAGAAAGGTAAAACCGGAAAATATCCTGCTCTGGCTAGCCGGACATGATCCAGACTTCATGTTTAGAAGAGGCTTAAAACTAAACTCATATGCAAAGAAACAAAACAACCATTACAAGCAGTAATTGAGACACAAGGGAAATAAAGTATGTACAGCATGCAACCTGTGAACAGTCAGTGTTCACAGACAGTATGTCTGTGAACACTGACTGTTCACAGGCATACTGTCTGTGAACAGTCAGTGTTCACAGACAGTATGTCTGTGAACACTGACTGTTCACAGGCATACTGTCTGTGAACAGTCAGTGTTCACAGACAGTATGTCTGTGAACACTGACTGTTCACAGACATACTGTCTGTGAACAGTCAGTGTTCACAGACAGTATGTCTGTGAACTTATATGTGATCTTCTTCCATTGTTAATTCAACTAGCTCGCTAACTAGTCGCTTCAGAAACTGCGCTAGGAGAGAAACAAATGGTGGTTGTCATGACAACGGAGCCAACGATGGGGTCAAAGTTGACACATTTTCAGAACAACTGACTCTGTTTCCAAAGTATATGATTGATTGGAAGTGGTTGGCTCTCACACTGAAGCAGTGGTATACATAAGCATGGCCTGTAACAGGCAGTGTGTTTTTAACACACTGCCTGTAACAGGCAGTGTGTTACAAACACACTGCCTGTTACAGGCAGTGTGTTTGTAACACACTGCCTGTTACAGGCAGTGTGTTACAAACACACAATTTGATGTGAATTGATGAGCCGCATGAGAATGAGCAAAGAGCCGCATGTGGCTCGAGAGCCTCGGGTTGGCCACCCGTGATCCAGTGGTTGTAAGCCTTTGTTCACACCTGGTGCTACCAATGCCTGTTTATATATAAAGATCTAATGGGTGTGATTGTTGTTTGGTTGGCCTGGCCCCAAACGGTTATACACTATGATAAATGAGACAATATCATGGCATGCATAAACTGCTGTGCTGCCTTGAGAGGTATATGTTGTCTTATTAAGCGGAAGCTATTTAAATTTGTTTTGACAGTTTTGCACATCAACCTCTTTACATGTCTGTCCAACTTAAGATGGGAATCTAAAATAACCTAAACATTTAAACTCGTGTACTTCATCTATCTCTTTCTCATCAGCATTATGGCTTCTCTCCAGTGTGAATGTGTTCATGTCTTGTTAGGTGTCAGAGAGAATGGACGTTGAGGCTTCCCCGAACACAACTCGTCTGTGAATGTCTTGTTGATGTATGAATAGTTCACTTGAGAGACTGAAGCTGCCCTCACACTGGTCACAGGAGTATGGCTTCACTCCACTGTGATAGCATTGATGATGTGTTGTTAGGTGAGCTAACAGACTGAAGCTGCGTCCACATTGTTCACAGGAGTATGGCTTCTCTCCAGTGTGAATGCGTTGATGTGTTGTTAGGTTAGCTAACCGACTGAAGCTGCGTCCACATTGGTCACAGGAGAATGGCTTCTCTCCAGTGTGAATGCGTTGATGTCTTGTTAGGTTAGCTAACAGACTGAAGCTGCTTCCACATTGGTCACAGGAGAATGGCTTATCTCCAGTGTGAATGCGTTGATGTCTTGTTAGGTTAGCTAACTGACTGAAGCTGCTTCCACACTGGTCACAGGAGAATAGCTTCTCTCCAGTGTGAATGCGTTGATGTGTTGTTAGGCTAGTTAACAGACTGAAGCTGTTTCCACATTGGTCACAGGAGAATGGCTTCTCTCCAGTGTGAATGCGTTGATGTCTTTTTAGGTCACCTGACCCACTGAAAGATTTCCCACACTGCAGACAGTGGTGGTGTTTTGGTCTGTTGGTGTTTCTCTGTTTCATAGAGAAAGATATAAAGGATATGAAGTCATTACTATCTGTGACAAAGTAATTTATGATATGAAAGCATGCTAACAGACAAACATATATATTGTTGTATGTACTGTGTAACGTATCAATTATCATATCATACAATAAATGCCATCATATTTTAGTTCATCCAGACCTGGACAACAGCAGCAGCTTTGCATTGTAAAATATCTCATCATAAATGTATGAATAACCAAGCCTTGAAGTGAGGAAACATTAATCGTCTCGTTTAACGTTCTCTAATAGCCTGTGCGTGTGTGTGTGTGTGTGTGTGTGTGTGTGTGTGTGTGTCTGGTGCTTGTGTTTGTGTGTGTGTGTCTGTGTCTGTGTGTGTGTGTCTCTGGTGCTTGTGTGTGGTGTGTGTCTGTGTGTGTGTGTGTCTCTGGTGCTTGTGTGTGGTGTGTGTGTGTGTGTGTGCGCACATGCGTGTGTGTGAGAGAGAAGGAGAAAGTGTTACTGCAGAAACAATCTACCTTCATATAGTCTGTGGCCTGTTGTTAAAGGTAGCCTATTAAGTAACACTTACAGTAGGTATTGATATACGTTGTTGTTGTTTTATCATTTTTCATTATTGTTTAGAAAAGCTCAGGTCCAGTTGAGCAGCACTTTTGTGCAATAATATTGCAAATTTGGCACATTTTGTTTTTGAATAAAATTGTTGAATTAAAATCCACACATCTGTTTTTATCCGATTAATCGTTTAATCAAAGAAATAATATCTCTCTCTCTCTCTCTATATATATATATATATATATATTATATATATATATATATATGTGTGTATACACACACACACACACACACACACACACACACACACACACACACACACACACACACACACACACACACACACACATATATGAATATAACTGAATATGAAAATGTTCTCACCTCTTCTGAAGAATTCATCTTTCTCACTTGCTCCTCCTCCACCAGATCTCTTCCTGCCAATCAGCTCTGACATAATCAAACAGACCCTTGGTAAGACAGGGATATAATAACAACAACAACAACAACAGTGTTGTAATAATAATAATAAATATAGCCGCAAGCGGCGATGACGGAGTCCAAGCATGGTCAGTACGTGTGTAGTGGTCAGTAAGGGTGTTGGGGTCAGTCAGGGTTTTGTGGTCAGTAAGGGTGTTGTGGTCAGTCAGGGTGTTGTGGTCAGTCAGGGTGTTGTGGTCAGTCAGGGTGTTGTGGTCAATCAGGGTGTTGTGGTCAGTCAGGGTGTTGTGGTCAGTCAGGTCATTGTGGTCAGTAAGGGTGTTGTGGTCAATAAGGGCGTTGTGGTCAGTCAGGTCATTGTGGTCAGTAAGGGTGTTGTGGTCAGTAAGGGTGTTGTGGTCAGTCAGGGTGTTGTGGTCAGTCAGGGTGTTGTGGTCAATCAGGGCGTTGTGGTCAGCCAGGGTGTTGTGGTCAGTCAGGTCATTGTGGTCAGTAAGGGTGTTGTGGTCAGTCAGGTCATTGTGGTCAGTCAGGTCATTGTGGTCAGTAAGGGTGTTGTGGTCAGTAAGGGTGTTGTGGTCAATCAGGGCATTGTGGTCAGTCAGGTCATTGTGGTCAGTAAGGGTGTTGTGGTCAGTAATGGTGTTGTGGTCAGTCAGGGTGTTGTGGTCAGTAAGGGCGTTGTGGTCAGTAAGGGTGTTGTGGTCAGTCAGGGTGTTGTGGTCAGTAATGATGTGGTGGTCAGTAAGGGCGTTGTGGTCAGTCAGGGTGTTGTGGTCAGTAATGGTGTGGTGGTCAGTAAGGGCATTGTGGTCAGTCAGGTCATTGTGGTCAGTTTTTTTTTTACGTTTTTGCTCATTTGACAACTTCACACTCAGCAGACAGCTCTCTGTGCCTGTTGTGGTTGGAGTGCAGTTCTCCTATCTCGGTGCGTGATGCATCCAGAGTGCTTTACCCAGTACACTGACTGTATGCAAGTACCTCATAGTGATGCGTCCAGAGTACTTTACCCAGTACACTGACTGTATGCAAGTACCTCATAGTGATGTGTCCAGAGTGCTTTACCCAGTACACTGACTGTATGAGAGTACCTCATAGTGATGTGTCCAGAGTGCTTTACCCAGTACACTGACTGTATGAGAGTACCTCATAGGACCCCACTTCAAACAAACCAAACTATCCCTTTAACAAATCAACTCTCAATAAGTGTCAAACGAAATGAATGCCTGCAAAACTGTTTTCGGATTTGTGTGAGATTATGTGCAAAATAAATCAGCATTGTTTTTCGGTGGAGTGTCCCTTTAAGGGAAAAACTCTTAACACATTCACTGCCAACAGTTTTTTTTTTACTGTAGGTAGCTTCTGCCAAGTTTTTTTTTTGAGGATTCTGGCTCATCTTTCAAGAGCCGAGGATTATTTTCTGCTAGGATTTTGTGAACACAAAATATCTCAAAAGAACTAATAGAATGTGTGCTTTCTCTGTCTAAAATAGTTAGTTTGTAGAGTTAGTAGTTATGTAGGCATTAGCAGTTGAATACAGCATGGTTTCAGCGTCTGAAAATTTAAGCTGAGATAAATGCCTTTTTGTGAAATTCGATAGAACAGTCACTTTAACCATTTATTTTTGGCATCAGTAAGACGTCAGACATCTAAACAATTAGTTCTGAACAGTAATTTCCTCCATAACAGCAGGAAACCCCCCTCTCCTTCAAACTCCTCCCTCCGTGTGTGTTCTCCTCCTCCCTCCGTGGCTGCAGCGGGTGTGTCACAAGCGAGTTTCTGCTGTCTGTGCTGCCTGGCTGCCGCTCGTCGGGCGAGTCTGGATGGGCTCGCTCGTTTCTTGGGGTTTCGGTTGAGAGCTTTGATGAAGCTTTTGCGATTCTGGGCTTATTTATGCTGCGTGTTTCAAAGTGTGTTGCACCCAGTCTATTTTTGGAACCCCCCACCGTTGTGCGCCACCGTTGTGCGCCAGCGCGAAAGCGTTTTCGCCAAACCATTCTACAGTATGAGAATGGTTTCCTCGCGCTTTCCCCTGCAGTTTTGGCTCGGCTTTTTCTAGTCTGGAGAGCACTGTCGCCACTTAGTGGGTCGGTGGAATGGGTTGTACACGTTCGGTGGCTCCCATATTTGTATAGGAGACGTTTTTTTTTTTTTTTGACGAGTTGACTCGTCCACGGCAGTCAAGCGTTGGTTTCTGCTTGACGAGTTGACTCGTCCACGGCAGTGAACGTGTTAACATCTCTTAGTTGGCTTTAATTAAACACACAAGGATATACATTTCAAATCACATCAACACATTACTGTCACTTAAAATTACCTTCATACCGCCCTTTACATAACATTGAAAATATATTTCAGATTGTGTAAACCTCCCTTTAGACTCACCGATTTGGCTTTTGGAGGTTTCAAAGATAAGATTTTTAAGGTTGAATTGGATGTTAAAAAACGTTCCCTCTACACTGCCAACTGTCTTGCACCATCTCCATTCATCTGATTGATTCAGTGCACCTGGTACAGAGCCTGACCACAGCCCAACTCTGATTGGCTCAGAGTGCTGTCAGTCACACTGCAGGATTACAAGCCCCACCAACTTCTGTTTCATGTCAAATGCATTGGTGATACATTTGGCAGTGTAAACATTGGTGATGTGGGTTTACAATTCTCAAATTGTGTGTTCTTAAGTTAAAGCAACTCTGCTCAACACGTGGTAAAACATCTGGCAGGATTTGATGAACGGTTAATGAGTTATGACAATTAGTGTCAGGGCATGTTTCATTAAAAGTTTAGAGATTTATCATTTCAAAACGGTTTCACGTATCCAAATAATTTTGATAACTTTAGATCAGGGTAGTCCAGAGATGACACAGAAAAATGGGGTGATTTGGCCTAACGGTCTAGGAGGAGTTCACAAAATAGGGAAATTTGGATTTGTTGTAATAAGCTACGCCCACTTCAATCATTCATTACGATATTTTAGATATTGACTTGTTCATGTCGGTTGATGAAGGAAATCGAATTTTGTACGAATCCATCTGGCCAATTATGAGATATAAACTTTTTGCAGCTGTGGCGCCCCCTAGTGGTACAACTGAAACTTTTGTCTGTCTTTTACGGTAAAGCCATATGGGCAACATGTGGTCAAAGAATGGGCGGGACTCAACCAACGCTTTATGAGTTATGGCCAATTTAGTGTCAGGGTGTGTTTCGATATAAGTTTAGACATTTATCATTTCAAAACGGTTTCACGTATCCAAAATCCTATTGATAACTTTAGGTCGGGGTAGTCCATAGATGACCCAGAAAAATGTTTGTGTGATTTGGCCAAACGGTCTAGGAGGAGATAGCAAAAGGGGCGGCTTTAGCTCAGGAGGTAGAGCGGGTCGGCCAATGACGCAAGGGTTGGCGGTTCGATCCCCGCTCCCTCCCAGCTGCTGTCGCTGTGTCCCTGGGGAAGACACTTAACCCTCCTTGCTCCCTGCGTGGCAGCCGGCCGCCATCGGTGTATGAATGGGTGAATGTAGACTATCTACTGATTGTAAAGCGCTTTGGATAAAAGCGCTATATAAATGCAGGCCATTTAGCAAAAGTAGGTTTTTGATCAAATTCAAAATGGCGGAAAATCTAGGCAGACACAAATGGCGGGGCCTATATAGATAGATGCGTATTGATCAAAGGAATCCCTTGAGAAGTGAAATTTTGAGTATAGGACACACGGTTCAGAAGATATGGACCATAACGCGAAATGGTCTGTTATAGCGCCACCATCTGGCCGTTATGGGTCATTTTTTGTTTCTGAGTAGTGAGTCACATTTCCAATCTATGTGCCCAGTTTGGCTACTCTAAGCATTACAGTTTCTGCTGTAAATACAGTTTTAGCGGAGAAAAAAAAAATCTGAACAGTTACAATAGGGATCCATGCACTTCGTGCTTGGACCCCTAATAATAATAATAGTTAGAACATTAAAGTATATTTGATGTCAAATCTTCATCTGAAAAGTAGCCTAATCAAAGCTGTGAAATCAATGTAGTGGAGTAGAAAGTACAATATTCCCCTCTGAAATGTAGTGGAGTGTTGGTAGAAATTGATTTGTGTCATTCATGTCCAGGTTAACGTTAGGCCCAGTTCAGCAGCTGCAGAGGAACCAGTCAGGCAGAGGCAGGAGGAAGCAGCCCTATCTGACTTCTTTCCTGTGTGTTGAAATAGACTATAGGCCCACAGCCTGTTCAACTATAGACATTGATCACAGAACACTGAGTGTGTTTTGAAGTGTGACTTCTACATTATAGATGATCTCAGACGGTGACTGGCATCGACTACACTACAGCATGTCCAGCAAGAACACCACGAGACAATGTACACTACGTTACTTTATTTACTGTCCTCTTCTCTTTCCGTTACAACTAGGCCTCTATTGTTATGTGTGGGTCTACAGAAAGAAAATACAAGATTTAAATTGCTGTTATCATACAGATGCAAATGACTTGACATAGCAACATAAATTAACTCTTATTACAGAGATTATTGCAATTGATAGGACTTACATTTACTGGAGCTGCCCGCACAGAGACTCTGAAAGTAGAAGTGACGAAGCAAATGGAACAAGCACACCACTTCCTCTTTTTCTTCTTCTTCCTCTTTTAGGTTTTATGGCGGTTGGCAACTTGTGTTGCATTACACTGCCACCTAGTGTTTCACATTTCACATTTCAGCTTCACATTTCAAACTACTATAATATGTGTCATCTCATCATTATAGATGATCTCAGACGGTGACTGGCATCGACTACACTACAGCATGTCCAGCAAGAACACGACGAGACAATGTACACTACGTTACTTAATTTACTGTCTACGTTACTTTATTTACTGTCCTTTACTGTCACTTTACTGTCACATAGCTATATAAAAACACATAGGACTAATACAACACTCTAAAACTAAGCTTTAATGCACATAGCTATATAAAAAACACACAGGCCTAATAAAACACTCTAAAACTAAGCTTTAATGCACATAGCTATATAAAAAACACATAGGACTAATAAAACACTCTAAAACTAAGCTTTAATGCACATAGCTATATAAAAAACACATAGGACTAATAAAACACTCTAAAACTAAGCTTTAATGCACATAGCTATATAAAAAACACACAGGCCTAATAAAACACTCTAAAACTAAGCTTTAATGCACATAGCTATATAAAAAACACATAGGACTAATAAAACACTCTAAAACTAAGCTTTAATGCACATAGCTATATAAAAAACACATAGGACTAATAAAACACTCTAAAACTAAGCTTTAATGCACATAGCTATATAAAAAACACATAGGACTAATAAAACACTCTAAAGCCTCCTCTAAACATGGCTTATAACCAGCTGCTAGCCGGTCGGCCTGTATGTTTAGAAACAATTAGCCGCCTTATGCGCACTCCCGCAAGTGTGGATCATGACCATCTGAGACCCTAGTATAGGATCCGCATTATTGGAAAAACGGCTGTTGTTTAACACTGGCAGCTCATGATCCGGATCATGTATGTCTTAGTGGGCGGGTGGTTAAATGGCACTTTACAAACCATTAATGTCCCGGTGATCATTGTTTTCATGAATGGATGTAGGATTAGTTACGTGGCTGGATTATTTGGAAGAGAGCCAAATTAGGTGAGTAAAAGTTTAATCGTTTCTTTCTCCCTCATCTGCCAGTTTAAAAATGCAACAAGGAGATGATAGCCTACTGCATAGTCTAAAGTACCCGCTAACGTTCACGTAGCCTATTAATTAATTAATCGTTCGGGCAATCGCTTATATCAACGAATTAAACGAGCAAACTCACGGTGAAAGCGTCTTGAGGAAGAGCCTGTGTGGCTTGAAACGTCACGCTGAAATAAATCACTTCTTCTTTCACTGTCAGGTATTTTGATCCAACCCAGTGGTTTTTTTGGATGTGCATGTCTTATTTATCCTCTTCATTAGCCTACTACTATAGCCTACTGCATAGGCTAAAGGACCCGCTAACGTTCACGTAGTCTATTAATTAATCGTTCGGGCAATCGCTTATATCAACGAAATTAAACGAGCAAACTCAGTTTCCTCAAGTGCTGCAAACGGCTTGAATGGTTTATTTTCCTCCCGACCTGTCTGTCTTGTAGGCTATGTAAAAATGCAAGAGTTGCATCAGCCTATATCGAGACATATGGCCTAACTTTTGTGTGGAGAAATCGATTGAAAACTATAGTCAGATATGACTTGAATGCCACTTGTAAAATCATCCACAGTGTAACGTTAGTGCGACCACTATTTTGACTGGCGGCTTTTGGGCGATGTAAGAAAGGCAAGCACTCACTTTTTTGGCACATTGCCACCCCACGTTATCGCCTGAATGCTGAAATGGATCCTCCGTTAAAACGGCATGTTTTTGAATCGAGTTTGGTTACAGATTCGCTAAAGCTGTTTCCACATCACATTTATTTGTATCAATACACCCTACCGCACCCCCCCCCCCCCCCCCCCACCCACTCTACTCTCCATCAGCAGAGAGAATACGGACCATTTCCAGCTGTTTCTAAACATAGACCCCTCATGTCTAGAAAGGTAAAACTGGAAAATATCCTGCTCTGGCTAGCCGGACATGATCCAGACTTTATGTTTAGAAGAGGCTTAAAACTAAACTCATATGCAAAGAAACAAAACAACCATTACAAGCAGTAATTGAGACACAAGGGAAATAAAGTATGTACAGCATGCAAGCCTGTGAACAGTCAGTGTTCACAGACAGTATGTCTGTGAACATACTGTCTGTGTAGGTTATATGCAAGCCCCCAGGAATAGCGCTGGGCTTTGAAGCCAATTGAACATGCTGGCGAAGCTCTGTATTGCAAGTCACGTGACGCCATGCAGCCCAGAAAGGAACATTCCCATCCACTTGCATGGGGACGCCGGCAGCTGTTAAACCCAGGGGAAATTTTTCCGGGTGTCACTCAAAGTATAAAACGACTCTTTTAATTATCAAATATTTTTTTATGCGGCATTTTTTCTTCAGAAGCCACTAAAAGCCGCATACGGGTGTATTTTCTGGGGCTTCATGAACGCGCATTTCATGAATGCGCATTTGGCCACGGGAACGCGGATCATCAGAGCGAAGCGTCATCACTTCCTTGTTGTGAGGTGAGCTCGAGCTCCAGTCGTCATATGGTCATATCCAGTCCGATTTTGCCTTTTATTAAGATAATAAAGTAGTTATTTTACACGAGTAGCCCGCCGGAACATGTGTACAGATAACTACTGTTAACCGAAAACGTAGGTTTGGGATTATGTGTGTTTTCTGTGCTCTTTATGACATGGACAGCAAGCTAACACTGCCTTGGTTAATGTAAGGAGGTATCGTTACGTTAGCCTACCCCGTTATAAATGTTCTGTTGTGATTCTCTATTGTCTAATAAATGATTTTTAAATGGCTTGCCCTGTGCATGATTCCAATTCAGTTCCGTTGACAGTATTGTAGCGTCCAAGGTGTCGAGCTGTATTAGTGTATAGATTATAATTTTCATTTAGACAAGACCATGACTCAGTACTCATATCAGTACTTGCCAGTGATAACTGATTGCTGTTATAACAGTGAGTATGATATGACGTCTTGACAAAGTCAAAGTGCTGTAAATTTTTTTTACTAACAAGGTCCTTGTCAGGCAGTCATTCAATTATTGCTTTTATAATATTGGTTGTGATCAAGTCAAGAGAACTGGCATCCATGTTCGGAAGTAGGCTAAATACATTTTTCCATAAACCTTGATGTACATCTATTCACCTTTTTCATCTCAAGGACCCCTCACTTTTATGGCACCAACAACATCAAAGCAAACCAGTCAGTTGAACTATGCTGCACTGTATCTAATCAGAATCAGAAAGACTTTAATGATCCCCTGGGGGAAATTGGGACAAGTTACAGCTGCTCGCACTCAGAACACACATAGCACAACACAGTATCACACAGTATCTCCCTAAACGTAAACAGCCAATACAATAAACTAAAATAAAGTAGAGTAAGTAGAATAAAGTATAATGTACAGTACGTGTCAAATTGCAGTTATTGCACACTGGAATTATATTAATCTGTTAGTTCTGCCTCCATTGGCTGTTAAACATATCAGTTTAATTATAGGACCGATATGGATTGATTTGATTTGATTAATTCATGCTTGCAGTGGTACCAAAAGGCTCACTGAAAAACTGCAGAATTTTCTCTTTTTTTTTTAGTAAGTTATCTGGTCAAAGTTTAAACTGTCTCATTGTACAGCCTAACTGCAGTGTGTAAGTTCATCAGCCTGTTGGTTCTGGCCTTCATTTCACCCAGCTTGCTGAGTGTCCTGGCAGTACAAGTGCCTCGTGTTGATGGTAACAGGTCATGCAGAGGATGTTGTGCTTTCTGCATGTCCCTTATCAAGTTCACAGCAGCCTCCTCCCTCCTGATCTGGAGTGAGGGTAGAGCTTGTGAGATGTTGATGTAGGAGACTCTTGAAATCACTATATTTCAGTTTAACTCAAAGATAATACTAATATTTAGTTACATTTAATTAATAAAACAATAGTCACATAATGCCAAAGATTGAGGTGCCAAATCCAAAAAGGCTCATGGATATGTATTGGAATGAGTCTATAAGACTCATTCTAAACATGTCAGGACTGAAAATTACATCACAAATTCATAGATTATATTCATAGATTTGGGGGAAAAGAAATGTCAAAATGATCTTTTGAGTCACTACATGACAGATAGAAAATATTAATCAGACAGTAGCAGGTAAGGCATATAGAGTATTGTAGGGATTCCTGTCCAGCAAAGTCACGGCATGAAGTCACACCAGTTATCTCACAACTTCAATACTAGGCTAGTTAATTATATTATCACTGATTGGTGGCTGTGCAACAGTTGCATGCTACTTTCTGTGGTTAACACACACACCGTTTGTATTTTAACTGTAAGATGCTGCCAATAGGTGTTATTGTAAGTTTTGATAACACTAGCCCTCTGGTGACAGAACTAAACAAGTCAACTTGATACAGTGTGACACTGCACGTTTTTAGACTCATTTATTTAGCGAATGCAAGGTCCTTGAGCCAATTGCCTCCTGATCTGCTGTAGGCCTATGGAGGGTGAATATTCCTCCTTCAAGTCTTTGTAGAGGGCAAGCTTCGATGATGTGTTGCATTGTCTGCTGCTCTCCACAAGCACACAGTGGGCTTGGGCTGCTGCCCCACTTGTGAAGGCTGGCCAAGCAGGGGCCATGTCCAGTCCTGAATCTATTGAGGGTTGACCACTTGTTGACCAGTGGGGTCTGACACCAGGTGTTTGTTTGGGACGTCCTTGGACTATCATTGACATTGCATCAATCTCAATCACAATAAAACTGGCATCTAACGATTAAAAAGCACTGGGTAAAAACAATTAGCACATTATCAAGTTTTAGTCAGCTCACTAGATCCCAGTATCCTAGTATATAATGTGATGTCAACAACTCAATCAATCTATATTTATATAGCACCAAATCATAATGACCACTCAACAGGTAGACGCTACTATGGACTCAAATAATATATCGGCTGTTTTACCACACAGGTCATGTGTCAATTAAACAATTTTGAGATTAGAGAAAAGACAACATGAGAGCGATGGTGATGAGACACAGATTTGAAAGCTATATCTTTCAAGTTTATTTATGACAATAAACAACAAAATCCTCCGATCAATCCTGACCCATAGGCTGTGGCCGTCTACTCACATTAACGTAAACGAGCTCATTGTAGCCTATTATGCTAACGTTAAATTTCCATGCAGACCTGTTAGCCGTTTGACATACAATTCCAACGATGTGTTCATTATGCATATAAACCCCTAATACTGTCAAATTAAAATCTGCAACCGCACGGCTAACCACCTCTAAGCTGCTCTAAAGTTGTCCGAAGTGAATTTCAACAATGGCTCCTCTTTCAACTTGGCTGTCTCTCTGGCTGTCACATGAACGCGCATCTTCGGTGGGAGACGTCATGGAAAACGTCATGGCACACATGCGCACTTCGCCTTGGGCTGCACAGTCAGGAAGTAAATCCCGGAAGAAAAACCCCCCATGTTGGCATCATGCGCCAATGAGTAACCTCCGTCCGAATGCATGGGTGGGCGTGGCACGTCCCTTATCCAGTTATTATAATACATCCATGGTTATATGTGATCTTCTTCCATTGTTAATTCAACTAGCTCGCTAACTAGTCGCTTCAGAAACT
>NC_139630.1:54050509-54095509 GCF_964638095.1 Poromitra crassiceps | reverse complement strand
ACTTTAGATCAGGGTAGTCCAGAGATGACACAGAAAAATGGGGTGATTTGGCCTAACGGTCTAGGAGGAGTTCACAAAATAGGGAAATTTGGATTTGTTGTAATAAGCTACGCCCACTTCAATCATTCATTACGATATTTTAGATATTGACTTGTTCATGTCGGTTGATGAAGGAAATCGAATTTTGTACGAATCCATCTGGCCAATTATGAGATATAAACTTTTTGCAGCTGTGGCGCCCCCTAGTGGTACAACTGAAACTTTTGTCTGTCTTTTACGGTAAAGCCATATGGGCAACATGTGGTCAAAGAATGGGCGGGACTCAACCAACGCTTTATGAGTTATGGCCAATTTAGTGTCAGGGTGTGTTTCGATATAAGTTTAGACATTTATCATTTCAAAACGGTTTCACGTATCCAAAATCCTATTGATAACTTTAGGTCGGGGTAGTCCATAGATGACCCAGAAAAATGTTTGTGTGATTTGGCCAAACGGTCTAGGAGGAGATAGCAAAAGGGGCGGCTTTAGCTCAGGAGGTAGAGCGGGTCGGCCAATGACGCAAGGGTTGGCGGTTCGATCCCCGCTCCCTCCCAGCTGCTGTCGCTGTGTCCCTGGGGAAGACACCCAACCCTCCTTGCTCCCTGCGTGCATCGGTGTATGAATGGGTGAATGTAGACTATCTACTGATTGTAAAGCGCTTTGGATAAAAGCGCTATATAAATGCAGGCCATTTAGCAAAAGTAGGTTTTTGATCAAATTCAAAATGGCGGAAAATCTAGGCAGACACAAATGGCGGGGCCTATATAGATAGATGCGTATTGATCAAAGGAATCCCTTGAGAAGTGAAATTTTGAGTATAGGACACACGGTTCAGAAGATATGGACCATAACGCGAAATGGTCTGTTATAGCGCCACCATCTGGCCGTTATGGGTCATTTTTTGTTTCTGAGTAGTGAGTCACATTTCCAATCTATGTGCCCAGTTTGGCTACTCTAAGCATTACAGTTTCTGCTGTAAATACAGTTTTAGCGGAGAAAAAAAAAATCTGAACAGTTACAATAGGGATCCATGCACTTCGTGCTTGGACCCCTAATAATAATAATAGTTAGAACATTAAAGTATATTTGATGTCAAATCTTCATCTGAAAAGTAGCCTAATCAAAGCTGTGAAATCAATGTAGTGGAGTAGAAAGTACAATATTCCCCTCTGAAATGTAGTGGAGTGTTGGTAGAAATTGATTTGTGTCATTCATGTCCAGGTTAACGTTAGGCCCAGTTCAGCAGCTGCAGAGGAACCAGTCAGGCAGAGGCAGGAGGAAGCAGCCCTATCTGACTTCTTTCCTGTGTGTTGAAATAGACTATAGGCCCACAGCCTGTTCAACTATAGACATTGATCACAGAACACTGAGTGTGTTTTGAAGTGTGACTTCTACATTATAGATGATCTCAGACGGTGACTGGCATCGACTACACTACAGCATGTCCAGCAAGAACACGACGAGACAATGTACACTACGTTACTTTATTTACTGTCCTCTTCTCTTTCCGTTACAACTAGGCCTCTATTGTTATGTGTGGGTCTACAGAAAGAAAATACAAGATTTAAATTGCTGTTATCATACAGATGCAAATGACTTGACATAGCAACATAAATTAACTCTTATTACAGAGATTATTGCAATTGATAGGACTTACATTTACTGGAGCTGCCCGCACAGAGACTCTGAAAGTAGAAGTGACGAAGCAAATGGAACAAGCACACCACTTCCTCTTTTTCTTCTTCTTCCTCTTTTAGGTTTTATGGCGGTTGGCAACTTGTGTTGCATTACACTGCCACCTAGTGTTTCACATTTCACATTTCAGCTTCACATTTCAAACTACTATAATATGTGTCATCTCATCATTATAGATGATCTCAGACGGTGACTGGCATCGACTACACTACAGCATGTCCAGCAAGAACACCACGAGACAATGTACACTACGTTACTTTATTTACTGTCTACGTTACTTTATTTACTGTCCTTTACTGTCACTTTACTGTCACATAGCTATATAAAAACACACAGGCCTAATAAAACACTCTAAAACTAAGCTTTAATGCACATAGCTATATAAAAAACACATAGGACTAATAAAACACTCTAAAACTATGCTTTAATGCACATAGGTATATAAAACACATAGGCATAATAAAACACTCTAAAACTAAGCTTTAATGCACATAGCTATATAAAAAACACATAGGACTAATAAAACACTCTAAAACTATGCTTTAATGCACATAGGTATATAAAACACATAGGCCTAATAAAACACTCTAAAACTATGCTTTAATGCACATAGGTATATAAAACACATAGGCCTAATAAAACACTCTAAAACTAAGCTTTAATGCACATAGCTATATAAAAAACACATAGGTCTAATAAAACACTCTAAAACTAAGCTTTAATGCACATAGCTATATAAAAAACACATAGGACTAATAAAACACTCTAAAACTAAGCTTTAATGCACATAGCTATATAAAAAACACATAGGACTAATAAAACACTCTAAAACTAAGCTTTAATGCACATAGCTATATAAAAAACACATAGGACTAATAAAACACTCTAAAACTAAGCTTTAATGCACATAGCTATATAAAAAACACATAGGACTAATAAAACACTCTAAAACTAAGCTTTAATGCACATAGCTATATAAAAAACCCATAGGACTAATAAAACACTCTAAAACTAAGCTTTAATGCACATAGCTATATAAAAAACACACAGGCCTAATAAAACACTCTAAAACTAAGCTTTAATGCACATAGCTATATAAAAACACATAGGACTAATAAAACACTCTAAAGCCTCTTCTAAACATGGCTTATAACCAGCTGCTAGCCGGTCGGCCTGTATGTTTAGAAACAATTATCCGCCTTATGCGCACTCCCGCAAGTGTGGATCATGACCATCTGAGACCCTAGTATAGGATCCGCATTATTGGAAAAACGGCTGTTTAACACTGGCAGCTCATGATCCGGATCATGTATGTCTTAGTGGGCGGGTGGTTAAATGGCACTTTACAAACCATTAATGTCCCGGTGATCATTATTTTCATGAATGGATGTAGGATTAGTTACGTGGCTGGATTATTTGGAAGAGAGCCAAATTAGGTGAGTAAAAGTTTAATCGTTTCTTTCTCCCCCATCTGCCAGTTTAAAAATGCAACAAGGAGATGATAGCCTACTGTATAGGCTAAAGTACCCGCTAACGTTCACGTAGCCTATTAATTAATTAATCGTTCGGGCAATCGCTTATATCAACGAATTAAACGAGCAAACTCACGGTGAAAGCGTCTGAGGAAGAGCCTGTGTGGCTTGAAACGTCACGCTGAAATAAATCACTTCTTCTTTCACTGTCAGGTATTTTGATCCAGCACCCAACCCAGTGGGTTTTTTGGATGTGCGTGTCTTATTTATCCTCTTCATTAGCCTACTACTATAGCCTACTGCATAGGCTAAAGTACCCGCTAACGTTCACGTAGTCTATTAATTAATCGTTCGGGCAATCGCTTATATCAACGAATTAAACAAGCAAACTCACGGTTTCCTCAAGTGCTGCAAACGGCTTGAATGGTTTCTTTTCCTCCCGACCTGTCTGTCTTGTAGGCTATGTAAAAATGCAAGAGTTGCATCAGCCTATATCGAGACATATGGCCTAACTTTTGTGTGGAGAAATCGATTGAAAACTATAGTCAGATATGACTTGAATGCCACTTGTAAAATCATCCACAGTGTAATGTTAGTGCGACCGCTATTTTGACTGGCGGCTTTTGGGCGATGTAACAAAGGCAAGCACTCACTTTTTTGGCACATTGCCACCCCACGTTATCGCCTGAATGCTGAAATGGATCCTCCGTTAAAACGGCATGTTTTTGAATCGAGTTTGGTTAAAGATTCGCTAAAGCTGTTTCCACATCACATTTATTTGTATCAATACACCCTACCGCACCCCCCCCCCCCCCCTCCCCCTCCACTCTACTCTCCATCGGCAGAGAGAATACGGACCATTTGCAGCTGTTTCTAAACATAGACCCCTCATGTCTAGAAAGGTAAAACCGGAAAATATCCTGCTCTGGCTAGCCGGACATGATCCAGACTTCATGTTTAGAAGAGGCTTAAAACTAAACTCATATGCAAAGAAACAAAACAACCATTACAAGCAGTAATTGAGACACGAGGGAAATAAAGTATGTACAGCATGCAAGCCTGTGAACAGTCAGTGTTCACAGACAGTATGTCTGTGAACACTGACTGTTCACAGACATACTGTCTGTGAACAGTCAGTGTTCACAGACAGTATGTCTGTGAACACTGACTGTTCACAGACATACTGTCTGTGAACAGTCAGTGTTCACAGACAGTATGTCTGTGAACACTGACTGTTCACAGACATACTGTCTGTGAACAGTCAGTGTTCACAGACAGTATGTCTGTGAACTTATATGTGATCTTCTTCCATTGTTAATTCAACTAGCTCGCTAACTAGTCGCTTCAGAAACTGCGCTAGGAGAGAAACAAATGGTGGTTGTCATGACAACGGAGCCAACGATGGGGTCAAAGTTGACACATTTTCAGAACAACTGACTCTGTTTCCAAAGTATATGATTGATTGGAAGTGGTTGGCTCTCACACTGAAGCAGTGGTATACATAAGCATGGCCTGTAACAGGCAGTGTGTTTGTAACACACTGCCTGTAACACTGTAACAGGCAGTGTGTTAAAAACACACTGCCTGTTACAGGCAGTGTGTTACAAACACACACAATTTGATGTGAATTGATGAGCCGCATGAGAATGAGCAAAGAGCCGCATGTGGCTCGAGAGCCTCGGGTTGGCCACCCGTGATCCAGTGGGTGTAAGCCTTTGTTCACACCTGGTGCTACCAATGCCTGTTTATATATAAAGATCTAATGGGTGTGATTGCTGTTTGGTTGGCCTGGCCCCAAACGGTTATACACTATGATAAATGAGACAATATCATGGCATGCATAAACTGCTGTGCTGCCTTGAGAGGTATATGTTGTCTTATTAAGCGGAAGCTATTTAAATTTGTTTTGACAGTTTTGCACATCAACCTCTTTACATGTCTGTCCAACTTAAGATGGGAATCTAAAATAACCTAAACATTTAAACTCATGTACTTCATCTATCTCTTTCTCATGAGCATTATGGCTTCTCTCCAGTGTGAATGTGTTCATGTCTTGTTAGGTGTCAGAGAGAACGGACGTTGAGGCTTCCCCGAACACAACTCGTCTGTGAATGTCTTGTTGATGTATGAATAGGTCACTTGAGAGACTGAAGCTGCCCTCACACTGGTTACAGGAGTATGGCTTCACTCCACTGTGATAGCATTGATGATGTGTTGTTAGGCTACCTAACCGACTGAAGCTGCGTCCACATTGCTCACAGGAGAATGGCTTCTCTCCAGTGTGAATGCGTTGATGTTTTGTTAGGGGAGCTAACAGACTGAAGCTGCGTCCACATTGGTCACAGGAGAAAGGCTTCTCTCCAGTGTGAATGCGTTGATGTGTTGTTAGGTTAGCTAACTGACTGAAGCTGCTTCCACATTGTTCACAGGAGAATGGCTTCTCTCCAGTGTGAATGCGTTGATGTTTTGTTAGGCTAGCTAACTGACTGAAGCTGCGTCCACATTGGTCACAGGAGAATGGCTTCTCTCCAGTGTGAATGCGTTGATGTCTTTTTAGGTCACCTGACCCACTGAAGCTGCTTCCACATTGGTCACAGGAGAATGGCTTCTCTCCAGTGTGAATGCGTTGATGTGTTGTTAGGTTAGCTAACAGACTGAAGCTGTTTCCACATTGGTCACAGGAGAATGGCTTCTCTCCAGTGTGAATGCGTTGATGTCTTGTTAGGTTAGCTAACTGACTGAAGCTGCTTCCACATTGGTCACAGGAGAATAGCTTCTCTCCAGTGTGAATACGTTGATGTCTTTTTAGGTCACCTGACCGACTGAAAGATTTCCCACACTGCAGACAGCGGTGGCGTTTTGGTCTGTTGGTGTTTCTCTGTTTCATAGAGAAAGATATAAAGGATATGAAGTCATTACTATCTCTGACAAAGTAATTTATGATATGAAAGCATGCTAACAGACAAACATATATCTTGTTGTATGTACTGTGTAACGTATCAATTATCATATCATACAATAAATGCCATCATATTTTAGTTCATCCAGACCTGGACAACAGCAGCAGCTTTGCATTGTAAAATATCTCATCATAAATGTATGAATAACCAAGCCTTGAAGTGAGGAAACGTTAATCGTCTCGTTTAACGTTCTCTAATAGCCTGTGTGTGTGTGTGTGTGTGTGTGTGTGTGTGTGTGCGCGCGCGTGTGTGTGTGTGTGTGTGTGTCTCTGGTGCTTGTGTGTGTGGTGTGTGTGCTTGTGTGTGTGTTTGCACGTGCGTGTGTGTGAGAGAGAAGGAGAAAGTGTTACTGCAGAAACAATCTACCTTCATATAGTCCGTGGCCTGTTGTTAAATGTAGCCTATTAAGTAACACTTACAGTAGGTATTGATATACGTTGTTGTTGTTTTATCATTTTTCATTTTTCATTATTGTTTAGAAATGCTCTGGTCCAGTTGAGCAGCACTTTTGTGCACTAATATTGCCAATTTGGCACATTTTGTTTTTGAATAAATTTGTTGAATTGAAATCCACACATCTGTTTTTATCCGATTCATCGTTTAATCAAAGAAATAATCAATCTCTCTCTCTCTCTCTCTCTCTCAATCTCTCTCTCTCTCTCTCTCTCTCTCTCTCTATATATATATATATATATATATTATTTATATATATATGTGTGTACACACACACACACACACACACACACACACACACACACATATGAATATAACTGAATATGAAAATGTTCTCACCTCTTCTGAAGAATTCATCTTTCTCACTGGCTCCTCCTCCACCAGATCTCTTCCTGCCAATCAGCTCTGACATAATCAAACAGACCCTTGGTAAGACAGGGATATAATAACAACAACAACAACAGTGTTGTAATAATAATAATAAATATAGCCGCAAGCGGCGATGAAGGGGTCCAAGCATGGTCAGTAAGTGTGTAGTGGTCAGTAAGGGTGTTGGGGTCAGTCAGGGTGTTGTGGTCAGTCAGGGTGTTGTGGTCAGTCAGGGCGTTGTTGTCAGTCAGGGCGTTGTTGTCAGTCAGGGTGTTGTGGTCAGTAAGGGTGTTGTGGTCAGTCAGGGCATAGTCGTCATTCCAGGGGGTTGTGGTCAGTCAGGGCGTTGTTCTCAGTCAGGGTGTTGCGGTCAGTAAGGGTGTTGTGGTCAGTCAGGGCATAGTCGTCATTCCAGGGTGTTGTGGTCAGTCAGGGTGTTATGGTCAATAAGGGTCTTGTGGTCAATCAGGGCGTTGTGGTCAGTCAGGGTGTTGTGGTCAGTAAGGGCGTTGTGGTCAGTAATGGTGTGGTGGTCAGTAAGGGTGTTGTGGTCAGTAAGAGCGTTGGGGCCAGTAAGGGCGTTGTGGTCAGTAAGGGCGTTGTGGTCAGTCAGGGTGTTGTCGTCAGTCAGGGTGTTGTGGCCAGTAATGATGTGGTGGTCAGCAGTGTTGGGCAGTAGCTTGCTACAAGTAGCGAAGCTACATAGCTTAACTACATTTCTCAGTAGCTTGGTGGTAGCTTCACTACTTTTGAACCAAGTAGATTTTTCAGTAGCTAAGCTATTTACATACCCAAGTAGCTTGTAGCTTCCCGCAAAAGCTACAAGCTACTTGCCAGAGAAGACCCATGAGCAAAGCACGCAGTGGAGATTTCTGCTGCGGTTTGGATTAAACAGGAGGAGACATTGCATATGTCAAGTGTGCCTGTGTAGCCAATAAAGCACTTCCAGTTCCATTATGACGGACAACAAGTGTTGTTGTCTCATCCTTGCCTTTTAGCATCATTGCCTCTCTTGCAGCAAGACCCGGCACTACTCTGCCTCTGATTGGGTTGGGTTTAGGCAATGAAGACTGACGATTTAGGGCAAAATATGTCATTGTACTGGCGAAGTCACATCAGCAATTAACTTTGAAAGATGGCAGAGCCAGAGGGAGCCACTGGCAGTGAAGAAGACGTTCAGGTTTTATTGTCTGGTTTTGAATATTGTGCCAGTGAGAGTTTTATAATATAATAAACAATCAAAATTAGATTTTTTTTTTGCCTGCCTTTGTTTGGTGGAAAGTTGTTCTTTGACATGACGTTGATTCAATGTGAGAAAAAAAAGTAGCTTTGATGTAGCAAGCTGCTTTTGCCATGTTGCTCGTAGCTTAGCTTGCTACATTTCTCTGGGGATAGCTTCAATGTAGTTTAGCTATATTTAATTGAGAGTAACTGATAGCTTAGCTTACTACATTCTCCAAGTAGCTTGCCCATCACTGGTGGTCAGTAAGGGCATTGTGGTCAGTCAGGTCATTGTGGTCAGTTATTTTTTACGTTTTTGCTCATCGCCAACTTCACACTCAGCAGACAGCTCTCTGTGCCTGTTGTGGTTGGAGTGCAGTTCTCCTATCTCGGTGCGTGATGCATCCAGAGTGCTTTACCCAGTACACTGACTGTATGAGAGTACCTCATAGTGATGCATCCAGAGTGCTTTACCCAGTACACTGACTGTATGTAAGTACCTCATAGTGATGTGTCCAGAGTGCTTTACCCAGTACACTGACTGTATGTAAGTACCTCATAGTGATGTGTCCAGAGTGCTTTACCCAGTACACTGACTGTATGCAAGTACCTCATAGTGATGATGTGTCCAGAGTGCTTTACCCAGTACACTGACTGTATGTAAGTACCTCATAGTGATGTGTCCAGAGTGCTTTACCCAGTACACTGACTGTATGAGAGTACCTCATAGTGATGTGTCCAGAGTGCTTTACCCAGTACACTGACTGTATGCAAGTACCTCATAGTGATGTGTCCAGAGTGCTTTACCCAGTACACTGACTGTATGCAAGTACCTCATAGTGATGTGTCCAGAGTGCTTTACCCAGTACACTGACTGTATGCAAGTACCTCATAGTGATGTGTCCAGAGTGCTTTACCCAGTACACTGACTGTATGCAAGTATCTCATAGTGATGTGTCCAGAGTGCTTTACCCAGTACACTGACTGTATGCAAGTACCTCATAGTGATGTGTCCAGAGTGCTTTACCCAGTACACTGACTGTATGCAAGTACCTCATAGTGATGTGTCCAGAGTGCTTTACCCAGTACACTGACTGTATGCAAGTACCTCATAGTGATGTGTCCAGAGTGCTTTACCCAGTACACTGACTGTATGCGAGTACCTCATAGTGATGTGTCCAGAGTGCTTTACCCAGTACACTGACTGTATGCAAGTACCTCATAGTGAGGTGTCCAGAGTACTTTACCCAGTACACTGACTGTATGCAAGTACCTCATAGTGATGTGTCCAGAGTACTTTACCCAGTACACTGACTGTATGCAAGTACCTCATAGTGATGCGTCCAGAGTACTTTACCCAGTACACTGACTGTATGCAAGTACCTCATAGTGATGTGTCCAGAGTACTTTACCCAGTACACTGACTGTATGCAAGTACCTCATAGTGATGTGTCCAGAGTGCTTTACCCAGTACACTGACTGTATGCAAGTACCTCATAGGACCCCACTTCAAACAAACCAAACTATCCCTTTAACAAATCAACTCTCAATAAGTGTCAAACGAAATGAATGCCTGCAAAACTGTTTTGGATTTGTGTGAGATTATGTGCAAAATAAATCAGCATTGTTTTTCGGTGGAGTGTCCCTTTAAGGCAAAAACACTTAACATCTCTTAGTTGGCTTTAATTAAACACACAAGGATAGGAATACATTTCAAATCACATCAACACATTACTGTCACTTACAACTTACCTTCATACCGCCCTTTACATAACATTGAAAATATATTTCAGATTGTGTAAACCTCCCTTTAGACTCACCGATTTGGCTTTTGAAGGTTTCATTCAGCAGGTTTCGAAGATAAGATTTTTAAGGTTGAATTGGATGTTAAAAAACGTTCCCTCTACACTGCCAACTAGGGCTGTGCCGATTCACTTATCTCCCGATTCGATTCTATCACGATACTTGGGTGCCGATTCGATATATATTGCGATTCTTAAGTATTGCGATTCTACGATTATTGCGATTCGATATTACGATTTATTGCGATTTTTGTTTCTTTTTTTTTTTTCTTTTTTCAGTTTGTTTGCTTTTTTACACTAGATTAGAACATGGGAAAAGTTGAATCATACACTAGAGACTGTATATTATATCATGAGTAGGGCTGGGCGATATAGTTAAAAACAGGGGCGGACTGGGATCATAATTCAGGCCGGGCATTAGATACCAAGCAGGCCAGGCCGATATGGGCCGACGCGCGTGAAATTTGGGCCGTTTGAAGCCCAATTTGGGCCGTTTGAAGCTCAATTTGGGTAGTTTGAAGCCCAATTTGGGTCGTTTGAAGCCAGATTTGGGCTGTTTGAAGCCCAATTTGGGCCGTTTGAAGCCCAATTTGGGCCAAGTCCAATTTTACAATGAGATGCACCCACTTTAAACCTGAAGTGTAATTATTACTTCAGACTAACTAATGAAGTAATAAAACCACTAGTGAACCAGTAGGCGGCGCCTGGCCTGCTGTTCAGTGAGTGGCCTGACTGTGGGCACCCGAAAAAAACAAAAAACAAACAAATTTTTTTTGCGATTATCGATTCTGCAATAAAAGATCGATTCAAAAAATCGTGACATTAAAAATCGCGATACTTAGGTGAATCGATTTTTTCTCCCACCCCTACTGCCAACTGTCTTGCACCATCTCCATTCATCTGATTGATTCAGTGCACCTGGTACAGAGCCTGACCACAGCCCAACTCTGATTGGCTCAGAGTGCTGTCAGTCACACTGCAGGATTACAAGCCCCACCAACTTCTGTTTCATGTCAAATGCATTGGTGATACATTTGGCAGTGTAAACATTGGTGACGTGGGTTTACAATTCTCAAATTGTGTGTTCTTAAGTTAAAGCAACTCTGCTCAACACGTGGTAAAACATCTGGCAGGATTTGATGAACGGTTAATGAGTTATGACAATTAGTGTCAGGGCATGTTTCATTAAAAGTTTAGAGATTTATCATTTCAAAACGGTTTCACGTATCCAAATAATTTTGATAACTTTAGATCAGGGTAGTCCAGAGATGACACAGAAAAATGGGGTGATTTGGTTTAACGGTCTAGGAGGAGTTCGCAAAATAGGGAAATTTGGATTTGTTGTAATAAGCTATGCCCGCTTCAATCATTCATTACGATATTTTAGATATTGACTTGTTCATGTCGGTTGATGATGGAAATCGAATTTCGTACGAATCCATCTGGCCAATTATGAGATATAAACTTTTTGCAGCTGTGGCGCCCCCTAGTGGTACAACTGAAACTTTTGTCTGTCTTTTACGGTAAAGCCATATGGGCAACATGTGGTCAAAGAATGGGCGGGACTCAACCAACGCTTTATGAGTTATGGCCAATTTAGTGTCAGGGTGTGTTTCGATATAAGTTTAGACATTTATCATTTCAAAACGGTTTCACGTATCCAAAATCCTATTGATAACTTTAGGTCGGGGTAGTCCATAGATGACCCAGAAAAATGTTTGTGTGATTTGGCCAAACGGTCTAGGAGGAGATAGCAAAAGGGGCGGCTTTAGCTCAGGAGGTAGAGCGGGTCGGCCAATGACGCAAGGGTTGGCGGTTCCATCCCCGCTCCCTCCCAGCTGCTGTCGCTGTGTCCCTGGGCAAGACACTTAACCCTCCTTGCTCCCGATGGTGTGTAGGCACCCTGCGTGGCAGCCTGCCGTCATCGGTGTATGAATGGGTGAATGTAGACTATCTACTGATTGTAAAGCGCTTTGGATAAAAGCGCTATATAAATGCAGGCCATTTACCATTTAGCAAAAGTAGGTTTTTGATCAAATTCAAAATGGCGGAAAATCTAGGCAGACACAAATGGCGGGGCCTATATAGATAGATGCGTATTGATCCAAGGAATCCCTTGAGAAGTGAAATTTTGAGTATAGGACACACGGTTCAGAAGATATGGACCATAACGCGAAATGGTCTGTTATAGCGCCACCATCTGGCCATTATGGGTCATTTTTTGTTTCTGAGTAGTGAGTCACATTTCCAATCTATGTGCCCAGTTTGGCTACTCTAAGCATTACAGTTTCTGCTGTAAATACAGTTTTAGCGGAGAAAAAAAAAATCTGAACAGTTACAATAGGGATCCATGCACTTCGTGCTTGGACCCCTAATAATAATAATAGTTAGAACATTAAAGTATATTTGATGTCAAATCTTCATCTGAAAAGTAGCCTAATCAAAGCTGTGAAATCAATGTAGTGGAGTAGAAAGTACAATATTCCCCTCTGAAATGTAGTGGAGTGTTGGTAGAAATTGATTTGTGTCATTCATGTCCAGGTTAACGTTAGGCCCAGTTCAGCAGCTGCAGAGGAACCAGTCAGGGAGAGGCAGGAGGAAGCAGCCCTATCTGACTTCTTTCCTGTGTGTTGAAATAGACTATAGGCCCACAGCCTGTTCAACTATAGACATTGATCACAGAACACTGAGTGTGTTTTGAAGTGTGACTTCTACATTATAGATGATCTCAGACGGTGACTGGCATCGACTACACTACAGCATGTCCAGCAAGAACACCACGAGACAATGTACACTACGTTACTTTATTTACTGTCCTCTTCTCTTTCCTTACAACTAGGCCTCTATTGTTATGTGTGGTTCTACAGAAATAAAATACAAGATTTAAATTGCTGTTATCATACAGATGCAAATGACTTGACATAGCAACATAAATTAACTCTTATTACAGAGATTATTGCAATTGATAGGACTTACATTTACTGGAGCTGCCCGCACAGAGACTCTGAAAGTAGAAGTGACGAAGCAAATGGAACAAGTACACCACTTCCTCTTTTTCTTCTTCTTCTTCAAATTGCTTTCCTGCAGACTGGACGCCTTGCAGCACATTGTTGCCCCTCACATGTCGGGAACATATTGCTGTTAATAGACCCTTTTCACGGGGGCCATTTTGTGTTGAAAAGGCAGAATAAACACAGGTGCAAGCAAAACACTAATGAGGGTTTCCAAATTCCAATCATGGCAGTGGGAAACCCTCATTAGTGTTTGGCTTGCACCTGTGTTTACCTTGCCTTTTCCACACAAAATGGCCCCCGTGAGAAGGGTCTATTGTGTTTCTATTTCCACAGTAATCCTGTGGCAGTGATGCTTTACACATACACACACACACACACACACACACACACACACACACACACACACACACACACACACACACACACACACACACACACACACACACACACACACAGTGGGTATATTCAAATCCTGGAGCTGTCCTAGTGGGTATACTGTGTATACCTGCTTATCAGGTAGACTACACCACTGGGTGACTTTACAGTACATTCAAAATCCTTATACTGTGGTATAAGGATTTTGAATGTTTTGATGACACAATCCAAGTCAGAAACACAGAAACAGCATGTTGTGTTTCTGTTAGCCTGTTAGAATTCAAACTACTTAGTACCAACACCTAACTAGCTGTACTCCACTGTACTGGTTAAATGTAATAACAATGATGATGATGATGATAATAATAATAATAATAATAATAATAATCTTGTGAATTTGAATATACATTTTTCATATTCAAATATTCTTTAAATTTTTATATTTTAATTGTATTTGAATATAAATATTGTTTGACAGCCATACTCTGTACCGACTCTGTTTCTGTCTGGTTTTAGGAGTGTAAGACAGCTGTGTTTCTGTCTGGTTTTAGGAGAGTAAGACAGCTGTGTTTTCTGTCTGGTTTTAGGAGTGTAAGACAGCTGTGTTTCTGTCTGGTTTTAGGAGAGTAAGACAGCTGTGTTTTCTGTCTGGTTTTAGGAGAGTAAGACAGCTGTGTTTCTGTCTGGTTTTAGGAGAGTAAGACAGCTGTGTTTCTGTCTGGTTTTAGGAGTGTAAGACAGCTGTGTTTCTGTCTGGTTTTAGGAGAGTAAGACAGCTGTGTTTCTGTCTGGTTTTAGGAGAGTAAGACAGCTGTGTTTCTGTCTGGTTTTAGGAGAGTAAGACAGCTGTGTTTCTGTCTGGTTTTAGGAGAGTAAGACAGCTGTGTTTCTGTCTGGTTTTAGGAGAGTAAGACAGCTGTGTTTCTGTCTGGTTTTAGGAGAGTAAGACAGCTGTGTTTCTGTCTGGTTTTAGGAGAGTAAGACAGCTGTGTTTCTGTCTGGTTTTAGGAGAGTAAGACAGCTGTGTTTCTGTATGGTTTTAGGAGAGTAAGACAGCTGTGTTTCTGTCTGGTTTTAGGAGAGTAAAGGTCTCATTATGCTTTCCGCATCAGCGAGGAACGCGAGTGTCCGCGCGGAAAAGTGACGTCAAATCAGCAGACACGCCCCTCCGCAAGGCTCCGTGCGGACAGTTTTCGAGCGGCCGTGCGCACGCCGAAATTTGTAACTACGCGGACGCGGACGAGCGGACAAAGTGGAGTTTTCAAGACTCGCGCTCAATTCCGCCTGCAGAAACCCACACAGAGTATACAAGCTCCACACGTTTCCTCGTCGGATTCCGTGTCTCTCATTTCCGTGCGGCCGGCCAAAGCGTCAAGCATAATCCAGGCTTAAGACAGCTGTGTTTCTGTCTGGTTTTAGGAGAGTAAGACAGCTGTGTTTCTGTCTGGTTTTAGGAGAGTAAGACAGCTGTGTTTCTGTCTGGTTTTAGGAGAGTAAGACAGCTGTGTTTCTGTCTGGTTTTAGGAGAGTAAGACAGCTGTGTTTCTGTCTGGTTTTAGGAGAGTAAGACAGCTGTGTTTCTGTCTGGTTTTAGGAGTGTAAGACAGCTGTGTTTCTGTCTGGTTTTAGGAGTGTAAGACAGCTGTGTTTCTGTCTGGTTTTAGGAGAGTAAGACAGCTGTGTTTCTGTCTGGTTTTAGGAGAGTAAGACAGCTGTGTTTCTGTCTGGTTTTAGGAGAGTAAGACAGCTGTGTTTCTGTCTGGTTTTAGGAGAGTAAGACAGCTGTGTTTCTGTCTGGTTTTAGGAGTGTAAGACAGCTGTGTTTCTGTCTGGTTTTAGGAGTGTAAGACAGCTGTGTTTCTGTCTGGTTTTAGGAGAGTAAGACAGCTGTGTTTCTGTCTGGTTTTAGGAGAGTAAGACAGCTGTGTTTCTGTCTGGTTTTAGGAGTGTAAGACAGCTGTGTTTCTGTCTGGTTTTAGGAGTGTAAGACAGCTGTGTTTCTGTCTGGTTTTAGGAGAGTAAGACAGCTGTGTTTCTGTCTGGTTTTAGGAGAGTAAGACAGCTGTGTTTCTGTCTGGTTTTAGGAGAGTAAGACAGCTGTGTTTCTGTCTGGTTTTAGGAGAGTAAGACAGCTGTGTTTCTGTCTGGTTTTAGGAGTGTAAGACAGCTGTGTTTCTGTCTGGTTTTAGGAGTGTAAGACAGCTGTGTTTCTGTCTGGTTTTAGGAGAGTAAGACAGCTGTGTTTCTGTCTGGTTTTAGGAGAGTAAGACAGCTGTGTTTCTGTCTGGTTTTAGGAGAGTAAGACAGCTGTGTTTCTGTCTGGTTTTAGGAAAGTAAGACAGCTGTGTTTCTGTCTAGTTTTAGGAGAGTAAGACAGCTGTGTTTCTGTCTGGTTTTAGGAGTGTAAGACAGCTGTGTTTCTGTCTGGTTTTAGGAGTGTAAGACAGCTGTGTTTCTGTCTGGTTTTAGGAGAGTAAGACAGCTGTGTTTCTGTCTGGTTTTAGGAGAGTAAGACAGCTGTGTTTCTGTCTGGTTTTAGGAGAGTAAGACAGCTGTGTTTCTGTCTGGTTTTAGGAGAGTAAGACAGCTGTGTTTCTGTCTGGTTTTAGGAAAGTAAGACAGCTGTGTTTCTGTCTGGTTTTAGGAGAGTAAGACAGCTGTGTTTCTGTCTGGTTTTAGGAGAGTAAGACAGCTGTGTTTCTGTCTGGTTTTAGGAGAGTAAGACAGCTGTGTTTCTGTCTGGTTTTAGGAGAGTAAGACAGCTGTGTTTCTGTCTGGTTTTAGGAGTGTAAGACAGCTGTGTTTCTGTCTGGTTTTAGGAGTGTAAGACAGCTGTGTTTCTGTCTGGTTTTAGGAGAGTAAGACAGCTGTGTTTCTGTCTGGTTTTAGGAGAGTAAGACAGCTGTGTTTCTGTCTAGTTTTAGGAAAGTAAACTTCCTAAGTTCAGCTGATTGGACCAATAGATGGTTTTAACTTGACAACATAAACATTGTAAATTGCCTCTAGCTTACTTCCTGTTGCAGTGTTTGCTAATACAATGCAGTAGCTGGCAGGAACTAAGCTAGGTTTCAAACTGTTGCCTATCAACACAATTCAGTGAAAACCATCTTTAAAGTAAAGTTTGTCTTACACCCACTCACAGCATTATTTATTTATCTATTTGTTTGTTTGTTTATTTATTTGACAGGGACAGTACATAAGCATTGCTACACTTAAATAAAATGCAACTGATGCACTGTATAGGACTTCGAGCCATAGCTAATTTGCAGTCGTTGTCCCTGGTTAGGCTTTTAGAAGGTACATATAGTAGTAAAACACTCTAAAACTAAGATTTAATGCACATAGGTATATTAAAACACATAGGCCTAATACAACACTCTAAAACTATGCTTTAATGCACAAAGCTATATAAAAAACACATAGGCCTAATAAAACACTCTAAAACTATGCTTTAATGCACATAGCTATATAAAAACACACAGGCCTAATAAAACACTCTAAAACTAAGCTTTAATGCACATAGCTATATAAAAAACACATAGGCCTAATAAAACACTCTAAAACTATGCTTTAATGCACATAGCTATATAAAAAACACATAGGACTAATAAAACACTCTAAAACTAAGCTTTAATGCACATAGCTATATAAAAACACACAGGCCTAATACAACACTCTAAAACTATGCTTTAATGCACATAGCTATATAAAAAACACATAGGCCTAATAAAACACTCTAAAACTAAGCTTTAATGCACATAGCTATATAAAAACACATAGGCCTAATAAAACACTCTAAAACTAAGCTTTAATCACATAGCTATATAAAAAACACACACAGGCCTAATAAAACACTCTAAAACTAAGCTTTAATCACATAGCTATATAAAAACACATAGGCATAATAAAACACTCTAAAACTAAGCTTTAATGCACATAGCTATATAAAAACACATAGGCCTAATAAAACACTCTAAAACTAAGCTTTAATGCACATAGCTATATAAAAAACACACAGGCCTAATAAAACACTCTAAAACTATGCTTTAATGCACATAGCTATAAAAACACAGGCCTAATAAAACACTCTAAAACTATGCTTTAATGCACATAGCTATATAAAAAACACACAGGCCTAATAAAACACTCAAACTATGCTTTAATGCACATAGCTACTGTATATAAAAACACATAGGACTAATAAAACACTCTAAAACTAAGCTTTAATCACATAGCTATATAAAAAACACACACAGGCCTAATAAAACACTCTAAAACTAAGCTTTAATCACATAGCTATATAAAAACACATAGGCATAATAAAACACTCTAAAACTAAGCTTTAATGCACATAGCTATATAAAAACACATAGGCCTAATAAAACACTCTAAAACTAAGCTTTAATGCACATAGCTATATAAAAAACACACAGGCCTAATAAAACACTCTAAAACTATGCTTTAATGCACATAGCTATATAAAAAAACACAGGCCTAATAAAACACTCTAAAACTATGCTTTAATGCACATAGCTATATAAAAAACACACAGGCCTAATAAAACACTCAAACTATGCTTTAATGCACATAGCTACTGTATATAAAAACACATAGGACTAATAAAACACTCTAAAACTAAGCTTTAATGCACATAGCTATATATAAAACACATAGGCCTAATAAAACACTCTAAAACTAAGCTTTAATCACATAGCTATATAAAAAACACACAGGCCTAATAAAACACTCTAAAACTAAGCTTTAATCACATAGCTATATAAAAACACATAGGCCTAATAAAACACTCTAAAACTAAGCTTTAATCACATAGCTATATAAAAACACACAGGCCTAATAAAACACTCTAAAACTAAGCTTTAATCACATAGCTATATAAAAACACATAGGCCTAATAAAACACTCTAAAACTAAGCTTTAATCACATAGCTATATAAAAAACACACAGGCCTAATAAAACACTCTAAAACTAAGCTTTAATGCACATAGCTATATAAAAAACACATAGGACTAATAAAACACTCTAAAACTAAGCTTTAATGCACATAGCTAAGCTATATAAAATTACACAGGCCTAATAAAACACTCTAAAACTAAGCTTTAATGCACATAGCTATATAAAAAAACACAGGCCTAATAAAACACTCTAAAACTAAGCTTTAATGCACATAGCTATATAAAAACACATAGGCCTAATAAAACACTCTAAAACTAAGCTTTAATGCACATAGCTATATAAAAAAAACACAGGCCTAATAAAACACTCTAAAACTATGATTTAATGCACATAGCTATATAAAAACACATAGGACTAATAAAACACTCTAAAACTAAGCTTTAATGCACATAGGTATATACAAAACACACAGGCCTAATAAAACACTCTAAAACTATGCTTTAATGCACATAGCTATATAAAAACACATAGGACTAATAAAACACTCTAAAACTAAGCTTTAATGCACATAGCTATATATAAAACACATAGGACATAAAACACTCTAAAACTAAGCTTTAATGCACATAGGTATATAAAAAACACACAGGCCTAATAAAACACTCTAAAACTAAGCTTTAATGCACATAGGTATATAAAAAACACACAGGCCTAATAAAACACTCTAAAACTAAGCTTTAATGCACATAGCTATATAAAAACACATAGGACTAATAAAACACTCTAAAACTATGCTTTAATGCACATAGGTATATAAAAAACACACAGGCCTAATAAAACACTCTAAAACTAAGCTTTAATGCACATAGCTATATAAAAAACACATAGGACTAATAAAACACTCTAAAACTATGCTTTAATGCACATAGCTATATAAAAACACACAGGACTAATAAAACACTCTAAAACTAAGTTTTAATGCACATAGCTATATAAAAAACATGTAGGCCTAATAAAACACTCTAAAACTATGCTTTAATGCACATAGGTATATAAAACACATAGGACTAATAAAACACTCTAAAACTAAGCATTAATGCACATAGCTATATAAAACACATAGGCCTAATAAAACACTCTAAAACTAAGGTTTAATGCACATAAAAACACATAGGTCTAATAAAACTCTAAAACTAAGCTTTAATGCACATAGCTATATAAAAAACACACAGGCCTATCAAAACACTCTAAAACTATGCTTTAATGCACATAGGTATATAAAACACATAGGACTAATAAAACACTCTAAAACTAAGCTTTAATGCACATAGCTATATAAAACACATAGGCCTAATAAAACACTCTAAAACTAAGGTTTAATGCACATAAAAACACATAGGTCTAATAAAACACTCTAAAACTAAGCTTTAATGCACATAGCTATATAAAAAACACACAGGCCTAATAAAACACTCTAAAACTAAGCTTTAATGCACATAGCTATATAAAAACACATAGGACTAATAAAACACTCTAAAACTAAGCATTTACATATATAGCTATATAAAAAACACATAGGACTAATAAAACACTCTAAAACTAAGCTTTAATGCACATAGCTATATAAAACACATAGGCCTAATAAAACACTCTAAAACTAAGGTTTAATGCACATAAAAACACATAGGTCTAATAAAACACTCTAAAACTAAGCTTTAATGCACATAGCTATATAAAAAACACACAGGCCTAATAAAACACTCTAAAACTAAGCTTTAATGCACATAGCTATATAAAAAACACATAGGCCTAATAAAACATAAAACTAAGCTTTAATGCACATAGCTATATAAAAAACACATAGGACTAATAAAACACTCTAAAACTAAGCATTTACATATATAGCTATATAAAACACATAGGACTAATAAAACACTCTAAAGCCTCTTCTAAACATGGCTTATAACCAGCTGCTAGCTGGTCGGCCTGTATGTTTAGAAACAATTAGCCGCCTTATGCGCACTCCCGCAAGTGTGGATCATGACCATCTGAGACCCTAGTATAGGATCCGCATTATTGGAAAAACGGCTGTTGTTTAACACTGGCAGCTCATGATCCAGATCATGTATGTCTTAGTGGGCGCGTGGTTAAATGACACTTTACAAACCATTAATGTCCCGGTGATCATTATTTTCATGAATGGATGTAGGATTAGTTACGTGGCTGGATTATTTGGAAGAGAGCCAAATTAGGTGAGTAAAAGTTTAATCGTTTCTTTCTCCCTCATCTGCCAGTTTAAAAATGCAACAAGGAGATGATAGCCTACTGCATAGGCTAAAGTACCCGCTAACGTTCACGTAGCCTATTAATTAATCGTTCGGGCAATCGCTTATATCAACGAATTAAACGAGCAAACTCACGGTGAAAGCGTCTTAAGGAAGAGCCTGTGTGGCTTGAAACGTCACGCTGAAATAAATCACTTCTTCTTTCACTGTCAGGTATTTTGATCCAGCACCCAACCCAGTGGTTTTTTTGGATGTGCGTGTCTTATTTATCCTCTTCATTAGCCTACTACTATAGTCTACTGCATAGGCTAAAGTACCCGCTAACGTTCACGTAGCCTATTAATTAATCGTTCGGGCAATCGCTTATATCAACAAATTAAACGAGCAAACTCACGGTTTCCTCAAGTGCTGCAAACGGCTTGAATGGTTTCTTTTCCTCCCGACCTGTCTGTCTTGTAGAATATGTAAAAATGCAAGAGTTGCATCAGCCTATATCGAGACATATGGCCTAACTTTTGTGGGGATAAATCGATTGAAAACTATAGTCAGATATGACTTGAATGCTACTTGTAAAATCATCCACAGTGTAATGTTAGTGCGACCACTATTTTGACTGGCGGCTTTTGGGCGATGTAACAAAGGCAAGCACTCACTTTTTTGGCACATTGCCACCCCACGTTATCGCCTGAATGCTGAAATGGATCCTCCGTTAAAACGGCATGTTTTTGAATCGAGTTTGGTTAAAGATTCGCTAAAGCTGTTTCCACATCACATTTATTTGTATCAATACACCCTACCGCACCCTACAGGCAGTGTGTTAAAAACACACAATTTGATGTGAATCGATGAGCCGCATGAGAATGAGCAAAGAGCCGCATGTGGCTCGAGAGCCTCGGGTTGGCCACCCGTGATCCAGTGGGTTTAAGCCTTTGTTCACACCTGGTGCTACCAATGCCTGTTTATATATAAAGATCTAATGGGTGTGATTGTTGTTTGGTTGGCCTGGCCCCAAACGGTTATACACTATGATAAATGAGACAATATCATGGCATGCATAAACTGCTGTGCTGCCTTGAGAGGTATATGTTGTCTTATTAAGCGGAAGCTATTTAAATTTGTTTTGACAGTTTTGCACAACCTCTTTACATGTCTGTCCAACTTAAGATGGGAATCTAAAATAACCTAAACATTTAAACTCATGTACTTCATCTATCTCTTTCTCATGAGCATTATGGCTTCTCTCCAGTGTGAATGTGTTCATGTCTTGTTAGGTGTCAAAGAGAACGGACGTTGAGGCTTCCCCGAACACAACTCGTCTGTGAATGTCTTGTTGATGTATGAATAGGTCACTTGAGAGACTGAAGCTGCCCTCACACTGGTCACAGGAGTATGGCTTCACTCCACTGTGATAGCATTGATGATGTCTTGTTAGGCTACCTAACTGACTGAAGCTGCGTCCACATTGGTCACAGGAGAATGGCTTCTCTCCAGTGTGAATGCGTTGGTGTATTGTTAGGCTACCTAACTGACTGAAGCTGCTTCCACATTGGTCACAGGAGAATGGCTTCTCTCCAGTGTGAATACGTTGATGTGTTGTTAGGCTAGCTAACACACTGAAGCTGCTTCCACATTGGTCACAGGAGAATGGCTTCTCTCCATTGTGAATGCGTTGATGTGTTGTTAGGTTATCTAACCGACTGAAGCTGCTTCCACATTGGTCACAGGAGAATGGCTTCTCTCCAGTGTGAATACGTTGATGTCTTGTTAGGTGAGCTAACAGACTGAAGCTGCGTCCACATTGCTCACAGGAGAATGGCTTCTCTCCAGTGTGAATGCGTTGATGTGTTGTTAGGTGAGCTAACCGACTGAAGCTGCGTCCACATTGGTCACAGGAGAATGGCTTCTCTCCAGTGTGAATGCGTTGGTGTATTTTTAGGCTAGCTAACACACTGAAGCTGTTTCCACACTGGTCACAGGAGAATGGCTTCTCTCCAGTGTGAATGCGTTGGTGTATTTTTAGACTAGCTAACACACTGAAGCTGCTTCCACATTGGTCACAGGAGTATGGCTTCTCTCCAGTGTGAATGCGTTGATGTATCGTTAGGCTAGCTAACACACTGAAGCTGTTTCCACATTGCTCACAGGAAAATGGCTTCTCTCCAGTGTGAATGCGTTGATGTCTTGTTAGGTGAGCTAACTGACTGAAGCTGCGTCCACATTGGTCACAGGAGAATGGCTTCTCTCCAGTGTGAATGCGTTGATGTGTTGTTAGGTTACTTGACCCACTGAAAGATTTCCCACACTCCAGACAGCGGTGGTGTTTTGGTCTGTTGGTGTTTCTCTGTTTCATAGAGAAAGATATAAAGGATATGAAGTCATTACTATCTCTGACAAAGTAATTTATGATATGAAAGCATGCTAACAGACAAACATATATATTGTTGTATGTACTGTGTAACGTATCAATTATCATATCATACAATAATAAATGCCATCATATTTTAGTTCATCCAGACCTGGACAACAGCAGCAGCTTTGCACATTAAAATATCTCATCATAAATGTATGAATATCCAAGCCTTGAAGTGAGGAAACGTTAATCGTCTCGTTTAACGTTCTCTAATAGCCAGTGTGTGTGTGTGTGTGTGTGTGTGTGTGTGTGTGTGTGTGTGTGTGTGTGTGTGTGTGTGTGTGTGTGTGTGTGTGTGTGTGTGCGCGCGTGTGTGCGTGTGCGCGCGTGTGTGTGAGAGAGAAGGAGAAAGTGTTACTGCAGAAACAATCTACCTTCATATAGTCTGTGGTCTGTTGTTAAAGGTAGCCTATTAAGTAACACTTACAGTAGGTATTGATATACGTTGTTGTTGTTTTATCATTCATCATTTTTCATTATTGTTTAGAAAAGCTCTGTTTTTACACACACACACACACACACACACACACACACACACACACATATATGAATTTAGAACACGGCTCTCTCGAATACTCGATTCTGATTGGTCAATCAACAATATTCACCGGTCATTATTTCTCGACAACCGACCGCTGCTCTGCCACACCTGGATTAATCAGTTGGTAAGAGCATTTTGTCCGCAGACGCTACTAATTAGGCCAACCAGTTGCAGCTGTGGTGTCTTGTGTGCCAATTAGGCTACGAATGAAACCGCTTTGTGTTGAAAACGCTATTAACACATTGAATGCCAGCCATGTTTTCATTCCTGTAGGTAAGTTGTGCCAGGGGTGTTTTTGACGATTCTGGCTCATTTTAGAACAGCCGAGGATTCTTTTTTGTTAAGAATTCATGAACACCAATCATCTAAAAATAACTAATAGAATGTGTGCTTTCTCTGTCTAAAAGAGTTAGTTTGCAGAGTTAGTAGTTATGTAGATATTAGCCGTTGAGTACAGCATGGTTTCAGCGTCTGGAAATTTATTCAGAGATAAATGGCTTTTTGTGAAACAGTCACTTTAACCATTCATTTTTGGCATCAGTAAGACCGTCAGACATTCTAAACAATAGTTTTGAACAGTAATTTCCTCCATAACAACAGGAAACACCCCTCTCATTCAAACTCCTCCCTCCGTGTGTCTTCTCCTCCTTCCTCCTAACAGCGGGCGTGTCAGAAGCGCGTTGTGCTGCCTGCCTGTCTGTCTGCGTGCCTGCCTGCCTGCTTGCCTGCGTGCGGGGACGAGTCTGAAATGGATTACTGTAAAATCGCCAAGCCATTTCCTTGAATGGCTTGCTCCCGCGGTGTGTGTGTGTGTGTGTGTGTGTGTGTGTGTGTGTGTGTGTGTGTGTGTGTGTGTGTGTGTGTGTGTGTGTGTGTGTTCGCGCGTTGCCCCCGCGGCTCTGGGGGGAAGAGATCTCTGTCCGTTCTGTGTGTGTGTCCGGGCTTCTGACTGTAAAATCGCCAAGCCATTTCCGCGGGAGGCGGCTGCTTTTGGGTCCTGTGGCTGTGACTTCTCTCGGTCTCTGTCGCCACTTAGTGGTCGGTAAAATAGATTACACACATGCTCTTGCTCCAAATAGTTATCTCGAAGATGTAAAAGGGGTTGATTGATGTCCCACCGTCAAAAAAAAAAAATGTTTATGTAAGACGAGTTAGCTCGTCCTTGGCACTTAAGCGCTGGATTATGTAAGACGAGTTAGGTCGTCTCTGGCACTTAATGTGTTAAAAAATCAATTTGAATAATTATTTTTGTCAGATTATTGAATGATTTAGTTGTAGGCCGTGTTCTAAGCGGGATAATGTATACTGAGCCGGTGATTACTGGAAATAATGACCTTCAGGTGAATATTAAGCCCTCCGCTGCGCGTCGGGCTAAATCATTCACCTGTCGGTCATTATTTCCACAGTAATCACCGGCTCACAATACATTATCCCTTACATAACTGAATATGAAAATGTTCTCACCTCTTCTGAAGAATTCATCTTTCTCACTTGCTCCTCCTCCACCAGATCTCTTCCTGCCAATCAGCTCTGACATAATCAAACAGACCCTTGGTAAGACAGGGATATAATAACAACAACAACAACAACAACAGTGTTGTAATAATAATAATAAATATAGCCGCAAGCGGCGATGACGGTGTCCAAGCATGGTCAGTAAGTGTGTAGTGGTCAGTAAGGGTGTTGTGGTCACTAAGGGCGTTGTGGTCAGTCAGGGGGTTGTGGTCAGTCAGGGCGTTGTGGTCAATAGGGCATTGTGGTCAGTAAGGACATTGCGGTCAGTAAGGGTGTTGTGGTCAGTAAGGGCGTAGTCGTCAGTCAGGGTGTTGTGGTCAGTAAGTGTGTAGTGGTCAGTCAGGGCGTTGTGGTCAGTCAGGGTGTTGTGGTCAGTAAGGGCGTTGTGGTCAGTAAGGGTGTTGTGGTCAGTAAGGGCGTTGTGGTGAGTCAGGGTGTTGTGGTCAGTCAGGGTGTTGTCGTCAGTCAGGGGGTTGTGGCCAGTAATGATGTGGTGGCCAGTAAGGGCGTTGTGGTCAGTAAGGGTGTTGTGGTCAGTCAGGGTGTTGTGGTCAGTAATGGTGTGGTGGTCAGTAAGGGCGTTGTGGTCAGTCATGTCATTTTGGTCAGTTTTTTTTAACGTTTTTGCTCATCGCCAACTTCACACTCAGCAGACAGCTCTCTGTGCCTGTTGTGGTTGGAGTGCAGTTCTCCTATCTCGGTGCGTGATGCATCCAGAGTGCTTTACCCAGTACACTGACTGTATGCAAGTACCTCATAGTGATGTGTCCAGAGTGCTTTACCCAGTACACTGACTGTATGCAAGTACCTCATAGTGATGTGTCCAGAGTGCTTTACCCAGTACACTGACTGTATGAGAGTACCTCATAGTGATGTGTCCAGAGTGCTTTACCCAGTACACTGACTGTATGAGAGTACCTCATAGTGATGTGTCCAGAGTGCTTTACCCAGTACACTGACTGTATGAGAGTACCTCATAGTGATGTGTCCAGAGTGCTTTACCCAGTACACTGACTGTATGCAAGTACCTCATAGTGATGTGTCCAGAGTACTTTACCCAGTACACTGACTGTATGCAAGTACCTCATAGGACCCCACTTCAAACAAACCAAACTATCCCTTTAACAAATCAACTCTCAATAAGTGTCAAACGAAATGAATGCCTGCAAAACTGTTTTCGGATTTGTGTGAGATTATGTGCAAAATAAATGAGCATTGTTTTTCGGTGGAGTTTCCCTTTAAGGCCAAAACTCTGAACATCTCTTAGTTGGCTTTCATTAAACACACAAGGATAGGAATACATTTCAAATCACATCAACACATTACTGTCACTTACAACTTACCTTCATACCGCCCTTTACATAACATTGAAAATATATTTCAGATTGTGTAAACCTCCCTTTAGACTCACCGATTTGGCTTTTGGAGGTTTCATTCAGCAGGTTTCAAAGATAAGATTTTTAAGGTTGAATTGGATGTTAAAAAACTTTCCCTCTACACTGCCAACTGTCTTGCACCATCTCCATTCATCTGATTGATTCAGTGCACCTGGTACAGAGCCTGACCACAGCCCAACTCTGATTGGCTCAGAGTGCTGTCAGTCACACTGCAGGATTACAAGCCCCACCAACTTCTGTTTCATGTCAAATGCATTGGTGATACATTTGGCAGTGTAAACATTGGTGACGTGGGTTTACAATTCTCAAATTGTGTGTCCTTAAGTTAAAGCAACTCTGCTCAACACGTGGTAAAAAATCTGGCAGGATTTGATGAACGGTTAATGAGTTATGACAATTAGTGTCAGGGCGTGTTTCATTAAAAGTTTAGAGATTTATAATTTCAAAACGGTTTCACGTATCCAAATAATTTTGATAACTTTAGATCAGGGTAGTCCAGAGATGACACAGAAAAATGGGGTGATTTGGCCTAACGGTCTAGGAGGAGTTCGCAAAATAGGGAAATTTGGATTTGTTGTAATAAGCTACGCCCACTTCAATCATTCATTACGATATTTTAGATATTGACTTGTTCATGTCGGTTGATGAAGGAAATCGAATTTTGTACGAATCCATCTGGCCAATTATGAGATATAAACTTTTTGCAGCTGTGGCGCCCCCTAGTGGTACAACTGAAACTTTTGTCTGTCTTTTACGGTAAAGCCATATGGGCAACATGTGGTCAAAGAATGGGCGGGGCTCAACCAACGCTTTATGAGTTATGGCCAATTTAGTGTCAGGGTGTGTTTCGATATAAGTTTAGACATTTATCATTTCAAAACGGTTTCACGTATCCAAAATCCTATTGATAACCTTAGGTCGGGGTAGTCCATAGATGACCCAGAAAAATGTTTGTGTGATTTGGCCAAACGGTCTAGGAGGAGATAGCAAAAGTAGGTTTTTGATCAAATTCAAAATGGCGGAAAATCTAGGCAGACACAAATGGGCGGGGCCTATATAGATAGATGCGTATTGATCCAAGGAATCCCTTGAGAAGTGAAATTTTGAGTATAGGACACACGGTTCAGAAGATATGGACCATAATGCGAAATGGTCTGTTATAGCGCCACCATCTGGCCGTTATGGGAGTAGTGAGTCACATTTCCAATCTATGTGCCCAGTCTGGCTACTCTAAGCATTACAGTTTCTGCTGTAAATACAGTTTTAGCGGAGGAAAAAAAAATCTGAACAGTTACAATAGGGATCCACGCACTTCGTGCTTGGACCCCTAATAATAATAATAGTTAGAACATTAAAGCAGCTACGAGCAACTTTTTCGATTGTTATTAAACAGTATAAATTTAATATCAATGCATCACATCTTACCTCTAATAGTCGACGAGACCAACGCAGAGTAGTCTCGCTTGAGCCCCGAGTGAATCGGCCAGTGTAGTCTGTCTGTGGCCAGGGAAGATCAGGAAGTGAAATGAAACGGTTTGCAGCAGCCAATTCGGCCATAACCACAAAATAACTTCCAAAAAACCTGTTAGAATATAACGAGAGATGTTCGCGAGAGTATGCGTGGCGTTCACATTGTTTATGTTATGTTGCTAGGCAGCGCGAACGGCGAGGCAGGCAGCTGCGTTTCACTTCCGGGTTTCACTTCCGGGTAGCCGGGCCGGCGGTAAGGAGAGAGAGAGAGAGCCCCCTGTTGACGCGAGTTTAGACAGACACAGACTTAATAATCATCCAAGGGAGCAATCTCCAATTCACACGGCTTTGGTCTCAGCTCCTATTATAGGTAAGATGTGATGCATCAATATTGTAATTATACTGTTTAATAACAATCGAAAAAGTTGCTCGTAGCTGCTTTAAAGTATATTTGATGTCAAATCTTCATCTGAAAAGTAGCCTAATCAAAGCTGTGAAATCAATGTAGTGGAGTAGAAAGTACAATATTCCCCTCTGAAATGTAGTGGAGTGTTGGTAGAAATTGATTTGTGTCATTCATGTCCAGGTTAACGTTAGGCCCAGTTCAGCAGCTGCAGAGGAACCAGTCAGGGAGAGGCAGGAGGAAGCAGCCCTATCTGACTTCTTTCCTGTGTGTTGAAATAGACTATAGGCCCACAGCCTGTTCAACTATAGACATTGATCACAGAACACTGAGTGTGTTTTGAAGTGTGACTTCTACATTATAGATGATCTCAGACGGTGACTGGCATCGACTACACTACAGCATGTCCAGCAAGAACACCACGAGACAATGTACACTACGTTACTTTATTTACTGTCCTCTTCTCTTTCCGTTACAACTAGGCCTCTATTGTTATGTGTGGTTCTACAGAAAGAAAATACAAGATTTAAATTACTGTTATCATACAGATGCAAATGACTTGACATAGCAACATAGATTAACTCTTATTACAGAGATTATTGCAATTGATAGGACTTACATTTACTGGAGCTGCCCGCACAGAGACTCTGAAAGTAGAAGTGACGAAGCAAATGGAACAAGCACACCACTTCCTCTTTTTCTTCTTCTTCTTCAAATTGCTTTCCTGCAGACTGGACGCCTTGCGGCACATTGCTGCCCCTCACATGTCGGGAACATTAATAGACCCTTTTCACGGGGGCCATTTTGTGTCGAAAAGGCAGAATAAACACAGGTGCAAGCAAAACACTAATGAGGGTTTCCAAATTCCAGTCATGGCAGTGGGAAACCCTCATTAGTGTTTTGCTTGCACCTGTGTTTACCTGGCCTTTTCCACACAAAATGGCCCCCGTGAGAAGGGTCTATTGTGTTTCTATTTCCACAGTAATCCTGTGGCAGTGATGCTTTACACACACACACACACACACACACACACTCACACAGTGCGTATATTAGTGAGTATATTCAAATCCTGGAGCTGTCCTAGTGGGTATACTGTGTATACCTGCTTATCAGGTAGACTACACCACTGGGTGACTTTACAGTACACAGTATAAGGATTTTGAATGTTTTGATGACACAATGACCACAATCCAAGTCAGAAACACAGAAACAGCATGTTGTGTTTCTGTTAGCCTGTTAGAATTCAAACTACTTAGTACCAACACCTAACTAGCCTGTACTCCACTGTACTGGTTAAATGTAATAACAATGATGATGATGATGATAATAATAATAATAATTATAATCTTGTGAATTTGAATATACATTTTTCATATTCAAATATTCTTTAAATTTTTATATTTTAATTGTATTTGAATATAAATATTGTTTGACAGCCATACTCTGTACCGACTCTGTTTCTGTCTGGTTTTAGGAAAGTAAGACAGCTGTGTTTCTGTCTGGTTTTAGGAGAGTAAGACAGCTGTGTTTCTGTCTGGTTTTAGGAGAGTAAGACAGCTGTGTTTCTGTCAGGTTTTAGGAGAGTAAGACAGCTGTGTTTCTGTCTGGTTTTAGGAGAGTAAGACAGCTGTGTTTCTGTCTGGTTTTAGGAGAGTAAGACAGCTGTGTTTCTGTCTGGTTTTAGGAGAGTAAGACAGCTGTGTTTCTGTCTGGTTTTAGGAGAGTAAGACAGCTGTGTTTCTGTCTGGTTTTAGGAGAGTAAGACAGCTGTGTTTCTGTCTGGTTTTAGGAGAGTAAGACAGCTGTGTTTCTGTCTGGTTTTAGGAAAGTAAGACAGCTGTGTTTCTGTCTGGTTTTAGGAGAGTAAGACAGCTGTGTTTCTGTCTGGTTTTAGGAGAGTAAGACAGCTGTGTTTCTGTCTGGTTTTAGGAGAGTAAGACAGCTGTGTTTCTGTCTGGTTTTAGGAGAGTAAGACAGCTGTGTTTCTGTCTGGTTTTAGGAGAGTAAGACAGCTGTGTTTCTGTATGGTTTTAGGAGAGTAAGACAGCTGTGTTTCTGTATGGTTTTAGGAGAGTAAGACAGCTGTGTTTCTGTCTGGTTTTAGGAGAGTAAGACAGCTGTGTTTCTGTCTGGTTTTAGGAAAGTAAGACAGCTGTGTTTCTGTCTGGTTTTAGGAGAGTAAGACAGCTGTGTTTCTGTCTGGTTTTAGGAGAGTAAGACAGCTGTGTTTCTGTCTGGTTTTAGGAGAGTAAGACAGCTGTGTTTCTGTCTGGTTTTAGGAGAGTAAGACAGCTGTGTTTCTGTCTGGTTTTAGGAGAGTAAGACAGCTGTGTTTCTGTCTGGTTTTAGGAGAGTAAGACAGCTGTGTTTCTGTCTGGTTTTAGGAGAGTAAGACAGCTGTGTTTCTGTCTGGTTTTAGGAGAGTAAGACAGCTGTGTTTCTGTCTGGTTTTAGGAGAGTAAGACAGCTGTGTTTCTGTCTGGTTTTAGGAAAGTAAGACAGCTGTGTTTCTGTCTAGTTTTAGGAGAGTAAGACAGGAGAGTAAGACAGCTGTGTTTCTGTCTGGTTTTAGGAGAGTAAGACAGCTGTGTTTCTGTCTGGTTTTAGGAGAGTAAGACAGCTGTGTTTCTGTCTAGTTTTAGGAGAGTAAGACAGGAGAGTAAGACAGCTGTGTTTCTGTCTGGTTTTAGGAGAGTAAGACAGCTGTGTTTCTGTCTGGTTTTAGGAGTGTAAGACAGCTGTGTTTCTGTCTGGTTTTAGGAGAGTAAGACAGCTGTGTTTCTGTCTGGTTTTAGGAGAGTAAGACAGCTGTGTTTCTGTCTGGTTTTAGGAGAGTAAGACAGCTGTGTTTCTGTCTGGTTTTAGGAGTGTAAGACAGCTGTGTTTCTGTCTGGTTTTAGGAGTGTAAGACAGCTGTGTTTCTGTCTGGTTTTAGGAGAGTAAGACAGCTGTGTTTCTGTCTGGTTTTAGGAGAGTAAGACAGCTGTGTTTCTGTCTGGTTTTAGGAGAGTAAGACAGCTGTGTTTCTGTCTGGTTTTAGGAGAGTAAGACATCTGTGTTTCTGTCTGGTTTTAGGAGAGTAAGACAGCTGTGTTTCTGTCTGGTTTTAGGAGAGTAAGACAGCTGTGTTTCTGTCAGGTTTTAGGAGAGTAAGACAGCTGTGTTTCTGTCTGGTTTTAGGAGAGTAAGACAGCTGTGTTTCTGTCTGGTTTTAGGAGAGTAAGACAGCTGTGTTTCTGTCTGGTTTTAGGAGAGTAAGACAGCTGTGTTTCTGTCTGGTTTTAGGAGAGTAAGACAGCTGTGTTTCTGTCTGGTTTTAGGAGAGTAAGACAGCTGTGTTTCTGTCTGGTTTTAGGAGAGTAAGACAGCTGTGTTTCTGTCTGGTTTTAGAAAAGTAAGACAGCTGTGTTTCTGTCTGGTTTTAGGAGAGTAAGACAGCTGTGTTTCTGTCTGGTTTTAGGAGAGTAAGACAGCTGTGTTTCTGTCTGGTTTTAGGAGAGTAAGACAGCTGTGTTTCTGTCTGGTTTTAGGAGAGTAAGACAGCTGTGTTTCTGTCTGGTTTTAGGAGAGTAAGACAGCTGTGTTTCTGTCTGGTTTTAGGAGAGTAAGACAGCTGTGTTTCTGTCTGGTTTTAGGAAAGTAAGACAGCTGTGTTTCTGTCTGGTTTTAGGAGAGTAAGACAGCTGTGTTTCTGTCTGGTTTTAGGAGAGTAAGACAGCTGTGTTTCTGTCTGGTTTTAGGAGAGTAAGACAGCTGTGTTTCTGTCTGGTTTTAGGAGAGTAAGACAGCTGTGTTTCTGTCTGGTTTTAGGAGAGTAAGACAGCTGTGTTTCTGTCTGGTTTTAGGAGAGTAAGACAGCTGTGTTTCTGTCTGGTTTTAGGAGAGTAAGACAGCTGTGTTTCTGTCTGGTTTTAGGAGAGTAAGACAGCTGTGTTTCTGTCTGGTTTTAGGAGAGTAAGACAGCTGTGTTTCTGTCTGGTTTTAGGAAAGTAAGACAGCTGTGTTTCTGTCTAGTTTTAGGAGAGTAAGACAGGAGAGTAAGACAGCTGTGTTTCTGTCTGGTTTTAGGAGAGTAAGACAGCTGTGTTTCTGTCTGGTTTTAGGAGAGTAAGACAGCTGTGTTTCTGTCTAGTTTTAGGAGAGTAAGACAGGAGAGTAAGACAGCTGTGTTTCTGTCTGGTTTTAGGAGAGTAAGACAGCTGTGTTTCTGTCTGGTTTTAGGAGTGTAAGACAGCTGTGTTTCTGTCTGGTTTTAGGAGAGTAAGACAGCTGTGTTTCTGTCTGGTTTTAGGAGAGTAAGACAGCTGTGTTTCTGTCTGGTTTTAGGAGAGTAAGACAGCTGTGTTTCTGTCTGGTTTTAGGAGTGTAAGACAGCTGTGTTTCTGTCTGGTTTTAGGAGTGTAAGACAGCTGTGTTTCTGTCTGGTTTTAGGAGAGTAAGACAGCTGTGTTTCTGTCTGGTTTTAGGAGAGTAAGACAGCTGTGTTTCTGTCTGGTTTTAGGAGAGTAAGACAGCTGTGTTTCTGTCTGGTTTTAGGAGAGTAAGACATCTGTGTTTCTGTCTGGTTTTAGGAGAGTAAGACAGCTGTGTTTCTGTCTGGTTTTAGGAGAGTAAGACAGCTGTGTTTCTGTCAGGTTTTAGGAGAGTAAGACAGCTGTGTTTCTGTCTGGTTTTAGGAGAGTAAGACAGCTGTGTTTCTGTCTGGTTTTAGGAGAGTAAGACAGCTGTGTTTCTGTCTGGTTTTAGGAGAGTAAGACAGCTGTGTTTCTGTCTGGTTTTAGGAGAGTAAGACAGCTGTGTTTCTGTCTGGTTTTAGGAGAGTAAGACAGCTGTGTTTCTGTCTGGTTTTAGGAGAGTAAGACAGCTGTGTTTCTGTCTGGTTTTAGAAAAGTAAGACAGCTGTGTTTCTGTCTGGTTTTAGGAGAGTAAGACAGCTGTGTTTCTGTCTGGTTTTAGGAGAGTAAGACAGCTGTGTTTCTGTCTGGTTTTAGGAGAGTAAGACAGCTGTGTTTCTGTCTGGTTTTAGGAGAGTAAGACAGCTGTGTTTCTGTCTGGTTTTAGGAGAGTAAGACAGCTGTGTTTCTGTCTGGTTTTAGGAGAGTAAGACAGCTGTGTTTCTGTCTGGTTTTAGGAGAGTAAGACAGCTGTGTTTCTGTCTGGTTTTAGGAAAGTAAGACAGCTGTGTTTCTGTCTAGTTTTAGGAGAGTAAGACAGGAGAGTAAGACAGCTGTGTTTCTGTCTGGTTTTAGGAGAGTAAGACAGCTGTGTTTCTGTCTGGTTTTAGGAGAGTAAGACAGCTGTGTTTCTGTCTAGTTTTAGGAGAGTAAGACAGGAGAGTAAGACAGCTGTGTTTCTGTCTGGTTTTAGGAGAGTAAGACAGCTGTGTTTCTGTCTGGTTTTAGGAGTGTAAGACAGCTGTGTTTCTGTCTGGTTTTAGGAGAGTAAACTTCCTAAGTTCAGCTGATTGGACCAATAGACGGTTTTAACTTGACAACATAAACATTGTAAATTGCTCCTAGCTTTACTTCCTGTTGCAGTGTTTGCTAATACAATGCAGTAGCTGGCAGGAAATAAGCTAGGTTTCAAACTGTTGCCTAGCAACACAATTCAGTGAAAACCATCTTTACAAGTAAAGTTTGTCTTACACCCCCTCACAGCATTATTTATTTATCTATTTATTTGTTTGTTTATGTATTTATTTGACAGGGACAGTACATAAGCATTGCTACACTTAAATAAAATGCAACTGAGGCACTGTATAGGACTTCTAGCCATAGCTAATTTGCAGTCGTTGTCCCTGGTTAGGCTTTTAGAAGGTACATACAGTAGTAAAACACTCTAAAACTAAGATGTAATGCACATAGGTATATTAAAACACATGCTTTAATGCACATAGCTACTGTATATAAAAACACATAGGCCTAATAAAACACTCTAAAACTAAGCTTTAATCACATAGCTATATAAAAAACACACAGGCCTAATAAAACACTCTAAAACTAAGCTTTAATCACATAGCTATATAAAAACACATAGGACTAATAAAACACTCTAAAACTAAGCTTTAATGCACATTAGCTATATAAAAAACACATAGGCCTAATAAAACACTCTAAAACTAAGCTTTAATGCACATAGCTATATAAAAAACACATAGGACTAATAAAACACTCTAAAACTAAGCTTTAATGCACATAGCTATATATAAAACACATAGGCCTAATAAAACACTCTAAAACTAAGCTCTAATGCACATAGCTATATATAAAACACATAGGACTAATAAAACACTCTAAAACTAAGCTTTAATGCACATAGCTATATAAAAACACATAGGCCTAATAAAACACTCTAAAACTAAGCTTTAATGCACATAGCTATATAAAAAACACATAGGACTAATACAACTAACTAAAACTAAGCTTTAATGCACATAGCTATATAAAAAACACATAGGACTAATAAAACACTCTAAAACTAAGCTTTAATGCACATAGCTATATAAAAACACATAGGACTAATAAAACACTCTAAAACTATGCTTTAATGCACATAGGTATATAAAAACACATAGGACTAATAAAACACTCTAAAACTAAGCTTTAATGCACATAAACACATAGGACTAATAAAACACTCTAAAACTAAGCTTTAATGCACATAGCTATATAAAAAACACACAGGCCTAATAAAACACTCTAAAACTAAGCTTTAATGCACATAGCTATATAAAAACACATAGGCCTAATAAAACACTCTAAAACTATGCTTTAATGCACATAGGTATATAAAACACATAGGACTAATAAAACACTCTAAAACTAAGCTTTAATGCACATAGCTATATAAAAAACACACAGGCCTAATAAAACACTCTAAAACTATGCTTTAATGCACATAGGTATATAAAACACATAGGACTAATAAAACACTCTAAAACTAAGCTTTAATGCACATAGCTATATAAAACACATAGACCTAATAAAACACTCTAAAACTAAGGTTTAATGCACATAAAAACACATAGGACTAATAAAACACTCTAAAACTAAGCTTTAATGCACATAGCTATATAAAAAACACATAGGCCTAATAAAACACTCTAAAACTAAGCTTTAATGCACATAGCTATATAAAAAACACATAGGTCTAATAAAACACTCTAAAACTAAGCTTTAATGCACATAGCTATATAAAAAACACACAGGCCTAATAAAACACTCTAAAACTAACCTCTAATGCACATAGCTATATATAAAACACATAGGCCTAATAAAACATAAAACTAAGCTTTAATGCACATAGCTATATAAAAAACACATAGGACTAATAAAACACTCTAAAACTAAGCATTTACATATATAGCTATATAAAACACATAGGACTAATAAAACACTCTAAAGCCTCTTCTAAACATGGCTTATAATCAGCTGCTAGCCGGTCGGCCTGTATGTTTAGAAACAATTATCCGCCTTATGCGCACTCCCGCAAGTGTGGATCATGACCATCTGAGACCCTAGTATAGGATCCGCATTATTGGAAAAACGGCTGTTGTTTAACACTGGCAGCTCATGATCCAGATCATGTATGTCTTAGTGGGCGGGTGGTTAAATGGCACTTTACAAACCATTAATGTCCCGGTGATCATTATTTCCATGAATGGATGTAGGATTAGTTACGTGGCTGGATTATTTGGAAGAGAGCCAAATTAGGTGAGTAAAAGTTTAATCGTTTCTTTCTCCCTCATCTGCCAGTTTAAAAATGCAACAAGGAGATGATAGCCTACTGCATAGGCTAAAGTACCCGCTAACGTTCACGTAGCCTATTAATTAATTAATCGTTCGGGCAATCGCTTATATCAACGAATTAAACGAGCAAACTCACGGTGAAAGCGTCTTGAGGAAGAGCCTGTGTGGCTTGAAACGTCACGCTGAAATAAATCACTTCTTCTTTCACTGTCAGGTATTTTGATCCAGCACCCAACCCAGTGGGTTTTTTGGATGTGCGTGTCTTATTTATCCTCTTCTTTAGCCTACTACTATAGCCTACTGCATAGGCTAAAGTACCCACTAACGTTCACGTAGTCTATTAATTAATCGTTCGGGCAATCGCTTATATCAACGAATTAAACGAGCAAACTCACGGTTTCCTCAAGTGCTGCAAACGGCTTGAATGGTTTATTTTCCTCCCGACCTGTCTGTCTTGTAGGCTATGTAAAAATGCAAGAGTTGCATCAGCCTATATCGAGACATATGGCCTAACTTTTGTGTGGAGAAATCGATTGAAAACTATAGTCAGATATGACTTGAATGCCACTTGTAAAATCATCCACAGTGTAATGTTAGTGCGACCACTATTTTGACTGGCGGCTTTTGGGCGATGTAACAAAGGCAAGCACTCACTTTTTGGGCACATTGCCACCCCACGTTATCGCCTGAATGCTGAAATGGATCCTCCGTTAAAACGGCATGTTTTTGAATCGAGTTTGGTTAAAGATTCGCTAAAGCTGTTTCCACATCACATTTATTTGTATCAATACACCCTACCGCACCCACCCCCCCCCCCCCCCACTCTACTCTCCATCAGCAGAGAGAATACGGACCATTTCCAGCTGTTCCTAAACATAGACCCCTCATGTCTAGAAAGGTAAAACCGGAAAATATCCTGCTCTGGCTAGCCGGACATGATCCAGACTTCATGTTTAGAAGAGGCTTAAAACTAAACTCATATGCAAAGAAACAAAACAACCATTACAAGCAGTAATTGAGACACAAGGGAAATAAAGTATGTACGGCATGCAAGCCTGTGAACAGTCAGTGTTCACAGACATACTGTCTGTGAACACTGACTGTTCACAGACATACTGTCTGTGAACAGTCAGTGTTCACAGACAGTATGTCTGTGAACTTATATGTGATCTTCTTCCATTGTTAATTCAACTAGCTCGCTAACTAGTCGCTTCAGAAACTGCGCTAGGAGAGAAACAAATGGTGGTTGTCATGACAACAGAGCCAACGATGGGGTCAAAGTTGACACATTTTCAGAACAACTGACTCTGTTTCCAAAGTATATGATTGATTGGAAGTGGTTGGCTCTCACACTGAAGCAGTGGTATACATAAGCATTGGACAAGAGAAAAGCCAGCACTCCAAATGTCTTTTTTGTTGATTTATTTCCTCCTCAATACACCTGGGCAGCAGCAACGAACGTTTCAGTCAGAGACCTTCCTCAGCGTTGTATACATAAGCATGGCATGTAACAGGCAGTGTGTTTGTAACACACACAATTTGATGTGAATTGATGAGCCGCATGAGAATGAGCAAAGAGCCGCATGTGGCTCGAGAGCCTCGGGTTGGCCACCCGTGATCCAGTGGTTGTAAGCCTTTGTTCACACCTGGTGCTACCAATGCCTGTTTATATATAAAGATCTAATGGGTGTGATTGTTGTTTGGTTGGCCTGGCCCCAAACGGTTATACATTATGATAAATGAGACAATATCATGGCATGCATAAACTGCTGTGCTGCCTTGAGAGGTACTGTATATGTTGTCTTATTAAGCGGAAGCTATTTAAATTTGTTTTGACAGTTTTGTACAACCTCTTTACATGTCTGTCCAACTTAAGATGGGAATCTAAAATAACCTAAACATTTAAACTCATGTACTTCATCTATCTCTTTCTCATCAGCATTATGGCTTCGCTTCAGTGTGAATGTGTTCATGTCTTGTTAGGTGTCAGAGAGAACGGACGTTGAGGCTTCCCCAAACACAACTCGTCTGTGAATGTCTTGTTGATGTATGAATAGGTCACTTGAGAGACTGAAGCTGCCCTCACACTGGTCACAGGAGTATGGCTTCACTCCACTGTGATAGCATTGATGATGTGTTGTTAGGCTACCTAACTGACTGAAGCTGCGTCCACATTGCTGACAGGAGAATGGCTTCTCTCCAGTGTGAATGCGTTGATGTGTTGTTAGGCTACCTAACTGACTGAAGCTGCGGCCACATTGCTCACAGGAGTATGGCTTCTCTCCAGTGTGAATGCGTTGATGTGTTGTTAGGTTAGCTAACACACTGAAGCTGCGTCCACATTGTTCACAGGAGTATGGCTTCTCTCCAGTGTGAATACGTTGATGTCTTGTTAGGTGAGCTAACAGACTGAAGCTGCGTCCACATTGGTCACAGGAGAATGGCTTCTCTCCAGTGTGAATGCGTTGGTGTCTTTTTAGGCTACCTAACAGACTGAAGCTGCTTCCACACTGGTCACAGGAGTATGGCTTCTCTCCAGTGTGAATGCGTTGATGTTTTGTTAGGGCACTTGATTCACTGAAGCTGCGTCCACATTGGTCACAGGAGAATGGCTTCTCTCCAGTGTGAATGCGTTGGTGTCTTTTTAGGCTACCTAACAGACTGAAGCTGCTTCCACACTGGTCACAGGAGAATGGCTTCTCTCCAGTGTGAATGCGTTGATGTGTTGTTAGGTGAGCTAACTGACTGAAGCTGCTTCCACATTGGTCACAGGAGAATGGCTTCTCTCCAGTGTGAATGCGTTGGTGTATTTTTAGGTGACCTGACCCACTGAAAGATTTCCCACACTGCAGACAGCGGTGGTGTTTTGGTCTGTTGGTGTTTCTCTGTTTCATAGAGAAAGATATAAAGGATATGAAGTCATTACTATCTCTGACAAAGTAATTTATGATATGAAAGCATGCTAACAGACAAACATATATATTGTTGTATGTACTGTGTAACGTATCAATTATCATATCATACAATAAATGCCATCATATTTTAGTTCATCCAGACCTGGACAACAGCAGCAGCTTTGCATTGTAAAATATCTCATCATAAATGTATGAATAACCAAGCCTTGAAGTGAGGAAACGTTAATCGTCTCATTTAACGTTCTCTAATAGCCTGTGTGTGTGTGTGTGTGTGTGTGTGTGTGTGTGTGTGTGTGTGTGTGTGTGTGTGTGTGTGTGTGTGTGTGTTTGTGGTGTGTGTGTGTGCGCGCGTGTGCGTGTGTGTGAGAGAGAAGGAGAAAGTGTTACTGCAGAAACAATCTACCTTCATATAGTCTGTGGTCTGTTGTTAAAGGTAGCCTATTAAGTAACACTTACAGTAGGTATTGATATACGTTGTTGTTGTTTTATCATTTTTCATTTTTCATTATTGTTTAGAAAAGCTCTGGTCCAGTTGAGCAGCACTTTTGTGCAATAATATTGCCAATTTGGCACATTTTGTTTTTGAATAAAATTGTTGAATTAAAATCCACACATCTGTTTTTATCCGATTAATCGTTTAATCAAAGAAATAATCTCAATCTCTCTCTCTCTCTCTCTCTCTATATATATATATATATATATATATGTGTGTGTATACACACACACACACACACACACACACACACACACACACACACACAAACACATATGAATATAACTGAATATGAAAATGTTCTCACCTCTTCTGAAGAATTCATCTTTCTCACTTGCTCCTCCTCCACCAGATCTCTTCCTGCCAATCAGCTCTGACATAATCAAACAGACCCTTGGTAAGACAGGGATATAATAACAACAACCTTTATTTATCCCACACCGCCCTCCATTGGCCAGCCCTGGGGCTAAGCAGTTTGTCTGCCACGTCCCGTGTCAATAAAGAAAAGAAAAAAAAGAAGCGCGCATGCGCTCTACAGCGGCAGCGTTGTTTCAGGAACTAACTCGATTCGGATTTGCTACGAAAATTATGTTTCACGGAACTATGGATTATTATTTCATCACGTGGTGAGTACCCGATGTCACAACAACATGTACATAGAGCTTTCTGGTGCTGTGTTTTGTTGACTTTGAACGGCGATATCGTTATCGATACTATTGCACGCAGAGGGCGCAGTTTCCCGAATAGCAAAACTTGGAAAACTTGCTGAATGGGGCTTTCAATTCAACACACACACGTTGTTGGTGAGTAACGTTAACGTTAGTTTTGCGCCGTTCAAATTGCTATAGTGACAGCCACTGCCCACTTCAGTCGCCTGGCAGTATTCAAGCCCGCTGGTATCATGTAGAGCTCAGCATTACAGCAACGCAGCGACTTAATAAACGATGTTTCACTGTAAAATAATCACAAACGAAGCAAATGGAACAAGCACACCACTTCCTCTTTTTCCTCTTTTAGGTTTTATGGCGGTTGGCAACTTGTGTTGCATTACACTCCCACCTAGTGTTTCACATTTCACATTTCAGCTTCACATTTCAAACTACTATAATATGTGTCATCTCATCATTATAGATGATCTCAGACGGTGACTGGCATCGACTACACTACAGCATGTCCAGCAAGAACACCACGAGACAATGTACACTACGTTACTTTATTTACTGTCCTCTTCTCTTTCCGTTACAACTAGGCCTCTATTGTTATGTGTGGTTCTACAGAAAGAAAATACAAGATTTAAATTGCTGTTATCATACAGATGCAAATGACTTGACATAGCAACATAAATTAACTCTTATTACAGAGATTATTGCAATTGATATGACTTACATTTACTGGAGCTGCCCGCACAGAGACTCTGAAAGTAGAAGTGACGAAGCAAATGGAACAAGCACACCACTTCCTCTTTTTCTTCTTCTTCTTCAAATTGCTTTCCTGCAGACTGGACGCCTTGCGGCACATTGCTGCCCCTCACATGTCGGGAACATATTGCTGTTAATAGACCCTTTTCACGGGGGCCATTTTGTGTCGAAAAGGCAGAATAAACACAGGTGCAAGCAAAACACTAATGAGGGTTTCCAAATTCCAATCATGGCAGTGGGAAACCCTCATTAGTGTTTGGCTTGCACCTGTGTTTACCTTGCCTTTTCCACACAAAATGGCCCCCGTGAGAAGGGTCTATTGTGTTTCTATTTCCACAGTAATCCTGTGGCGGTGATGCTTTACATCATTGAGTTATAATATGAATGGAGGGAGTGTCCCTATCTCCTCCCTGTATGTTCTTTTGAAGCCAAAATCCGGCCAGATCACTGAACCAGAGTCTGCGCAGTAGCTCCCTTGATTGAGAACCTCTGAGAGCTCCACGCCCCTCTGAACTTTCTTATGTAGAGCTACTGTTTCTAGAATGCGCACAGTGCATTGTGTATTTATATACAGTCTAGCTCTGTAAATATGACAATTTAAGTTGTAATATTTTTTGTCTCGCCAAAAGTAACCAGGAAGATTCCCACTATAAGATCAGTTTATCAAAATGACGCCTGTACGAAAATCTGATTTTGGTTGTCGGAGATTTCAGGCCTCCCGGTCTGCTGCTGACTGCTGCTGTGCTCTCAGCGCGGGCAGGCCTCACTCAAGACAACAGCCTCACTGGGGGGATTGCTGTGCCTGTGTTGACTAAGCTAGCCTAATGTTTTCGTGGCATTTTGATTAACTTTATGATTTAATTCCTTTTGGAGCAAATGTTGGTGTTACAAATCTAACCTTGACGCTTTACGCAACGTTGTTTGCTGGTGTTGTTGGTACTGCAGCCTGTAACGTTCTCCGTTGTCGGAGAGTTGTATCAGCCAGACAAGTCAGACCTCCGGGCTGCTCTCAGCCCGCAAGAGGAGCCAGGGCTGCTTGGCTCAGCCTCTCACTGGGGGAAATTCTCGGATGAACAGCTCTGTGTTGATTAGCCTAATGTTTCCGTGGCATTTTGATTAACTTTATGATTACATTTCTTTTGGCTCAAATGTTGGTTTAACGTAACCGTGAGGCTACGTTGTTGTACCCGCCCGGTAGTGTGTGTAGGCAGGCCAACCTAACGTTAGCCTAGACCTGAGCCAGGCTGCCTGGTCTATTGCCTGGTATATCGTTACTAAGAGAGGAGCTTGTGAAGAACGAACATCCCCACAGTCAAAGCATTTCCCCCAGATATGCATATTAAAACGTTTGTTGCTTTAATAGCCTACAATAAAACGTCTGTTTGTATGTCATGCTAACCCGTTAGCGATGAGCTAATGGTGGTTGTGTACTACTAGGCCTCATTTTATAGCTGGGACGGGAGTTAACGTTATAAAACACATTTCCTGTCAGTTGGACAACCTGGTCAGTTCTGAAAATATGTGTCTTATTATTGTGTTATTCCAGCTATCGTTATCGGTTGTTAAGTTATAGTAATATGAAAAACAGCCGACTACCGCGAGCAGCTAATGCTAGCCTGCATGTTAAAACCATTGTGTAGCCTACTTATAACGTAGCTGGAGTAACTCATAAAACACATATTTTCTGAACTTACTTCAGTCCCCAACCAACGTTAATTCCTCGCGCACAAAACATTTGTTTTCATTCCTCAAAACAATGTTCTTTTTATTGGGGTCCATTGATGTCTGGTAGCCAGCACAGCCAACCCATGAGCCACCCGACTTCCAGGGAGCGTTAGATAACATGAAGCCGTGTGTCTTGTCTATAACGATCTATTATGTGCAGAGCCTGTCCAGCCAATGACGGCTTGAGACTGGCTGCCACAGCTGTCAATCATCCATTTTTATCCCTTTTTATATGTCAAATAACTACTTAAAAACAAACTGATCAGAAAAATGACCACTTGCACAGGCATTAGCATGATAATGACTATCTAAAATGATACAAACCACCTTTGGAAAAAAATTATCTGACGTATACTGTGATTATTTCGGTTGTGATTTCCCCATCCACTAACATGGGGAGGCGGGCCTTGTGACCTAATACTGGATTCAGCCGCCAGAGCGGCGATCTAACATGCAGCGGCTTCACTGAACGGGACCAATGCTCAGTCCATCTTATAATAAGTCCATGCTTTACATACACACACACACACACACACACACACACACACACACACACACACACACACACACACACACACACACACACACACACACACACAGTGGGTATATTCAAATCCTGGAGCTGTCCTAGTGGGTATACTGTGTATAGAGAGCCCCAGGGATGACGTATTTTTGTAGGCTGAATGCGGAAGTCCCGAAACTTCCTGGTTCTTCACTGTTTCTGTCTATGGGATTTTTGAATGGGTTTTTGGCGCGATGCTTCAAATAATGTCTGTGGGCAACGCAAGTTTAATCAAACGCGAACCAAGGTTCCGCGGGATAATCTTCACACATGAGGACCACTTTCATGAGTTTTGTAGCGTAAATGCGAGCCCTAGAAGTAAAAAGCTCGAGCTAAGCTAATCCAGAACTACACACTGTCACATAGGCTTCCACGTCATGTCAGCACTCAACCTGGACTGTTGTTGATGTGTGCACTGATTACCCCGGGCTGAACGGGGCTGAACCAGGTGAGGGAAAGAGAATTTCCGTGTTCGTCCTTTGAGTGGTGACGTTATTGACGTTTAGAACACGGCTCTCTTGAATACTCGATTCTGATTGGTCAATCAACAATATTCACCGGTCATTATTTCTCGACAACCGACCGCTGCTCTGCCACACCTGGATTAATCAGTTGATAAGAGCTTTTTGTCAGCAAGACACTACTAATTAGGCCAACCAGTTGCAGCTGTGGTGTCTTGTGTGCCAATTACGAATGAAACCGCTTTGTCGTTGAAAACGCTATTAAAAAATCTATTTGAATAATTATTTTTGTCAGATTATTGAATGATTTAGTTGTAGGCCGTGTTCTAAGCGGGATAATGTATATTGAGGCGGTGATTACTGGGAAATAATGACCTTCAGGTGAACGATTAAGCCCTCCGCTGGCGCGTCGGGCTCAATCCACCTGTCGGTCATTATTTCCCCCGTAATCACCGCCTCAATATACATTATCCCTTACATATATCTCCATCGACTCAAAAGTGTAGTCTCATTTAGCCGTTTGCTAGCTAGCCGCCCTTTTAACACGTTCACTGCCGTGGACGAGATATCTCGTCAAGCAGAAACCAACGGTTGACTGCCAATGACGAGATATCTCGGTGGGACGTCGATCAACCCCTTTTACATCTCCTATTAAAATATGGGAGGTATTGAATGTGTATAATCTATTTTACCGACCCACTAAGTGGCGACAGTGCTCTCCAGACGAGAGAAAGCCAAGCAAAAACAGCCGCGTGAGGAAGCCATTCTCATGAAAATGGATTGGCGAAAACGCTTTCGCTTTCGCGCAGGGAGCTGGCGGTGGGGGATTGCAAATTTGCATAATAGATTATGGGTGCAACACACTTTGAAACACGCAGCATAAATAAGACCAGAATCGCAAAAGCTTCATCAAAGCTCTCAACTAGGGATGTTCATCAATTATCGAAAATCGATAATTGATCGTTAAGGATTGGAATCGATCCTGTGGCATTTGGATCGATTTTTTAATTATTAAATTAATTAAATTAAATAATTAAATAATTAATTATTTGACTAGGTTTGGGTGGAATTCGTTCCTCCTCGCCCCACTCCATTGCACAGCCGACTAACGTGAGGTGGAGCTTCATATAGTCTCTAGTTTTCTGGCTGGGCACGGGCCTTTGTGCCAACAAAACTGTTTTAAACATGGGAAATTCACACCGGCATGCGCCGGGGACAGCAGTGTTGGAGAGGAGACACATTGAAATAAAGAGTTCATTGAGGAGAACACGTTGTCTTACGTATTTTCTGCCATAGGCATTCATTTTGTAAAAAAAAAAAAAAAAAAAAAAAAAAATTGGAA
>NC_139630.1:54040509-54045509 GCF_964638095.1 Poromitra crassiceps | reverse complement strand
AGGTATCGAAGTACCGAAAACAATGTAGTACCGACTAAGTACCGAAGTACCGAAAACCGTGACAACACTACTTCCAATAAAGGCCTGGTACCCTCTGCAATTGAGGTAAATAAAGAGCAATATATTAGACACTGTCTTTACATAGGGCAATGTACAGTATATGCCTAAATCAAACATGGCGGCGATGTTAATGAAGTGAATTTCCGCCCCGCCCTGTGGCGTTTGCAGAAAGGAGACACCCCGCTCCATATCGCCATTCGCGGGCGAAGCCGCCGCCTGGCCGAGCTTCTCCTCCGAAACCCCAAAGATGGCCGCCTGCTGTACCGGCCCAACAAGGCCGGGGAGACGCCCTACAACATCGACTGCAGCCACCAGAAGAGCATCCTCACGCAGATCTTCGGCGCGCGTAAGTTTCAGACTGAGCCTTTCACTGATGCTGAGATGGAGAAGGACTGTTAGTTTGTGTAACTGCTGATATTGATGCGGAAAGCTTCATTCTTAGACTCAGAGACAACTCAACTTTACATAATAAGTGAAATAAGTAAGTACAAAAAAAAATACTGTAAGGCCTACAAAATAACCCTACAGCCGGAGGCAGAACTCGCCCATCATCGGCTGCTCGGAGTCCTCTCTGAACTTCCCTACAGCTGGGCAACAGTCTCTGACACAGGGGATAACTGTCGCCAAAAGACTCGTTCTGAAGGAATGGAAGTCCTCCTCTTCGCCTTCTTTTCCGGTGTGGCTGATGGACATGATCTCTGTTATACAGATGGAGAGACTCAGGTGCCTGAGAACCAACTCGCTTGGAAGGTTCTCAAATATCTGGGACCCGTTCTTGGCCTACTTTGACGAGGTTAAGAATGACCAGTGACTGAGGTTGGGGGTGACAGACGCCTCGCCCAGCTGGTATCTCATGGACCCCTTGCGTGGGATTCCATGCACATGATCTCCTACAAGCACGTAGGCACTTTGTATGGCTGGTAGCACCACGTTGTAATGTTGACTGTTCATGATGTATGGTTTTTTCCCCCTGTGTCTGAGCCTGTTTGTCTTGTTCGTATGTTGTTCTATACAAATTGAAAATAAAAAAAATGAATAAAAAAGTAACCAAGAAAATGCATATAAGGAAAAACGTAAAGGGCAGTAAGTAAAGCGGGCAGTTGGTAGTAAAAAATATATATATTTGCATCATAATTACGAGGTCTGGAGTGCAAAGACGCAGCGTATTGAATCATTTAAAAGTATTGACTTCAAACAAAAGACACAAAAAAAATAGGAATATGCATTAATTAATAATCAGGAGTTAAATATATATATTTGTTAAATATGTCATCTGTAAACATTATTTTGTACTCTGACGGCTGGCTACTGTGAGACGACTAGTGCAGTGACCAGGACGCATACCCTTAATCTGGCTTCCCACCCGCAGACACGGCCAATTGTGTTTGTAGGAACATCTGACCAAGCCGGACGTACCGCTGCCGGGAATGAAACCCGGATCACCGCGGTGGTAGAATGAAACCCGGATCACTGCGGTGGTAGAATTAAACCTGGATCACTGCGGTGGTAGAATGAAACCCGGATCGCTGCGGTGGTAGAATGAAACCCGGATCACTGCGGTGGTAGAATGAAACCCGGATCACTGCGGTGGTAGAATGAAACCCGGGTCACTGCGGTGGTAGAATGAAACCCGGGTCACTGCGGTGGTAGAATGAAACCCGGATCGCTGCGGTGGTAGAATGAAACCCGGATCTCTGCGGTGGTAGAATGAAACCTGGATCACTGCGGTGGTAGAATGGAACCCGGGTCACTGTGGTGGTAGAATGAAACCCGGATCACTGCGGTGGTAGAATGAAACCCGGGTCACTGCGGTGGTAGAATGAAACCCGGATCACTGCGGTGGTAGAATGAAACCCGGGTCACTGTGGTGGTAGAATGGAACCCGGGTCACTGCGGTGGTAGAATGAAACCCGGATCACTGCGGTGGTAGAATGAAACCCGGGTCACTGTGGTGGTAGAATGGAACCCGGGTCACTGCGGTGGTAGAATGAAACCCGGGTCACTGTGGTGGTAGAATGAAACCCGGATCACTGCGGTGGTAGAATGAAACCCGGATCACTGCGGTGGTAGAATGAAACCCGGATCACTGCGGTGGTAGGCAAGTGTTTTTACCTCGACACTACACTACCAGACGCCCCAGAAACATGATTCAACCTAAAGGCCTAAACATGGTCGTCCGTCAGAGCCTCGCCCCGCCCTTCCCGTATGACGGCGGGTGGAGCCCCGTCCTACGGGGAGGGGGCGCCGTCGGCTGACGGGGGCTGCTCGAAAATGTGACTCAGCGCCGACGATACGTGCGTGACGTCAGCTGCACGAGAGTTGTGACTATCGTATTATCAGCGTAAAGTCGCCTTTCAAAGCATGACGTTAGATTATAACAAACTAGTTGTGTGGCTTAGCCTTCCCAAATGTTGAGGGTCGTTTTTTAGAATTTAATACATAGAATTGGGAACGTTACATTCAATTTCATTCAGACTGCCTGGCACACAATCTCCGCCATTTTCACACTGAGCTTCCACAGGAGGAGGGGGGGTGGGAGGAGGGAGGGCGTAGTGGCGTCCGAGCGTGTAGGGCTCGCTGGCGCCGGCAGACGGCGAGACGGCTCCAATTCGAGGCGGACGGACGACCATGTTTAGGCCTTAAGGATCACAGTATTGGGTCTATAGGCTGCTTTAACTTGACAACATAAACATTGTAAATTGCCTCTAGCTTACTTTCCCGTTGCAGTGTTTGCTAGTGCAATAGCTGACATGAAATGAGCTTGGTTTCAAAACTGTTCCCTAGCAACACAATTGCGTGAAAAACCGTCTATATGTGTCGTATGCGTATAATTGATGGTATGTATATTTCTGTGTATCCTCCTGTCTGTCCCAGGCCACCTGTCCCCCTGTACAGAGAGTGAAGGGGACATGTTGGGGTACGACCTGTACAGCAGCGCTCTGGCTGACATCCTGAGTGAGCCCACCATGCAGCCGCCCATCTGTGTGGGTCTGTACGCCCAGTGGGGCTCCGGGAAGTCCTTCCTGCTCAAGAAGCTGGAGGGTGAGGCACACTCACACACACGCACACGCGCACGCGCACGCGCACGCACGCACGCACGCACGCACGCACGCACACACACACACACACACACACACACACACACACACACACACACACACACTTAGAGTTACAGCCAGCAAGCGTAAAATTGCCAACATGTCTTGTTTGCAAAGTGTTGTCTGTCGCCATCTTGGGGTCCTTGCGCAGCTCATGTGTGATGGGGGTTTTCCCAGAGCCACAGCTCCGCCTGCGATTGGTCCGTGATCGGCAAGCTGCGCGATCACTGGACAGGCGACCTGTCAATCACCCCCTTTTATATCCTCTATTTTACGCCAAAATGCCGAGTTATATAAGAAATTACGCCCCCTACAGTTGTTATGTAAAGGTGAAATTAGCTACAGTATGTAGACCAAAATCGTGTTTCGGTGCAGGCTGTAAAGATGCTTAGCTAATCACTGTTACAAAGTGTGGGTGAACGGGAACGACGGGACTTCTGAGTCCTGCCTCAAGCGGCTATTCGAGGAATTACAGCTTTCAGGGTTACTTCCGCATCGCCGTGGGAAAACCTCAGAGCTTGCCCACTGGTCAATACTAACAGGAGGAGGATACACTGTTTGACATTAACAGGGAAATTCCCCACGTTTCACTTGGGACCCCCACATAATCAGCTGTGCTGCTCATCCCTCAAACACATAATCAGCTGTGCTGCTCATCCCTCAAATGCAGGATGCTTACAAATGGGACATCATTGCAAAGGGAAATGAATAGGCTTCTCAGTGAGATAACCATACAATGCTGTGGATACATGAACAACAGAGATATGATCGACCAAACACTTATTTCCAAACTTTATCTCCCTCCCCAGAACTGAAACTGACACCTCTGTCTTCTTCTGCCATCTCCATTACCCTCTTTCACTCTGTAACTCTTCTATATTTTATTTGTATCTGTACAGTATTTGTATTTTCTGTATTTTGTCCAAAGCATCTTTGTGTACTTAGAAAAGTGCTTTGTAAGTCTTATCAACTATTGTTGTTATTACAATGATGATGATGATGATGATGATGATGATTATGATTGTTATTATATCCGGTTCAGTCTGTGTCCACCTCTGCAGTTTGATTGATGACATACTGATGGTGTATCTCCTTCCTCCGTCCGTCCTCTCAGATGAGATGAAGCTGTTTGCGGGGCAGCAGATCGAGCCGTTGTTCCAGTTCTCGTGGCTGGTGGTGTTTCTCTCTCTCCTGCTGTGCGGCGCGGTCGCCCTGGTCCTGGGCTTCACCGTGGACCCCAGGCTGGCCATGGCCGTGTCCCTCAGCCTGCTCGCCCTGCTATACCTCTTCTTCGGTGAGACTCAAACCTCAAACCTCCTCCTCTCCCCCCCCCCCCCACACAGCTCACACCTCAAACTAGGGTTGCAACAACTAATCGATCAAATCTATTAAAATCTATTATTAAATTTGTTGGCAATGAATTGCATTATGGATTTGTTGGCGTAGCGATATAATTATATATACATTTATAATATATAATAATATAATAATATAATAATATAATATAATTATATATACATTTATATTTCCACTACGTCGGACTTGCTGTGTTTGTCATGCAGCAGGGCCACTTCTTGTGTCGGGGGTTTGTCAGGTGAATTTTGTGGGTGTTTTGGTCAGGCTCACAAGTGTTGGTTGTTGTAATACTCATTTTGGCCACAAGACTGCACCACTACCTCATGTTCTAAATAGGACTAAAATCATTCATGTTCAGTTCCAGGTGGGTTTTAATTTCTCCACCTCAACACAAACTACATATCACCTGCCAAAATCTGTTTTTCACCTGTTTTCAAGTCATAAACACAGGAGAGAAAACTATTTAGATCAGACTTGTTCTGTCTG
>NC_139630.1:54035509-54038009 GCF_964638095.1 Poromitra crassiceps | reverse complement strand
GTGTTTTGCCCCTGACTGGAAAGATGTTTAATCCTGTTACAAAGTCGAGCATTTTAACATGGGAGGAATGCCTACTGCCCCCGCCCCCCAAGTGGCTATTCGAGGAACTACAGCTTTTCACTTCACTTCCGCGTCATCATCACACGTCTAGCGTTTCCCCACTGTTTGTTTTTTATATTTGTTATAATTAAATATTTGATTCTTTAATTGTACTCTTTCACTTTACTTCTAGTATTACTAGAATATACTTATTATTATTATTATTATTATTATTATTCAAGGTCAAGGTTCACTTTATTTGTCTGCACAGGATTTCTTGCCTGATGAAGACCTATACGGTCGAAACGTTGTATTTATTGAAAGGGTTGAAATAAACCTGGGAACATCAACCAGTGTGCGGACATTCCATCTTTTCACTTTATTTGTCTCCCATGGGAGAAATGTGTCTTGGAGTAAAAGACTAAAATGCTGCAGTATATACAGACATAGACAATACATAAAAAAACACCATATATGGTGACACACGTGTAAGCACTAGGAAGTTGAGGTAGTCACAGTCATTCATTACAGTCATTTAGTCATTATTAGCACTATTATCTAAAATTATCGAATTATCTAAAAGCAGAGGATGAGATAATACAGGAAAATATAAATAAAGACAATCAAAAGCAAAGAGGTTAAAAATACAAAATCGATGCGATGTGAACTCAGTGGTCAAAGCTCTTGTGTCCTGCAGGGAAGAGGAAGTGGAAGAAGACGTGCTGCGTGCCGTCGTTTGTGCTCTTCCTCCTGGTGCTGGGCTGCGTGCTGGCAGGCCTGGCTCTGCTGGCTGTGTCCCGGGCGCGGGAGACCGGGGACAACCGCACCGTGCACGGCGTGCTGGTGGCCGTGGCCGGGGCCGTGGGCGTGGCTCTGCTGCTGAACGTGCGCACCTGGTGGCAGGTGGCCGACTCGCTGCTGCACTCCCAGAGGAAGAGGCTGCACAGAGCTGCCAACCGCATGAACAAGCTGAAGAGCGAGGGATTCATGAAGGTGAGCGCCCAGCCAGGGGATTCGTATACAAAGACTAAAACTGAAGACATTTTCCTGTATCATTTATTTTATTTCATTTGAGTTAGTTTTGTCTTCAATTTGAAACAATATCATATCGGTAATTTCTTAAGCAGTGCAGCCGAAGTGCCAGAGCCAAAGTGAAACGTCACTTCCTGGTTTCTCCCTGTACCAGCGCTGCGAAAAAATATGAATGGCGGTGGACGGAGAATAAGGTTACTTTTTTGATCCCGTTTGAATTGTGCCACGGGGTGCCAACGCTAATTTTGTCAATTTAAAACGTAACTTTGCATGTCAAGAAAGTCACAGTTTGTCGTCAAACTGAAACGTAGGGGTTAGTTTCGTATAAAAACTACATATACCTCGTGGAAGCTCGTGGCATGTCGCCGGTCTTCAGCTGTGCCGGTAGAGAAGTGACGTACTGTACATTCTGGGATCAGATCCAGCCCAGGACCTTTGTTGCATGTCATCCTTCTCTCTCTCCACTTTGAACTTTGAAAGGTGAAAATGGCCAAAAAGAAAAAGAAGAAACTGCTTGATTAATATAGTGTTCCATTGTTGCAGTGCGTTTATTTATTTGTCGGGCCACTGCAGGATATCTACAGTATGTGAAGGTTCCTCTCCTCCTCAGGTGCTGAAGGCGGAGGTGGAGCTGATGGCGAGGATGGCGAAGAGCATCGACGGCTTCACGCAGCATCAGACCCGGCTGGCGGTCATCATCGACGGCCTGGACTCCTGCGAGCAGGACAAAGTTCTGCAGATGCTCGACACGGTGAGGGGGGGCACAAGATGGATTTTTGCATCAAAAGTCGGGCGGGACAATGTGTCCCCCTGCCCAAGAAGACGTACATCTAGCTCTCTCAGATACATATTTCATATTTCATCCATTTCATTTCATTGCGTGTGTGTGTGTGTGTGTGTGTGTGTGTGTGTGTGTGTGTGTGTGTGTGTGTGTGTGTGTGTGTGTGTGCGTGTGCGTGCGTGTGTGTGTGTCCTGATGATTGATTCCTTAACATCACAAAAAGCCTTTCTTTAGAACAGACAGAAAGCATAATTATATTTCTTTAAGCTTTTGATAAACACATCAGAGCTTTATAGAGAGTGACGGGCATGAAAACTAATAAAAACATGAATACACATCTTTAGCACAATGTATTTTTGTCATATTATTTACACGTCAGCACAGTTACGCAGCTGTTAGATGTTCTAAACTTATTCCGTAAGGTCATAGAATTATAATATAATATAATATAATATAATATAATATAATATAATATAATATAATATATAATTGACAAAATGAGCTCAAAACTGCTGATCATCTTTTTACCGCAGCACCGGGGTCATAAGATGGAAAATCACTCGCTCGCTTTATTTTTACACTGGTAGTGGAAACACTGTAAGAGGTTTGTGTCTGTTTCGTTCCTCTTTAAAGTGGTTCCTCTGTGGT
>NC_139630.1:53995509-54030509 GCF_964638095.1 Poromitra crassiceps | reverse complement strand
CCCCCCCAAATATGGTTTCTGTCATTTTAGGTTTATTGTTTATTTAAAATAAATAATAATAATAATTTAGGTAGTTCTTAGCACATTGATGTATGTTCAAGTGTTCATTTTTCAGATAAGTTTGTTTTTAAGTAGTGACAATATAAAAAAGGGGTATGACGTCATGATTGACAGCCGTGACAGCTGCTCTCAAGACACCGCCAGACGGCGGGACGCCTGAGGGGGTGTGTTCCACGGGCTGTCATCCAAGATGGCCACTTGTGGAAACGAGATATTTTGGCTTCACTTTTGCATAGCGGTAGGAAGCTGAGACATGTCGGCCATATTTTACACACTCAGTGGTTGAAAGCTGCGAGGTCGTACAGTACGGAGGAGACGGTCCACTGGAAACTGCAGCCGGTTCCGGTTCTTCCTCTGCTCCCTCTCGCTCTCCGGCCTGGTGCTCTGCAGGCAGATCCTCAGCAGTTTCCCGCCGGGTTTTCGTTTTCATTATTTGCCATAATTTATTATTTATCCCCTCTGTTATATTTCAGTCATTTTTGTCGTGTGCTCCAATAGAGAGCCGCAGGAACGAGTCCGGAGATCATCGATGCTAACACTCCTGGTTCTTCAGACAGTTGTCCCATAGACAGTTGTTTTCGTCTATGGGATTTTTGAATGGGTTTTTGGCGCGATGCTTCTAATAAGGTCTCTGGGCAATGCAAGCTTAATCAAACACGAACCAGTGTTCAGCAGGATAAACTTCACACATGAGGACCACTTTCATGAGTTTTTAAGCTTTTACGTGCCGTTAAAAGGGCGGCTAGCTAGCAAACGGCTAAATGAGACTACAGCGTTGAGTCGACGGGGATATTACAGTATGCGTCAATAACGTCATCACTTCAAAGGACGAACACGGAAATTCTCTTTCCCTCACCTGGTCCAGCTCGGGGTAATCAGTGCACAGCAGCGCACACATCAACAACACTCCAGGTTGAGTGGTGACGTGACGTGGGGAAGCCTATGCGACACTGTGTGTAGTCCTGGATTAGCTTAGCACGAGCTTTTTACTTCTAGGGCTCGCATTTACGCTTCAAAACTCATGAAAGTGGTCCTCATGTGTGAAGATTATCCGGCTGAACACTGGTTCGCGTTTGATTAAGCTTGCGTTGCCCAGAGACCTTATTTGAAGCATCGCGGCGAAAACCCATTCAAAAATCCCATAGGCAGAAACAGTGAAGAACCAGGAAGTCCGGGACTTCCGCATTCCGACTACAAAAATACGTCATCCCTGCGGCTCTCTATTAGATTTTCATTCTGTGAAGGTCACTGTGCGGACGCCTTGGTGTCTCCATGTCGTGCAGTGTGTCGCTGCTGTTGGACGTAAGCCACAAATCATTTTCTCAATAACGAAGAAAGGAATGCTTATTCTCTGATGACTTGAGATTCCACCAGCAAAGTTGACTCGATCTGTCACACCTCTCTGACCCTGCACTCGTTTTAAACCACCTCAAAAACTCCATTCAAGGAAGAGAAAAACAACCAAATTGCAGTCCGACCGCAGCGATGTACTCCGCAATATGAATGTGTTTGATTCATTTGGTGTTGGATTTATTTGGCGAGTTGCCACCCCATTTGTTGCTGTTTCATGTTCAAGCATTTCCATGAACATTCTTCATTTTCTCCCAGCCATACTTCCCCCAACAACTTTACCAGCTTCCACGGCCGTTCGTGGCCGCCTACCCACCCTACCTCCATCCTCCTCCACGCACGTTTGGTAAAAGCTTCTTTCCCAGGGACCTCGGCAGCGGACCTGTAAGTACCTGAGCTCCTCAGCTGTAGGCGTAGCGTAGCACATCTAGACCAGTTCTTGTTCCTGCATTCAGGTCATAAGAGGAAGCCAGGCGATACGAGAAAATACTGTACTGTTTAGGGGTGCACCGATCGATCGGCAAGCAATCTGATTGCCGATATTTCGGCTGATTGCCGATATTGTTTTATATTATTATTATTATTTATTTATTTTGTTTTTATTAAAAAAAGCCCTATCACTAATCAGGCTTTCCAACGATATAAAATACAATGCCAATTGGTATTATTAAAGGGGAGAAATAATCGACCTAAAATAACGTTTCCACACTTTTTTTGAGGAGTTTATATATCGGTAGGGGTGTCACGATACACTCAGTTCACGATACGATACGTATCACGATACTGGGTTCACGATAACGATACGATACGATACGATTTTAACAATATTTTTTTTAACTTGAATAATGACAATATATGACTGGAAAAGTAGTATTTTATTTGAAATGCACAAATACAAAACACGCTGTTGTGGGAAATTGTTATTACAATAACAACTAGAAAAAACATGAGATTGGAGATAAGGCTTATCTTGAAATAGAATGAGTTACACCGTCACTTAGATTTACTTTGAACTAAAAGGTTTCTCAGCAGTATAAATTCTCTTTATGCATCTTCAGTTTTTCTTCAAACTCAAACAACAAGACTTTTCTTAGTCTATTTTTTATGCATCTTCAGTTTTTCCTGTCAAGTAAACAGTTTTGCCAGAAACTCAATTGAATGGTTTCTCTCCTGTATAACTTCTCATGTGTCTCTTCAGAGACTTGTTCAACTGAACTACTTTCCACACATTGAACTTCAACAAACAAAGATGTTTCTTTGTCTATTTTTGGAAAAAAAAAGAAAAAAAAAAAAAAATTCTTTTTTTTTTCTTCACGATATGAGATTTCATCTCAACGATACATATCGTGACGTTTTACTATCGCGAAATTTCGTGGGACGATATATTGTGACACCCCTATATATCGGTGATCGGTGATCGGTAATCGGTGATTGGTCGATGATCGGTTGGGCAGATATTTCCCATAGGCGATCGGCAATCGGTGATCGGTGGCAAAAAACGTGATTGGTGCACCCCTATGTTGGCTCGGCTTTTAGAGAGTAAATGCTACCGAAGATGCTGTTCAGTAATGACACGTTTATGTCATAACAGCTTTTAAAGGGACAGTTAATGCCAAAATCTAAAATACTTACCTGTAGTGTGTACTTACCTGAAAATACTTACCTGTAGTGCTATTGATCAATCTAGGTCGTTTTGGTATTGCCAGGTTTTAGGCTGTAGAGATGTCTGCCTTCTCGCGAGTACAATGGAACCGGATGGCACTCGGCTTGTGGCGCTCTCACCGCGCAGAAGGAAGCGTGCCTCTAACGTTAGCTTAGCTCCTCTACCCTTAGCTAGCTGTAACGTTAGCACGCTTCCTGCTGCGCAGTGACACGGTTGGGAGGAGTAGTTCAGTCGGTAAGAAAAATAGTTCCTACATGAAACTGCTCACAACACAACACGGTCTGTGGGTTAGCAGGATTTCTTGAAAGAGACATTGCTGTTGAGTTATTCAACTGTTTTCTAAAAATGGATCAACATTATTTTTGGCGTGAAACCTTTGATGGGTCAAAGGTCGTCATGTCCCGGTCCCTCAGTCAGATGAGATAGAGGGTATTGTTCCAGGGTGACAGAGAGTTCCCACATTTTCTCAGTTCTTCTGACGCGTGAAAGACAGAGATTATAGATTTTTTCCATGTCTTTGTCTGCTTGTAGTAGACACATGATGTTGACATGTTTATTACATGTTTACGGCATCAATGGGAGAGAGAGAAGTACTTTTGTCAAGAAATACCACACACACACGCACACGCACACACACACACACACACACACACACACACACACACACTTCTCGACTGGTTCCTTCTAAGATAAAGGCTCGCTCCTTCTCCTTCTTCTTCTTCTCCTGTTGAAGATGTCCAGCTCCATGTCTCTGCCTTCCATTTCTTCTTCTGTGGTGTGTAGGACCAGGCAGCGTCAGGAACTTTTCTAACAACCTCGACATCCATATCAATATTTTGTTAGCGATCGCTGTATTTGTTCAATGCAGGGTTTTTCCTGGGAATAGAGGCATTTTTGGTGACCCCCCCTCCCTCCCCCGGAAAAGGTTTTAGCCACCCCCCAAAGGCCTGATATTATAATATTTGAGTTCAGGACAACCCTGATTGCATACCTCAAAATCAAGCATTTGTATCAAGAGAATTTCAAAGTTCAAGTCCCACATTTGTACCTGATTTGAGATCAGAACAACGCTGACTACACACCAACTCAAAATCAAGCTTTTTCTTCTGACAATGACTGATGTTATGTTCAGGATAACCTCTGACTGCACAGTGACCCCAAAGTCAAAATGTACAAACGACAGAAAGCGTGATCGGACCGATGTGCGTAGTCACGCCTCAAAGGCCCGTTTCTGAGCCAGGAAAAACCCCGTCAATGAAATCACATTAATATGGGAGTAAGGAAATTATCTTCTGTTCATTTCAGCTGTTTAATCGGTTTGTTTAGTACAGGCTGAGGCTCCCATATAAACACCAAAGAAACGCGTGGTGTTTCCCTGCCCGGCCCTACTGGTCAGTCATCTCTGTATAGAGAACCCAAGTCCTTTCCCCTGGACCACCATCGGAACTTCGGCCAGGGACAAATAATTGTTTGATCCTGTTTGAATTGTGCAATGAATTACATTATGATGCGTGTCAATTTAAAACATACGTTTTAAGTACAAAAAGCTCCTTGTCATAAGTTTGTCATAAGACTATAATAAATAACAAAATAACGAATAAATATAAATAATAAAAGCAGTGTTTCCCCTACCATTCTACAGGCCTGGCGGGAGCGCCAGGCCAATGGCGCCCCCGCCAGGCCAGAAAAAATATTGCAAAAAAAATAAAGAATATTTTTTTTCTGCTTTCCACAAAATTTAAATAAACCTTTATGGCATATTATTACAATACAACAATACTGTTTTTGACAGTGTTGACAGTACAAAACAATAAGCATTTTGCTTTTAGGAGCATTGTGCCAGCGTGCAGCACTGTTCCAAAACGTGTCAATGTGTGTCGTTGCCTGGGAAACGCACATCCCATAATACAACTGTTCGCATCGCATCCCATAATAGTATGATCATACTTGGGATACCATTGTGAGCATAAATGCGAACAGGTTAGCGGTCGGTCAGGCTATCTTTCGAAATCCCTCCAGGCCTGAAAACATTTCTAGGGGAAACACTGAATAAAAGTATAATACTTATACCAATTACGACCCAGAGCCGCTGAAGCGAAGTCCCTCTTAGATAGCAGTAGTACTATACACAACCTGGAAGGTAGACAGTAAGAAGGGATTTAAACTGGTTTAAGACAGCCTTAGTACAGCGGGGACTAACGTTAACACGATGCCTTTGTGTTTCGTCGACCGTGTGAGTCGCTGGATGAAACAAACACATTAGATAAGAGAGATTTGTGCGTGGAGCATAGCTAAGTTACCTAGCTAGTAGCAAGCAATGTAGACGAGAGATGTAGTTCACTGAGCGGTTTCACACATAACTAAACCTTACTTTACTGTTTTACAACAAACGTCGACTTTCATGACTTGGAAGAATATATTTTAAATGGATAAACATGTATGTAATTCATGACACAATTCAAATGGGATCAAACAGTTATTTTGTCCCTTGTCGTTGGCGACCGTACAAATGTTTTAACCAAATAAGGTCCCATGGGGGACAGTGGAAGGGGAGGGACTTAGGCTCTCTATTGTCCTGATGTTTTCTCTCCACCTGTCTGTCTCTCTCCCTGTCTGTCTGTATGTCTGTCTGTCTGCCTGTCTGTCTCACCCTGTCTGTCTCACCCTGTGTGTGTGTCTGTCTGTCTCACCCTGTCTGTCTATCTATCTGTATGTCTCTCACCCTGTCTGTCTGTCTGTCTGTCTGTCTGTCTGTCTGTCTGTCTGTCTGTCTCACCCTGTCTGTCTATCTATCTTTATGTCTCTCACCCTGTCTGTCTGTCTGTCTGCCTGCCTGCCTGTCTGTATCTCTGTCTGTCTCTGTCCCTGTCTGTCTGTCTGTCTCTCCTCTCATAGCACTATAAGGTTTCATCTTTGAAAAGGAAGCAGGTATTGAACTCTTTCCACTCAAACTCGTTGCTTTACTTCCCCTTCGTCCGTGCTGCCTTCTTCCTGCCGGCTGCTGCACTAACTCCCTTCTGAAGTCTCCTGACTACTACAAATCCCAGCATGCACCTTGGAATGACTAGCCTGTAGCTCGAAAAAACAATAGCTATCCCAGAATGTCCTTTAACAAAGAGAAGATATTTCATCTGCTCAGAGGGAAGCTGTTTGCTGTGATGTGTGGGGTTTCTCTGAGCTGTTTGCTGTGATGTGTGGGGTTTCCCTGAGCTGTTTGCTGTGACTTGTGTGGTTTCTCTGAGCTGTTTGCTGTGACGTGTCTTTGGTTTCCCTGAGCTGTTTGCTGTGACGTGTCTTTGGTTTCCCTGAGCCGTTCAGAAGTTTCCATTTTTGTTTTGACCTTTGACCTCTTCCCCAAAACCCCTCGCTTACCAACTCAACTTCTGCCAAAATGTCAATCGTCCCCACTCACCACACAGATGCTCCACTCCCTTTTGCACTGCTAAGAGTAGCCATCTTAGCTGCTGATTCAATATTGAAAAATGGGGGGTTAATTATGTATATTATGTGTGTGAGAGAATACACACACATAATACATACATACTGTAACATGCATGTATATGCATGTATGTACCGTATGTATGTATATATGTATGCATATACTGTACATACATACATGCATGTACAGTATATGCATGTATGTATGTATGTATGTATATATGTATGCATATACTGTACATACATGCATGTATATGCATACATACATACATACATACATACATACATACATACATACATACATACATAAATACAGTACAGTATGTATTGCGTCACCATGCGTTTGTCATGGTGGAAGAAAAAGTTCCTACTACATGGTCCTCAAGCTTCTAAATCAATGAGTAGCTCCAGGCTATAGTTGCAGTTGCTAGAGGCTAATGCTAATTGGTACATGCTAGACAGTCCATCATGACATGAATATTATGCTAAGAGCTTTATGCTAAATATTCCAATTTGTGTATAGCGTCAATGCCAACCACTGTACCAACTAGCCTGCGCACACAAACCAGTTGCTAGCCTAATGTATGTGGTGTGTTGTGGGACTTGAACCCGTGTTGTGTGTCCGTCAGGGCTCGGCCTCGGTGGTGTCCGGCATGCCGCCCGTCCTGCTCAGCTCCATGACCACGGACGCCGTGTGCGAGCGCGTGAGACAGATCGACGGCATCGACCAAAGCATGATGTCACAGTACACCTCCACTATCAAGAAGGTACACACACACACACACACACACACGCACACACACACACACACACACACACAAACTTGATAGATTTACTGTATCAAGTTTTTACCTTTTTACTTACTACTATGTATCAATTATTTGACAGAAAAACAACAACGATTTTATTGATTTGAAAATGATTTCCTTCCTCCTTGCCGGCGGGGCATTGCAGTTAATTGGACACACCTGGAAACAATGAAAAGGGTTTTGCTAACCAGCGTGTTGCTTGGACATGCTGCTACATGTAACACACCAGCTGCGTAGAGACCACATAACGTTACCTGGATTCCTGTGAGATGTTTCTAATGAAGAAAGCAATAGACCAAATCACCGTGACGTCACCATGTAAACAAATTTACTTCCGGGTACCACTTGGGGAAGGCGGCAGGTTTAAATGTGCGTGTTGTCAAATAAATGCTGTCAAACCCTCTCGTTGTTTTCGGCCGACTACTTTCAATTTAAATGGTTAAACGGTTGGTAAACATGCTTGTCCGACGTATCTAGCCTTTCTTCTGTGTTTGTTTTATGTAGTGTTAGCTAGCTAATAACGTGTGTTTGTCTGTCAAACTCGCTGTTTTTTTACGTTACAGACAGAGTAACCTCGCGTCACCAGGCTCTTCTCGGCGAGAAAGAGCCTGGTACAGACAGAGCTACTGACGCCACGTCAATTTAATTTAGCTTCAAGTCTACTCTAGTCTGGTCCAACAGGTAAATTAGCTAGTCTGGTCTCCACTAACGTTAGTGAAAGTGTTGTTATGAATGATATTAAACAACAACACAACACGGACGAACCATTTTTGTCTTCTTTGTCTGTTTTTGTCTTCAACACGTCAGTTTGTGCCGTCCACCGCCATTATAATGTGTGGACCTCAGGGGTACCCGGAAGTAAATGTAAACATCCCGCTGATTTGGTCTATAGTATCCGAGAGAGGTGTTTTTGGTCGGCTAACGTTACTTAGCCATTGTAACAGGCTCTTGCTACAGTAGCTAATCACTTTTTTGCCACAGGATGTCACAAATGCTTGTTAAATTGACTGGATTCCTTTGTGCGGATTGACATGACTGGTGTGTGCATGGGTCCCGTCTAATATACTAGCAGCGGTGTGTTATTAACCAATCAGAATTGTGTATTCAACAAGGCCATATAATACGTTACTGGAAAACAAATAATGTAATACTCAATTCTTAAACGGACATATTTTAGGTGCATAGTACTCTTCAATGTGAAACTCAAATATATTTGATTAGTTGAAAATGTGATGAATGAAAATGATCCCACTCCACTGAAAGATGTATTCACTTTACTACAGACTACAGTAAATAAGTTTGAGTTTCTGCAGTGTGCGAGTCAGTGTGTGTTTGTGTGTTTTGGTGGCAGGCGAACGTTAACGGCAGAGTGCTGACGCAGTGCAACATCGACGAGCTGAAGAAGGAGATGAGCATGAACTTTGGAGACTGGCAGCTGTTCAGAGCCACGGTGAGTCCAGACGAGGTGCAAACCCAGGAATGCAGAGAACACACACTTGTGTTCTTGGGGACAACGTTCTTGCTCGTGGTTCTTGGAAGAACAAGGTCACGAGCCCACAGAACGACTTTCATGGTTTGAGACAATGTGTTCTTGCTGCTACTGTATTGCGCAATAGTCCCAGCACAGAGCTCCAAAATAATAAAAGTGTATATAGAAGAGTCGCAACATCTCCATTCACTCCAATGGACCAAGTTTTTTTACTCTCAAGAGTTCCATGAAGTAAGGTCCTGGATTAAGCAGCACTGTCGAGTTGCAGCAAAATGGACAGTTTGTGTTGTACTCTGAAAGTTTTTGTATTTTTTAGAATAAAATTGTACATGATCAGCTTTATTTTAGCATGCAAAAGTAGCGCGAGTCCCCTTCCTGGCTGTTCATTGGCTAATGAGTCACGCATTTTGGTCCTCCGCTGACGCCACTCTCTCTCTAAATTGCTCTGGGCCTCCCTATCTGCTGCTTTCTGTTCCTTTTGTTGAATGCCGAAATGAATGCTGGGATATTTGTGTTGACAAGTGCATAGAAGTTACCAACTGATGCATCCTCGGAGTCAAATGTGCTTGTCAAGAGCACTTCGGTCATTTGAACTGTTCTTGGCGACATGCGAACTTGTGTGTATGGGGACAACCCCTGATGATGTTTTTCACAAGGACACGCACAGACAAGAACGCAGATTGAGAAAGGCCCAAAATAAAAGTTGCTAATGGGGTCGATGTAGGTCACCTGACATTCTTTATCGTCACATCTATAGTGCAAAGCACTGTGGGATATCATCTGCAGGGTAGCGGACTCTCTCGAAGTCTGGATAGAAAGCCCCAAAAGTCAACAGAGCCCCTTCCAAACGTCATTCAAACTCAACTATTATTCCCGTTTAAACCCGGCTCCCTCTCTGTGCAGGTGCTGGACCTGCGTCAGCTGGAGAGCCAGGTTCTCCACGAGGAGACGGGCAGTGAGCAGGGCAGCATGGTGGCGGGACACGCCGAGGTGGGCAGGCGTGCCGTGGCTCCGCCCCTCGCCGGTGCCGACGCCTCGCCCATGTACAGCTTCAACCTGAGCTTCGAGGAGCTGAGCAACGTGGGCCTGGACGAGCCTCCCAGACACAGCAACCTGCAGTGGATGGTGGGCAACGAGCCGTACACCCACGTACGATCGTTGAACTTTGACCTTGACACCGCCTGTTTTTGGCTGCTGTGGCATTTTTTTTGGTGATGTAATCGACAGAGCTCGTTAAGAGAGCTCGTTAGAGAGCTCGTTAGAGACGGCTTTCACGGAATTGTGTGAGGCTGTGGTTTACAGTGAATTTACAATGGCTAAGAGGTGTCGCGGCATGTTGCCATGGACACCTCTTAGCTGTTGTAAAATCACTGTAAAATCACTGCGTATTGTTTAATTTGAATCTTATTTCCTGTCAGCTACTGTATTGTATTAGCAAACACTGCAACAGGAAGTAAGCAAGGGGCAATTTACAATGTTTGTGTTGTCAAGTTAAAACCGTTTTATTGCCACAGGAGGTAATCAGATTACATACGAGGAATGTGACTTACTGGAAGTATGCAGTGTAGCGGTCGACATCAATAATCAGATGACAAATCAAGAGATACATTTTCTTAAAATGAAAAGTGCAGTTCAATATATACAATATCCACACGAATTAGAAGGTCCTGAGTGATAAATAGAAATTACAAAAGGTGCACGGTGTGAGTTAAAGAGAATAGAATTAAAAGAAATAACTAGACAAAATAAGTAGAGATAACTTAATTTGGGGGTATTTTTTATGTCTACTTAATTTAAGTATTGTGATTTGAGAAAATTCTACGACCCTTTGGTTTATGAAAGCTTTTAAGAGCCAATTGAAGATTTTGGCCACCAATTGGCAGTGGTGGCCTAAAGGTAAGAGAAGGGAGCTGGTGACCAGAAGGTCGTAGGTTCAATCCCCTGGACTGGCAGGGTGGGGAAAGTGGAAAAAGCAGTGTTTGCCCCTCCCTCATTACCATCACTGAGGTGCCCTTGAGCAAGGCTCTTAACCCCAACCGCTCCAGTGGAGCTGCTCAGTGGCCAGCTGACCAGACTGTGGTTGAATGTTCATTGATAACGTTTGCATGATACAATTCCCAATAAAGAAAATAAAGGAAGGAACCTTCAGGTGAGTCACAGTGTCAAAGGTAGCAGACAGCCGTAGGAAGACGAGGGAGAAGCTGTAGTGCGATCCTCAAGCCAGCTGAGACCTTACACAGGAAGTTACCTTGTTAACTCTCCTAGGAAGTGACCTCGTTAACTCTCCTAGAGGAAGTGACCTGGTTAACTCTCCTAGAGGAAGTGACCTGGTTAACTCTCCTAGAGGAAGTGACCCGGTTAACTCTCCTAACGGGAGTGAGCTCATTAACTCTGCCCTCCCCCTCCCCCTCAGGCCCCCCGCACCGCCAGCATGACCAGCCTGAACTCCCAGGAGTCCTCCAATGACATCTGCAAGTTGACGGACAAGCAGCAGTCCGAGTACCGCGATGCCTACCAGGAGTACATCGGCCAGATGGCCCAGCTGGACATGGCCGGGGGCGGGGGGGAGAAGCCCGTCCAGCCGCAGCCGGGCCAGTTCATGACCCCGGCATCCGACAAGGTGAGATGGTGTGAGGCCAACATCCCCAGACTTAATGACCCTCTAAAGTCATGTTTTAAAATGTATATGAAATACTCAACTTTGAATAGAAATATATATATTTTTCCACACAAATCTTTTTAAATTATCTTGTTAAAATCCTTAAAATGACTCCCAACCCCCCCCCCCATTTCCCTCAAGACCTCCTAAAGGAAAAAATCAGTTTTTCTTCTTGTTCCTACAGTTGGATGTTCAAGCTTCACTGTGCAGAATGATGGTGAGCAGAGTTTGACACTAGAAGGCTGTTTTCACAATCGTTTGCTGAACATGGAAAGTTTCTCTGAGCTCACTGAAAAGGCCGTTTTCAACCAGCATGATTTGTGACATCACGAATACTGGAGCGAATCCATGTCCAGTATTCAGCAGTTAAAGCCTGTCTTTGTATGCTGTGATTGGCTAGTTATGTTCTAGAACTTCTAGAACCCTGTTTCGTTCTTTTGGAATGTTTAATGAGGCAGAAGGAGGGGAAGTCATTGTAAAGATTAAAAAGAAGACAATTTAACTTTTTCTATCAGACACAAATTATGATTCAAATTAGAGTATTTTATATACATCTTAAAACGTGACTTTAGGGGGTCTTTAAAAAATTCCAATGCAACCAATCAGGTTTATCTAGAATATAACTAGCCAATCACAGCATACAAACAAGGGCTTTAACTACTGAATACTGGACAAGGATTGGTTCCAGTATCCGTGATGTAACGAGTCGTGCTCGTAGAAAACAGCCTTTTCAGTGAGCTCAGAGAAACTTTCCACTTTCAGCAGACGATTGTGAAAACTGTCTTCTAATGACAAACTCTGCACAGACATCATTCTGCACAGTGAAGCTCAAACATCTCAACTGAAGGAACGAGAAGAAAAACGGATTTTTGACTTCATGCGGTTGTTGATTTGAGTAAGATGGTCAAGTTGTAGACACCATCTCCTCCTTCCGGTTCCTTGGGACTACTATCCATGAATCCCGGTCATGAGATCTTAACACCAGTCTCATAGTCGGTACACCCCACCAGCGACTCTACTTCCTGCGGCAGCTGAAGAAGTAGTCAGAAAGCCACGACCCACAGTCCTATAGATCTGTAATTGAGAGTGTTTCCTGTCTGGTCTGGTGACGCAACTACTCCGACTCGGCTTGAAAAGGTGATAGGCAGAGCATTTAAAACCATTGGTTGTAGCCTTCCCTCATTTGCATCATGAAGGCTAAAAATAGGCTCGTTTGAGATGAGCAAATTCTGCGCAGATTCGACCAGCGCCTTGCTTGCCCCGTTGCATGATGGTTAGAAAGTTGTCCGACTTGCTCCGTCCTGCCCGACTGCGTGAGTCACGTGACTCTCGCGAGAGCGAGGCGGGCGCAGATTTGGAGCGAGGCGCCGCAGTTGCTCCCCACCAACTGCGCCCGACTGTGGATGACAGAGGATGACGAGAAAGTGTAGAAACTTCAATTTTATATCTATTCCAAGCTGTCACTCCATATTTTACATAAATACCACCTGGAATGCCTACATTAAAATAAAAATAAGGAATCTGAAGGGCTGTGTTATTTGAGCAGTGAGTGTGGGTGGCGCTAATGCATGTTTTAATTGGTTTACAAACCGCTGTTAAACCAAACTGTAGAAGAAGAAAAGCAGCAGTTAGTGCCGTCGGGGGTGTTCGACTTGTTGACGCCTCGCCTGACTGTGCTCGCCTGCTCTCGTCTGCTTTCCAGGCGAGGCGGCAGTCATCTCAAACGAGCCTAATATCACCACAGATCCCTGTCATCCGGCATGTGACCTCTTCAATCTCCTCCCATCAGGTGAAGATACAGGAGCATTAAGTGTAGAACATCTCTGGTCAGCTGTAGCACCTACCTCCAAGCCATCAGGCATCTGAACTTGCACTGAATTATCTCTATATACTTAACTTAGCACTTTAACACAGCATACACTTTACTATGTGCTAGATACTGGGCGGGGGGGTATTATGTCATAAATGTAAATCCTCTGTGTGGTATATATTGCTGTCTACTGTATGTGTATATTGTATGGTGCTATAGCAGGGAAACTCAACTTGCTTTGTCCGGGGGCCACTTTTGTATAATGATCGGAGGCTAGGGGCCAGTTAATAAACAAACAAACAAACATTCATATTCTTTTTTCTGTAGGCTACAGTAGCGGATTGTAGGTTTTTGGGGGTAGTCAGCCAGAGTTTAGTCTGACAATTTTGTGGAAAATGGTCGTGGGGCCACTCTGCACCCTATCGCGGGCCCGCATCTGGCCCCCCGGGGCCGCGAGTTTGAGTATCACTGTGCGATAGTATTGTTGTAAAAGAGTGAACCAAGGTAGATTCCTATCAACTATATTGACGTGGCAATAAATGATCAAATCTTCAATCTTGAATTTGGAAGACCAAGGAGGGTGGGGATCAGGACGGCCGCAAACCCTACGCCAAGAGGAGCGCCGCCAAGCCCGCCGCGCCCGACACCGCCGACTTCGCCTCCAACGCCGAAGCTCTGGACCCGATCACGGAGGAGGACGAGAAGGCCGACCACGGCTCCTCCAAGTCCCTGCTGACCCGTAAGTCCTCGGCAGGGCTGTTCCAGGGCGCCGCTGACCTGAAGCTGAAGGCTGCTGGAGGGCAGCAGCGCTACCAGAAGCTGACCAGCGACGACGACGAGTCCGAGGAGTCGGACAACGCTCCTCTGCTGAAAGACGCGAAGAAGGCAGCGGAGGCCAAACTCCCTGGAGGCTCGCTGGCCCTGAAGGTAAGGCACGCACACTTAATCGTATACTGGTTGACAGTGTCACCGGGCCGTTTCTTTAACTCATTGAGTGCCATTGACGACGCCTGTCGTCAATGTAAATAGTGACGTAGAGTGCCAATGACGATAGCTGTCGTCAATTGCCTTTTTTGACGGTGGGACGTGGATCAAAGCCTTATGTATGTCCTGTACAAATATTGTAGCTATTGAAGCTGTATAACCTATTTTACGGACTCATCAGGTGGCGACAGTGCTCTCCAGATTAGAGAAAGGTCCGGAAAACAGCCTGAAAAAGCCCCGTGATCAAAGAGAAACCGCTCATGCTGCAGCCCAGAGCCATGTAGATTGCTCTGGCTGCAGCTGACGGTGCCTGCGAACAGCAGTCAATCCGCTCCCACAACTGAGCCCCTCTGCATCTGTCTGTCTGTCAGCATAGTTTCTCCACATGATTAGCCGCTAGAAAAGCAGCAGCCGACACTGAAAAGCCAAACCTTTCCCTGCAGTCCGGTGTGGCTTTTCCGTGTCGCGCTGCCTGGGAGGCGGCGCACAAAAAGCACTCCGAAAATAGACGCTGGGTGCGTGAGGCTGTGTGTTACTAGTGTGGGGAGGAGTTTGCAGCTGAGGGGGGGAGAGGGGGGTGGGACACGCAGGGCAGCACACAACTACACCACGTCACTACATCAGAAAATATTAGCTAGAGTCAGTGAATGTGCTTGAAATGCTTCATTTCACAAAAGGCTGAATATCTCAGCTTCTAGATGGAAATGCCTGTTTTTGCTGTTTTTGACCTATCTTCTCCGGCTGATAACTAAAGAACGGAAAATGGTATCAATAAACTTTTTTTTGCTAATGATACAATAGAGTCTCCTTGTTCTTTTTGCGTGTTCGGTGTTTACATAGTAATATCACACAATATTCTGTGGGCCTCGAGAAATCACTGAAAACGCTCTGAAACTCTGGCACTGGGAGCGTCCGTTCTCCAAAAGTGGCTGGCACTCAATGAGTTAATATGAATTTGATCTTTTTCACTTTGTCTCAATGCTTTGAATGTAACACTTTGAATTGCCTTGTTGCTGAAATGTGCTGATATACAAATAAGTTGCCTTTGCCTTGAAGGGGAAGGACTACCTGTCCGATGCCATGCTGGACAAGAAGGACTCGTCCGACTCGGGCGTACGCTCCAACGAGAGCTCGCCCAACCACTCACTGCAGGTACGTACGCTCCAACGAGAGCTCGCCCAACCACTCACTGCAGGTACGCTCCAACGAGAGCTCTCCCAACCACTCACTGCAGGTACGCTCCAACGAGAGCTCGCCCAACCACTCACTGCAGGTACGCTCCAACGAGAGCTCGCCCAACCACTCACTGCAGGTACGCTCCAACGAGAGCTCGCCCAACCACTCACTGCAGGTACGCTCCAACGAGAGCTCGCCCAACCACTCACTGCAGGTACGCTCCAACGAGAGCTCGCCCAACCACTCACTGCAGGTACGCTCCAACGAGAGCTCGCCCAACCACTCACTGCAGGTACGCTCCAACGAGAGCTCGCCCAACCACTCACTGCAGGTACGTACGCTCCAACGAGAGCTCGCCCAACCACTCACTGCAGGTACGTACTCTCCAACGAGAGCTCGCCCAACCACTCACTGCAGGTACGTACGCTCCAACGAGAGCTCGCCCAACCACTCACTGCAGGTACGTACGCTCCAACGAGAGCTCGCCCAACCACTCACTGCAGGTACGCTCCAACGAGAGCTCGCCCAACCACTCACTGCAGGTAGAGCAACACTCATCTGCACCTGTCTTACTTTCTTTCAAATGTGACTTTAGTCCAGTGTTTTATACTTGTCTTATTCCATTTAGCCCTTTAATGAACTTTATATTTTTTTTAATTATTCTTCAGTTATCCATTAAATTGGCGATAGCAGTCTGCAAGTGAAGGCAATTATGAAATATGATATCAAGTAGGCTAGATACATGTGCTGTATGTTGTGTTACATTTACACCCAGCCCTTTGAGGGCAACCATAATGCTGATGTGGCTCAGGATGAAATTGAGTTTGGAAGCCCTGCTCCAGGTGTTGTGAATGAGCAGGTTCCCATTCTGCTTCTGCCCCAGCAGACAAAGGGATTTGCTATAAAGGAGGCTCTCTTTCTGCCTCTCTCCTTACCACGTCTGAGCAACGTCATCACCCTTTTCCTCAAGATGGCCGGCAGCCCTGCCAAGGGGGTCGGTGCTGCTCGCCGGCTTCCTCGTGCTGCTTTTTGAGGGACTTACGTCGACAGATATTGTGGACCTTCACTGCCCTTTGGTTCATGGCCTCTTCTCCTCTGCACCAAACCTCTCCAGGCCCAGACTGGTGATGATGATGGTTCTTGTGATCACCTGCAGCCCTCTGATCCACTTCTCCTTCGCAGACGTTTCGAGCACCTTATCGCCGTCCTCTTGAACAGCTTCCAAAACGGCTCTCTTGCAGGCCTGTGCCCCATTTAGACCTTCCCCAGTAAGGACGCGATATTTGTTTTTGGATGATGGCGAAGGCTATGCGAAGGCATAACCCGCCCCTCTCTGCCTCTGATTGGCCTAGCGTCAAACTTCCAACCAAACACATTCGCTTGGCTATCCTGCATTACATCTCTTTCTACACTGTGGTCAGACCGTCAGAATCAGACAGACAGCAGTTACGCTTGCTAGTTCCCTGTAAATAACCCTGTTTTATATCACCCTTGATCAATTCGTGTGTCTATAGGCTATATACGTGCACTGCCAAGAGTAGCGGCAGCATCATAAACCATAGACTATATTAAAAACATAAACACACTGGCGTCTTTCATGCAGGCTAGCAAGCGTAACTGCTGTCTGTCTGAGTCTGACCCATTGAGTCTGACGGTCTGACCACAGACTGTAACAGAGATGTAATGCAGGATAGCCAAGCGAATGTGTTTGGATGGAAGTTTGACGCTAGGCCAATCAGAGGCAGAGAGGGGCGGGTTATGCCGTCGCATAGCCTTCGCCATCATCCAAAAAAAATATCGCCAGAGGGACTGGTAGTGCTGCACGGAGGCTCTGGGTTCTGAGGGGGTTTTTCCGTCCTGGCTCCTCCTCCTGCCTCTCACCAGATAGGGTACCTGTGCGTTTGCAAAACGACCTCTTCCTCCAAACATTCCCTCCGGGCCTGGTGAATCTTGAGTCCCCCCGGCTGTTCATGCAGAATTTCCCACATCTGCATAGCCGTTTGTCAGTTGCCAAATTTTGTCAGCTTTGGTCCGTCAGATTGGGGTTCTTCTCATTCTCTTGCACTCATGGGCTCCCTTGGGGGTATTTCTCCATGAGTCAATCTGTCGTTTGATTTTGGGTTTCCTCCTCTCAGAGGAGGTGGTTTGGGTCCCCGCTGTCTTTCCAAGCCGTCCGTAGTCACCAATCTCTTCCTGCTCATCAATCAGTCCGTTCCTGCTCGCCACTGGTTTCGCCAGCATAGCGATTCTTGAAATAGCTCTTCTGCTGCACCTGAACACCTCCATTACTGATGTAATGTGATGTAATGTGCAATAAAAATAAACAAAAACAAATATCATTTAAAACCTATTGAACAGCTATATTACAGAGCCATCAAGGCATTTGCTAGAAAACCTTTGTCATACCACCACTGTAACATTCTGGAACAACATCAATTCCTGAGCTTTGAAAATCTCAAGGTCTTAAACAGTGCCTGTTTCTTCTTCAAATGCCTACATGGACTAGCTCCCCCTCCGCTACAGGAATTAATCCAAAAAAATAGACTCACTGGACTCGGCACTAGATCAGACACCAGAGGTGATTGTAAGGTCCATCGCAGAATGACCACGTTTGGTCAAAATGTCCTATCGGTAAAAGGCAGCCAAATATGGAATAGTCTCCCCGTCTCCATAAGGGACAGCCCCACCCTTGCCACTTTTAAAGGTGGACTTAAAAAATGGCTGAAAACAAACCAGTCATGTGTCCACAGGTAGTATGTTTTTCTTCTCTTTTTGTGTGTATTATTATTATGTATTTTTATTTTTCAAAGTGTAATTGCTGCCATGTATTTTAGAGTGTTCTGTTGCTACTCATGTTTTATGTAGTTTTAGAGTGTACTGCTGCTACCTATGTTTTATGTATGTTTTTATTATGTTCTACGTTTTACGCTCTATGTTTTTTGTGTTTTATGTTTTATGGGACAACGGATGGAAATTAGCCTCGTGCTAAATCCGGCAATTTTTACACTTTTACTATGTTCCAGGTTTTACTATCTGTTTCTGTGGTTTCTGTGTTCATTAATTTTGCACTGTCCCATCCAAATAAACGAATAAAATAAATAAATAAAAATAAATAAATTTATACAAATAAACCTGCCTTGCCTTGCAGGATGAGGAGGCTGACCTGTCTCAGCTGGAGCGGCCTGACCTGATTGAGCTGGATGGGGAGAGCCAGGCCAGGAAGCAGCCGGGCCTTCCCAGCAGCCTCAGCGGCCTGGCGGACCCGGCACTCGCCCGCATGTCCATCTGCTCGGAGGACCAGTGCAGCCTGCTGGCCAGCAGCCCCGAGGAGAGCTGGCCTTCCTCCAAGAGCTTCAACCTGAACCGTACGCCCAGCAACGTCACGCTCAACAACAACACCAACAACGCCCAGCCGGGGAACCGCACCCGCACGCAGGGAGAGGGCTCCAACCCCACCCCCACCCCCACCTCCTCCTCCTCCTCCTCCACCAGCGATGTCATCATTTCCCCAGGCTCCGGCACCACCGGCGGCGCCAAGCCGGGGCCGCACAACGAGAACGTGCGCGTGGTTCACCTGAAGAGGGGGCTGAATCCCGGAGACCCGCCGGAGATCTGCACCGTGTCGTCCGACACCGTGACCTTCGGAGAGGAGCGGGAGAGCATCCTGTGACGCTTTCCCGCTGACCCCTGAGTCCCGCCTCCACCAGGAAGCTCTCTTCAAGCAGCAGCACCACCAATCAGAAGCCTGTAGGAAGTGCAGGCTCTCTGGTTGATGCTAAACGACGCTCATTTGCTAAAAGATTAAATATTTCTAACTTCTGCCCCTCTAGAGGTGATGATGCACACACAGGCACATTTTTGAATATTTTCTCATTGACAACAATGCATCAGCAGGACACCAAGGTTTCAACATGAACCAATCAGAGACAAGAAAATGTGTCAGGTGACCTGTCCTCAGCCCAAAGTTTTGATGATGCTCCAACTGCAGACTGTCAGAAATCTGTCGCGTCGTGAGGTGATGCACTTTATCAGATGGCCTCTAGAAGGTGTCTTTGACTACAAAAAAATATTATAGTAATAATAATAATAATAATAATAATGATAAAGTAAACATTTTACATTCCACAATTTATCTTTATTTATATTGTACCTTTGAAAACAGTTTACAGAGTGCTTTTGACTGTCAAAATAAAAGCACAATACTCAAAAGCAGTGGAACAGAGAATAAGACAGAGAAAGCAACATTAAAATCATTACTATAGATACAAACCAAAATAAATACTGAGGATAAAATGAAATAAAAAATAAGATAAAAAGATGACATGAAAGCATGTCTATAACAATGGGTTTAAGTCACATATTTGTCAGTTGATAAAGTTGTCCTTAATGTCCTGTGTATAATCAGATTAAGAGCTAAAGCACACGGCGGCGCTGTCGATAACACTAAACTGCTTTTCATTTAAAAACAAAGTATTAAACCAGAATTGAAGAGAGGCTCCTGGTGGAAACATAATCTCTGTCTGTTCTGTGGTTTACGTGTCAGTTTACAGTACATGTCACTTTACGTGTCGTTGGTTCAGTAGGATTAATGCATGGTTTAGACTTTAGGCACTAGCTGCTGTAGACGAGTCACTTATTGTAACGTGTGTGTCGTGGTTTAGTCGGCTCCAGGAGTCAACAGCTTGGCGTCAGTTTGCTGCAAATAATGAAATTGGTTTTTCAGCAAGTCGTTAAAAAAAATGTCATCCCAAAAGAGAGCTGAGCTTTAGCACTCTGCCAGCTTCTCTGCCAGCTTCCACTTTGCTGTGTGTCAGTGCGGATACAAAACAAAGTGACAGGTCACAGGTGCAAGTCCAACCCATATTCTCATTCAAGTCTTTATGCTTATATTTATTTTATTATAACTGTACTCAAACGCCAAATCACTTTACACATGACTTTAGCAGACATCTTGACAGTCCAGACAAAACACACACACACACACACACACACAAATTTATGACTTTAATCTCAGAATTTTTTTTTTTTAAATCCCGTAAAAAAAATTGTTTTTCTCTCGTGAATTGACCACACTAACCTCAGAGAATTTTTGTATTTTTTTGTATTCTTTTTTTCTAATTCTCCGCCCCTCCACCCCCCGCCCCCTGTCCTTATTCTCCCCAATTGTACTTGTAATGCCAATTTTTCCCCCTGCTGCCCTGGTCGCTGCTCCACACCCTCTGCCGATGTGGGGAGAGCCGTAGACTAGCACCATGCTTCCTCCGACACATGCACAGTTGCCAGCCGCTTCTTTCCACCTGACAGCGGGGAGCTTCACCACGTAGCACGTGGGAGGATCACGCTATTCCCACCAGTTCCCTTCCCGCCCTGAACAGGCGCCCCGACCGACCAGAGGAGGCGCTAGTGCAGCGACCAGGACACACACCCTTAATCCGGCTTCCCAACCCACGGGGGCGCAAACCAGCGTGTTGGTAGGCAGGGAATCTACCACTACACTACCCGCCCCGGATTTACGACTTCTAATGGCCCTGATATGCCGTCATATTCTGCCACCATGCTGTCCTCCTGGGGAAATAAAGCTTGTCGCTTCACTGTAGCTGTCTGTCCTTCTGCTGTAGCGTACAACTGTGCCAGTAATCTGTCTGTCTGCTGTAACGCACAACTGTGCCAGTAATCTGTCTGTGTGCTGTAGCGCACAACTGTGCCAGTAATCTGTCTGTCTGCTGTAACGCACAACTGTGCCAGTAATCTGTCTGTGTGCTGTAGCGCACAACTGTGCCAGTAATCTGTCTGTCTGCTGTAACGCACAACTGTGCCAGTAATCAGTATTAATAGTATTTTAGCTGTTGAGTGTTTCTGGCCATGCGTGGAGTCCTTCAGTGCATAGAGGTAGAAAGAGAGTCTGAAAAGACTAGGATCAATGTTCTGTATTATTTAGTGAGCCAAATGAACAACATTTTGAGCAGGCGGTTCTTCGATGTCTGTCCGTCATGTTTGTTGCACATCTGCACTGATATTGAGACCTTTTATTTGATTTTATTATTGTTGTTGTTGTTGGTGGTATTATTATTATTATTATTTCATGAAATGGCAGCAAACCAGTTTCCAAACTTCCAAAAAAAGTCAGATTTGACCAAGTGCAGGAATCATTTGCTATTTTGTTGGATTCTTACAAGCAATTAGTCAAATGTTCTTCCTTGCTACAGTATAATGGGAATTTGCAGTCATGAAGGAGTTTAGGATCATGAAGGAGTTTAGGATCATGAAGGAGTTTAGGATCATGAAGGAGTTTAGGATCATGAAGGACTTTAGGATCGGCAGTGCAGAAAGGTTTACAGTTACATGAAACACTTTTATTCAACAAAAAAGGGCAAAACAGTTTGAGGTCGAATTGAATTAGAAACAGAAATGATTTCAGTCGCAGAAAAACGTGGATGTGCACGCATGTCAGTTGGTGTCAACACTGTTAGCTATGCTCTCTAGGCTGTTGCATGTCTTTGAGTTATTGTGATTAACAAACTTTTTAAAAAAATCACTGAATGTGACGAGAAATAAATAAACTCTGAATGTTGAACGTTAACGAGAATCTGTTTTGACTTCTTTTTAACCGTGGCGTTGTCTTCCTGTTGAGGGTGCGGCTGGTCTGGTTTGACTGTTTATAATTTGCACCTTTCTTAACTGTATTGGTGCTTCACAAAACAAGTACAAAATACAGCAGTAAAACCGAATACCACTACAAAATAGGCGAGACCATAAACCTTCCCCAAAGTAAAGAAATTAAATACAAAGGAATGAACCCATAAACATAACAAACCCAGGGATGGCCATGCTGCTGCCTAGCCTGGGTAAACCCATCCCCCACGTGACCTGCTCTCAGTCACTAGGTGGCCACTAGGCTAGTGACTGGGAACTGAGAGAGCAGGTCACGTGGGGGCTGGGTTTACCTAGGCTAGCTGCTGCCACCAGCATGAACCAGGAGTAGAATGAGAGAGAGAGAGAGCACGCCTCGAGCTGCTGCTGTATATCAGTGCTAGAAGTAATCAGCGTAACTGAAAGCAGCTGAACCCAGGCAGATGATTGGCAGATGAGCAGGTAGGCAACTGGTGGCAGAGAAAGAGAGATGTTACACTCAATACAATACACCTATAAGTGGGAGCGCATAACAGCCATTCTTAAAATGAACAAACAACATCTGTTTGATACTCCCTGGAGTGCACATAGAAAACATTATTGAGGTGATTTATGTGAAAATTATCAGATGAATATGTTATAGTTATCATTGATAATAAAAATGTACCCAAAATTAATTAATTACAGTATCAATACATCAATATGTAAAATAAAATGATAAAAAATCCAAACAGAGATACCTGTTTTTGCAAATGAACTCTTCGCCTATTTTTAACCCTTTCCCCCGGTTTGCCTTGCCTTGAATAATCATTGTGATTATTGTGAGACAGAAAATCAGCTCAGCTCTGGGGTCTGGAACGTTTTCTTGAAATTCTCATGTCAACCAGCAGGTGGCAGTCTGTCCAAGCAAATTCAATTCAGCCACACCAGACAGTTCGTCGTATGGAACTCAGGGAGGTAATACCACACATCCTCTCTGTCAATACACACACTTCAGCCTATTTCTTCTCATGTATTTATTCTATCATAATCACAGGCTGACTTGAACCTTAGCCCTATTTGCTACTTATCAATGACGATGTCGATTGGCTGATTCCTGTCTCAGCACATTCCATGTTGTTCCTCACACGAGCTCCAGCAGACAGTTAGCTCCATGTTGTTCCTCACACAAGCTCCAGCAGACAGTTAGCTCCATGTTGTTCCTCACACGAGCTCCAGCAGACAGTTAGCTCCATGTTGTTCCTCACACGAGCTCCAGCAGACAGTTAGCTCCATGTTGTTCCTCACACGAGCTCCAGCAGACAGTTAGCTCCATGTTGTTCCTCACACGAGCTCCAGCAGACAGTTAGCTCCATGTTGTTCCTCACACGAGCTCCAGCAGACAGTTAGCTCCATGTTGTTCCTCACACGAGCTCCAGCAGACAGTTAGTTCCATGCTGTTCCTCACACGAGCTCCAGCAGACAGTTAGTTCCATGCTGTTCCTCACACGAGCTCCAGCAGACAGTTAGCTCCATGTTGTTCCTCACACGAGCTCCAGCAGACAGTTAGCTCCATGTTGTTCCTCACACGAGCTCCAGCAGACAGTTAGCTCCATGTTGTTCCTCACACGAGCTCCAGCAGACAGTTAGCTCCATGTTGTTCCTCACACGAGCTCCAGCAGACAGTTAGCTCCATGTTGTTCCTCACACGAGCTCCAGCAGACAGTTAGCTCCATGTTGTTCCTCACACGAGCTCCAGCAGACAGTTAGCTCCATGTTGTTCCTCACACGAGCTCCAGCAGACAGTTAGCTCCATGTTGTTCCTCACACGAGCTCCAGCAGACAGTTAGCTCCATGTTGTTCCTCACACGAGCTCCAGCAGACAGTTAGCTCCATGTTGTTCCTCACACGAGCTCCAGCAGACAGTTAGCTCCATGTTGTTCCTCACACGAGCTCCAGCAGACAGTTAGCTCCATGTTGTTCCTCACACGAGCTCCAGCAGACAGTTAGCTCCATGTTGTTCCTCACACGAGCTCCAGCAGACAGTTAGCTCCATGTTGTTCCTCACACGAGCTCCAGCAGACAGTTAGCTCCATGTTGTTCCTCACACGAGCTCCAGCAGACAGTTAGCTCCATGTTGTTCCTCACACGAGCTCCAGCAGACAGTTAGCTCCATGTTGTTCCTCACACGAGCTCCAGCAGACAGTTAGCTCCATGTTGTTCCTCACACGAGCTCCAGCAGACAGTTAGCTCCATGTTGTTCCTCATACGAGCTCCAGCAGACAGTTAGTTCCATGCTGTTCCTCACACGAGCTCCAGCAGACAGTTAGTTCCATGTTGTTCCTCACACGAGCTCCAGCAGACAGTTAGTTCCATGCTGTTCCTCACACGAGCTCCAGCAGACAGTTAGCTCCATGTTGTTCCTCATACGAGCTCCAGCAGACAGTTAGCTCCATGTTGTTCCTCATACGAGCTCCAGCAGACAGTTAGCTCCATGTTGTTCCTCACACGAGCTCCAGCAGACAGTTAGCTACATGCTGTTCCTCACACGAGCTCCAGCAGACAGTTAGTTCCATGCTGTTCCTCACACGAGCTCCAGCAGACAGTTAGCTCCATGTTGTTCCTCACACGAGCTCCAGCAGACAGTTAGCTCCATGTTGTTCCTCACACGAGCTCCAGCAGACAGTTAGCTCCATGTTGTTCCTCACACGAGCTCCAGCAGACAGTTAGCTCCATGTTGTTCCTCACACGAGCTCCAGCAGACAGTTAGCTCCATGTTGTTCCTCACACGAGCTCCAGCAGACAGTTAGCTCCATGTTGTTCCTCACACGAGCTCCAGCAGACAGTTAGCTCCATGTTGTTCCTCACACGAGCTCCAGCAGACAGTTAGCTACAAACAAACACAAGGTCAACGGGGTCACGCTCCTGTCTGTGCAAGCTGACTGAGGCTCACTCAAATCTACTTTGTGTGACTGTGGAGGAGTGAGCTTCATTCAGCTTGCACACACCAGAGTGACCCCAGTGACCTTGACCAGACACACACACACACCCCCCCCCCCCCCTCCTGCACGCACCCAACGCACGCGCGTGGGTGAGCACACACACACACACACACACACGCGTGCTGACAACACAGTTTATGTAAATTGGTGTTGGTGTTATCCGGTTACCATGGTGATGAGTGATGGTTTGCATGAAGTCTGATATCATCTCCAGAGAGAGAGAGAGAGAGAGAGAGAGAGAGAGAGAGAGAGAGAGAGAGAGAGAGAGAGAGACCGGCGTCCGGGTAGTGTAGCGATAGATTCCCTGCCTACCAACACGAGGGTCGCAGGTTCGCGCCCCCGTGTTACCTCCCGCTTGGTCGGCCGTCCACACACAGGCACAATCGGCTGTGTCTGCGGGTGGGAAGCCGGAATGAGGGTATGTGTCCTGGTCGCTGCACTAGCGCCTCCTCTGTTCGGTCGGGGCACCTGGTCCCCAGTTGCGAAAGCAGCCTTAGTAACCGGGTCACGATTTCTGGACAGAGACATTGCAACTAAAACAAGCTGCACAGGGGAAGCTGCACAGCCAGCGTGCAGCATGGCCAAGTTGGCTGCGCATTTTCTTCTCTGTGATTTTTCCCACTCACATCGTGCCTCCCCTGAAGTTGTCTTGCGCGCCCCAGGGAGGCGCGCCCCACACTTTAGAAACCGCTGGTCTAAGACAAACCACACCATGTTACTTATTAAGCTGGAAAGATGACTGTGACATTTGTCAAATGGCCCAATCCCACCGCAGCTAGTAGCGCGGTCCCGCTCCGCTCGACTCGACTTTTGGTCTCATCCCACCGGTATAAACCGGCCCAGCTCGGTTAGATTTGGGGCTGAGCTGGGCTACTTTTAGTACCTGCCTCGTCGGGGTTCTATTCTGTCAACCCGGGTCCATACCGTGACGTGAAAACATTGTAGGCGACTGATTGGTCAGGCAGAATCGTGTTTACTCTCTATATCCTACTGACTGTCAATGCAGCGCTGCATACCAGTTTACCTTCTTTTCTCTTCTATTATGCTTTTCTATCAGTCTTTTGTTTTGCTGCCTTCGCCTCTGGTGAAATAAAATCGGCGCGGTGGTTTCAATTGTCCAAAAGTCCGCTGCTCTGAAGCGCTTGTGTAGTTAGTGCTGCGTCGGCTCCGCTAGGCCGCAGGCGCCTGGTGAAGCCGCGGTTTTGCCTGGTGAGAGGCCGCGGGGGTAGAGGCTTCACTCTAGCGCAACCCCCGTCCCTCGCGCCCGTCCCTCGTGCAGCGCTTGTGAGTTTTGACTAACAACAAAGTGATATCCATTCTCCTGGTCGATTGTCACTTTTGCCCATGTACACTGTAACACCCGCCCAACATGCTGTGATGCTATGAGCTGGCTGCTCAGGCCAGGATCAAGGACTGTGATCATGCCAGCACTGCTCTCTCTCTCTCTCTCTCTCTCACACACACACACACACACACACACACACACACACACACACACACACACACACACACACACACACACTGTAGGTAATTTAGAGGCACCAGTATTTCATAAACAGTTTAAAAGTTCTGTGTATGGATTTAATTGTAACATTATGTTATAGCCTATTTCAGAACATGGGTGGAGGGCAGATATGCGGTCGCTGTGACGACCAGGTGTGGGTGGGGGCAGATGAAGGGCGGTCGAAGCAGAACGTCCATCGGGTTGAAGCAAGTAGAGCCGAGTGGTGACGGGCTGTGCAGGGCTGTAAAATGTGGTGGAATTGAGCCATTATTTAACCATGACTACACCATCTCTCTAACCTTAACCGAGCTGTTTTAGTTGCCTAGCCAGCGTATCACGAGACTGTATGGTCGAAAGATGACCCCCAAAAAAAAGGGCTAACCAGTGTGTTAAAAAGTGAAATTCACAGACTGGATCAGTTTTAGATGTAACATCTTCTCGTTGCTTCTCACAGGCCAGGGGCCGGTTGCACCAACTGGTCTTACACTGGTCTTAAGCTAAGTTGGTCGTAACTTTACGACCTAACAGCTACGCCGGTTGCACCAAGACGGCTTAAGCCTTATTTTCACTACGCCCAGGCGTAAGAGTTACGCCTGGTCAGGAGGAGGCGTAGCGCCTGCCTGTAACAGAGATCTCCGTGTCTTGTCAGCGGAGACCGTTTTGAGTCCTTACCCTCATCGTCGTAACACAGCCAGTTCTCCATCTTTTGAAGCATGATGTTAGATTACAACGAGCTAGTTGTGTGGCTTAGCCTTCCAAAATGTTGCCGTTAATTTTTTAGAATTTAATACATAGAATTGGGAACGTTACATTCAATTTCATTCAGACTGTCTTTCTGGCTCAATCGCCGCCATTTTTCCCCCGGAGCGAGGGAGGGTGAGAGGAGGGAGGGTGTTTTACAGTAGTGGCTGATAGAGCGTAGTGGCACAGTGCTCCAAGCAGGTCGCGAGGCACATTTTTTGCAACATCATCCAATCAGGGTGCATTCCCTGGCAATTCACATGGACGCGCATTGCTACGACCAGCATATTTAAGACCAGACGTAAGCCTTGTTGGTGCAACAGGCATAAATCCACTCTAAAGACTGGTCTTAACTAAGACTGACGTAGGAGTTACGACCAGGCATAGTTAAGACCACTTGGTGCAACCGGCCCCTGGACTGTAAGGTCACGACCACACCGCGCCGTTTGCTCTGACCCTGAGGCAGATGGAAGGTGGTCCTCAGCTGAACTCTTCACCTCCTCACAGCAGGGAGATCATATTAATCCCACACGTCGCTTCTGTCCCCGCTGGAGCAGCGGCTGCTGCTCGGCTGATCCGGAGATGAGAGCAGGCTTTGATCCGACTTGGAGGAACGACTCCACAGAGGAGATGAGAGCAGGCTTTGATCGGACTTGGAGGAACCACACCACAGAGGAGCCATTATGAGGCATTTGGCAAAGCCAAAACACGCCGTTTAATTAGCCATGGAAGACGAAAAGGAGCGCGGTAACGAGTCGCTGTTTGGTTTGGAGGACAGCGAGGAAACTGCTGCCCAGAAACTGGAAACTGCAGCTGCCTCGAGTTGAAAGTACTTACTGTTACTTAGTGTTGAGTGACTTTAGTGTCCTGGAAACCTGTTCGAACCCTGTATTGAAAAACATACATTTTAACGAGTCATCTTAACGAGTCAAACCCTGTACTGAAAAACCTCGTCAAACGCAACCCGTGTCGTAAGTCGGTCACCCTCCGCTGCTATCGCCCTGAGTCGGTCCCGTCTGGTCTGATGCACTTTCCGGTGTTTTTGTTGTCAGGATATTCTAGTCTCGCAGTAACCAGCCGTAGATACATATCTACATCTGGGGCACAACTCTTGACAAGTGGTTAAGAACCGCCTGCTGAGACCAAAACAAAATGCGTGACAAACATTTGAACTGACCAACCACGGACCTCCTTATTTACATGACGCAACTCGTGGGGCGGTACATTTATTTTGAATGATGCATGCAGAGAGCCAGACTTCCCGAACAGCCCAGCCAATCAGAGGCTTACCACAGCCTTCCGTGTGGCAAAACCCGGGAATGCTGACTTCAGACCCTTCTTTTATGGAAGGTCTGACCACGGGAGACTAAGGACATTCATTTCAGCGAACGCCACCTAGTGTTGTGGAATTATTTTAGATAATAGATATGTCTAACAATCTACATATCAAACTCCATATGAATACATGGCCACTTGAATGTACAACTACTTTAGAAACGTGTTTTTGATGAGAGAAAGGTCCATTGGCAAGGCCATGTTAATAATGTGGGAAAGGGTTTTTCGTGTCTGTGGTCCTGCTGCCCTCCGCTCCAAGCCCCCAGGAATAGCGGCGGGCTGTGAAGCCATTTGAACATGGTGGCGAAGCTCTGTATTGCAAGTCACGTGACGCCATGCAGCACCTGAAAGGAAAATTCCCATCCACTTGCATGGGGACCCCGGCAGCTGTTAAACCCAGGGGAATTTTTTCCAGGTGTCACTCAAAGTATAAAACGACTCTTTTAATTATCAAATCATTATTTATGGGGCACTTTTTCTTCAGAAGCCGGGTCGTATACGGGGGTATTTTCTTCTTTTAATACATCCATGGGTGGGAGGGGTGAGAGACGTCATGGAACACGTCATGGCACACATGCGCACTTCGCCTTGGGCCGCATGGTCAGGAAGTAAAACCAGGAAGAAAACCCCCCCATGATGACTTCATGCGCCAGTGAGCAGCCTCCGTCCGAATGCATGGGTGGGCGTGGCTCGTCCCCTATCCAGTTCTTTTAATACATCCATGCTCCGCTCCAGGTGACCCTCCACGTGACCATCTGAACAGACAGGCCAATCACAGCCCTCTCATCTGAACAGACAGGCCAATCACAGCCCTCTCATCTGAACAGACAGGCCAATCACAGCCAGCTCATCGGCTGGGTCATTCTGGGATTAAATGAGACAGGACTGACGACCTGAGACCCTATTTTCACCTGGCATTAAAATGTGTCTTGGGCGATCAGATTGCAATCGGATAGTGCTTGACCACATTAACCTGATTACATTTACACCTGGTATTAATGTGTCTCTAGTGTCCACATTGAGATTCACGTCCCCGCGTGTTCCACATCCCCCGCGTGTTCACGTCCCCGCGTGTTCACGTCCCCGCGTGTTCACGTCCCCGCGTGTTCACGTCCCCCTGCGTGTTCACGTCCCCGCGTGTTCACGTCCCCCCGCGTGTTCACGTCCCCGTGTGTTCACGTCCCCGCGTGTTCACGTCCCCGTGTGTTCACGTCCCCGCGTGTTCACGTCCCCGCGTGTTCCACATCCCCCGCGTGTTCACGTCCCCGCGTGTTCACGTCCCCGTGTGTTCACGTCCCCGCGTGTTCACGTCCCCGCGTGTTCACGTCCCCGTGTGTTCACATCCCCGCGTGTTCACGTCCCCGTGTGTTCACGTCCCCGCGTGTTCACGTCCCCGCGTGTTCACGTCCCCGCGTGTTCACGTCCCCGCGTGTTCACGTCCCCGCGTGTTCCACATCCCCCGCGTGTTCACGTCCCCGTGTGTTCACGTCCCCGTGTGTTCACGTCCCCGCGTGTTCACGTCCCCCGCGTGTTCACGTCCCCGTGTGTTCACGTCCCCGCGTGTTCACGTCCCCCGCGTGTTCACGTCCCCGCGTGTTCACGTCCCCCGCGTGTTCACGTCCCCGTGTGTTCACGTCCCCGCGTGTTCACGTCCCCCGCGTGTTCACGTCCCCGCGTGTTCACGTCCCCGCGTGTTCACGTCCCCGTGTGTTCACGTCCCCGCGTGTTCACGTCCCCCGCGTGTTCACATCCCCGCGTGTTCACGTCCCCGCGTGTTCACGTCCCCGCGTGTTCACGTCCCCGTGTGTTCACATCCCCGCGTGTTCACGTCCCCGCGTGTTCACGTCCCCGTGTGTTCACGTCCCCGCGTGTTCACGTCCCCGCGTGTTCACGTCCCCGCGTGTTCACGTCCCCGCGTGTTCACGTCCCCGCGTGTTCACGTCCCCGCGTGTTCACGTCCCCCGCGTGTTCACGTCCCCCGTGTGTTCACGTCCCCGCGTGTTCACGTCCCCGCGTGTTCACGTCCCCCGGGTGTTCACGTCCCCCGCGTGTTCACGTCCCCCGCGTGTTCACGTCCCCCGGGTGTTCACGGTGTTCACGTCCCCGCGTGTTCACGGTGTTCACGTCCCCGCGTGTTCACGGTGTTCACGTCCCCGCGTGTTCACGTCCCCGCGTGTTCACGTCCCCGCGTGTTCACGTCCCCGCGTGTTCACGTCCCCGCGTGTTCACGTCCCCGCGTGTTCACGTCCCCGCGTGTTCACGTCCCCCGCGTGTTCACGTCCCCGTGTGTTCACGTCCCCGCGTGTTCACGTCCCCCGCGTGTTCACGTCCCCGTGTGTTCACGTCCCCCGCGTGTTCACGTCCCCGTGTGTTCACGTCACCGTGTGTTCACGTCCCTGCGTGTTCACGTCCCCCGCGTGTTCACGTCCCCCGCGTGTTCACGTCCCCGCGTGTTCACGTCCCCGCGTGTTCACGTCCCCCGCGTGTTCACGTCCCCGCGTGTTCACGTCTACATTTAAAATCGTTTCTATTTGGCCGAAAGTAAGTAGTTCCTACTGGAAAGAAGAAGCAAGAGGCAGCAGATAACACAGAGGGAGAAAAGAATGAAACAGCAAAACTAACAGGATTTAAAGACATCAAAGACCCCCCCTGCAGACCCCCCCCTACACTCAAACACACGCGTGCGCACACACACACACACACACACACACACACACACACACACACACACACACACACACACCACCACCCGGCAGCTTCACAGTGGGGGAAGGCGACCTCAGGCAATTCACATGCATGGACCACTTCTTCATTATAACCCCAATAACACCTCCATAACAGGCACACACACACACACACACACACACACACACACACACACACACACACACACACACACACACACACACACACACACACACACACACACACACACACACACACACACACACACACACACACACACACACACACACACACCCAGCAGGACTCTGCCTCTGCTCTCCATCTGCTGTCAGGACGGAGCAGCCAGCAGTGTGTGTGTGTGTGTGTGTGTGTGTGTGTGTGCGCGTGTTTGTGTGCATGTGTGTGTGTGTGTGTGTGTGTGTGCATGTGTTTGTGTGTGGAGCAGCAGGCAGTGCTGCATTAGCAAGTCAATGAGAGCTAAATGAAGCCCCCCCACCCACCCCCTCTCAGCCCCACCCCCCTTCCATCTCCACCCCCCTCCTCATCCTCCTCCTCCTCCTCATCCTCCTCCTCCTCCTCCTCCTCCTCCTCCTCCTCAACCCAGTCACCAGAATAAGATGTTGGCAGACACTGAGCGGGCGCAGGGTTTCTGAGCTCAAACAGACACCAGTTCTTTTCCTCACCACAGAGTGGCACAGCGCTGCAGTGTGTTGGTCAGCTGCTCTCATTTCAATCACCAGAGACTAGTAGGAAGGTTGAAATCAACTTTAATGACACGATAAAAACAAGATGAAGCTTTGGCGTATGGGTCCATCCATGATGACGCTCCTGAGATGATGAGGGGAGGGCATCAGGACAGGAATGCATAGAATAGCAATCGCTTCCTGTATCCTGCTGCTGGTCGCCCACCGACATGATCATGTGGTTTGCAAACAAGCCGATGGTCACTGGTCTCGCCCCCAGTCGCCATCTTGACGTGACGTCACCTGAAAACTATTATTATTATGGAGTATGAATGAATGTGAATTTAGCACAATTGCTAAATCACAAGCAGTAAATACGAAATCACAAGACAAGCCACAGACAGTCCAAAAGACACATCACAGACGGTCCAAAAGACAAATCACAGACAGTCCAAAAGACAAATCACAGACGGTACAAAAGACAAATCACAGACGGTACAAAAGACAAATCACAGACGGTACAAAAGACAAATCACAGACGGTACAAAAGACAAATCACAGACGGTCCAAAAGACAAATCACAGACGGTCCAAAAGACAAATCACAGACGGTCCAAAAGACAAATCACAGACGGTCCAAAAGACAAATCACAGACGGTCCAAAAGACAAATCACAGACGGTCCAAAAGACAAATCACAGACGGTCCAAAAGACAAATCACAGACGGTCCAAAAGACAAATCACAGACGGTCCAAAAGACAAATCACAGACGGTCCAAAAGACAAATCACAGACGGTCCAAAAGACAAATCACAGACGGTCCAAAAGACAAATCACAGACGGTACAAAAGACAAATCACAGACAGTCCAAAAGACACATCACAGACAGTCCAAAAGACACATCACAGACGGTACAAAAGACAAATCACAGACGGTACAAAAGACAAATCACAGACAGTCCAAAAGACACATCACAGACAGTCCAAAAGACACATCACAGACAGTCCAAAAGACACATCACAGACGGTACAAAAGACAAATCACAGACAGTCCAAAAGACACATCACAGACGGTACAAAAGACAAATCACAGACAGTCCAAAAGACACATCACAGACAGTCCAAAAGACACATCACAGACGGTACAAAAGACAAATCACAGACAGTCCAAAAGACACATCACAGACAGTCCAAAAGACTCATCACAGACAGTCCAAAAGACACATCACAGACAGTCCAAAAGACTCATCACAGACAGTAGAAATGACATAAAGGCTTAGTAAAAAATGTCACACAGACTGATTTTTTCGTAGCACGTAAGCCCCTCCCCTGGAGACCCTAACACCCATAATGAGGGAGGGGGTATAAGCCCCTCCCCTGGAGACCCTAACACCCATAATGAGGGAGGGGGTATTTCCCCCGAGCTCCAGCTGCATTCATTCATTCATCTCTGATGGCAGCAGTCTGGGTCTGGCTTTTTCTGTGCGTACGTCTTAAAGGAGACCTTCACTGAAAAACAATGCTGCTTTATTTTGCACATGATCTCACACATTTCCAAAAAAAACTCTGAACGGTTTTGAAGACATTCATTTAGTTTGACAGTTTGAGAGTTGATTCGAGTCGGTTCATGGGGGAATTCTCAATTTGAACATTCTGTTGTTTGTTTTGAAAGCTCTAAATGGGCTGCAGGCACCTCAGTATCTGTCTGAACTCCTGCACGAGCACTGAGATCAGCCAATCAGCTGCTGCTGCTGGTTGCCCCAAAGACCAGGCTGAAGACCAGAGGCCAGCGAGCCTTTTGGGGCGGCTGCTCCCCCAGGCTCTGGAATAGCCAGCCCTGTGCACATTAGATCTGCTCAGACCCTAGAGATCTTTAAGTCTTCTTTGAAGACTCACTTTTTCTCCCTGGCTGATGTATATTATGGCATGTTTTTATGTGCTGCATTGAATTTATTGTGTTTGCCTTTTTCTTATTGACCTGTACAGCACTTTGGTCAACTTTAATGTGCTTTACAAATCATGTTTGAGTTGAGTTGAGTTGAGTTGAGTTGAGTTGAATTGAGTTGAGTTGAGTTGAGTTGAGTTGAGTTGATTTTAGTTGAGTTGAGGTGAGTTGAGTTGAATTGAGTTGAATTGAGTTGATTTGAGTTGAGGTGAGTTGAATTGAGTTGAGTTGAGTTGAGTAAAGTTGTGGACCAGTGATGTCATTCATCATGCACAAATGACATATCTAGTCCACAACTTAACTTAACTTAACTCAACTCAACTCTCAATAACTGTCAAACTAAATGAATGTCATGTGCAAAATAAATCAGCATTGATTTTGGCTGGAGTGTCCCTTTTTAATGATAAACCCTCTGTGATGAATCGTGGACTAACAGATGAGGATGTGTCAGTCTCTCCTCAAAACCATCCACAATGTTACAACAATACTACTGATAGTATTATATTATACTATAATACAACATGCATACTTCTAATATGTTTATTCCCCATTGGCTGTACTGTTCATGTCTCCAAGGCAACGATACAACGTCGCACATATTTTACTTGCAGAAAGCCGACTTGCTGTCTAAAGGCCCTTTCTGACTTTCTGTGTAAAAAGGTGGACACGGAGGCACGCGCACGCGCGCACACACACACACACACACACACACACACACACACACACAGAAATGCATGCAGAAATGCACGCGCGTCGCACGCACACACAGACACACACACACACACAGACACAGACACAGACACACACACACACACACACACACAGAAATGCATGCAGAAATGCATGCAGAAATGCACGCGCATCGCACGCACGCACACACACACACACACACACACACACACACACACACACACACACACACACACAGACACACACACACACAGAGAGAGAGAGAGAGAGAGAGAGAGTTGATTAGTGAATATGACAAATAAAGCAGTGCTCGTTAATATTTAATTGCTGGTGGGAGGGACTTTCATCACTTCCTCCTGTCATTTGCATCT
>NC_139630.1:53978009-53990509 GCF_964638095.1 Poromitra crassiceps | reverse complement strand
GGCCACGTTATAAACAACAAACTAACGCTGGTGATCCGTATGGAAACAGTGTTACTCGAAATGGTTAAAAGTTATATCAATTTGGTTTTGGTTTTACTGCCATGTAACATAACTAACTAGCGGCAAATATTAACCACAGTAGGCGAAATAATAGGGGTTTGTAAAATAGTAACAGATTGGTCTCAAATGTGGAGATTTTGACCAGAATCCTTCACATACCACCCCAAAAGCCATATATATTGGTTAAAAGCTGAAAAAAAGTGCTTTGGGGTTTTCAGAATCAGAATCAGAAAGACTTTAGTTCTGCTTTAAGAAGTAGATTTTTGTGTTTCAGTGCTGCAGCCTGTGGGCAGCCCGCGTGGTGGTGATGTAACAGAGAGAGAGAGAGAGAGAGAGAGAGAGAGAGAGAGAGAGAGAGAGAGAGAGAGAGAGAGAGAGAGAGAGAGAGAGAGAGAGAGAGAGAGAGAGAGAGAGAGAGAGAGAGAGAGAGAGAGAGAGAGAGGTGCAGGGTCCTATAGGAGCCGCTCCGCCTGCCCTGGCTCTATAGGAGGACGCGGGGCGAGCGAGAGCGTCTGGCAGCCAGCCAGCAGCTGGCTCTGATTAGTCAGCCTGCAGCATCCTGACTGCTCTAGAACAGACCAGGCACAACTTGTGCAGACTGTGTTTGAGAGCACTTACTCTAAAAACCAGTGGTTCTCAAACGTGAGGTCCGGGGGACCACCAGGAGTCCTTGAGGGGGGGGGGTTCCAGTGGGTTGCCCCCAGTAAACGGATGAATTGTTCAAACTTTTAAACACCGTTAACTCATTCCCCCGCCAGAGGTTTTGAGAATAAGTCACTAGCCACCGCCAGGGTTTTTGATCATTTTCATTAATTGTCCAAGACCCACAGAATATTTTCTTCTATGACGACGTAAAGACTGAATATCACAAAAAAAGAAAGAGGAGAGCCTCAACTTTATGGAAAGAAAGAGTTTGATTCTACCTTCATCCGTCCTTTAGTTATCGACACCTGAATGTAGGTCGTTTTCACCAAAAACACCAGTCTGTGAGCAGAAAGCGGAGGAAAAGGCATTTTTGTAAATTAAGTCATCTTCACGGCTCCTGACCCGAATAAATGCCTTTTGATGGCGGATACTGGCCAGTGTTACACTCAACTATGATCCCTCATAATGATTTGGTTTCCCCTTCCTGTCAAACTCGCCCGTGGTGGCACAGCTTTCACTGGCTCTTTCACACCAGCCTTGAAAGCCGAAAAATGCACGGAAAATAGGATCCGCTCCTCCGATGTGAAAGTCATGAACGCGCGTTGGTGGTAAATTGTTATACGCCTTTTGTCCCGGGAGCAAAGCTTGTCACAGCGCCGGTTTAGCAGGCAACCCGCCTCACTTGAAAGCGTCGGAGCAGCAAGGCGGAACAGTGTGAATGCTTCACTTTCGTGTTTTCTGCACCTGCACAGCTGCACCTTCTTGGCTGGTATACATCAGCGATGTTTGGTTGTTGAATGAATTACACAAGGTGACACCATATCGATCTGCTTAGTCAGTGAATTTACTTCTATGAAATGTGTTGTATAAATAAAGTTGGCTTTCCTTGAATGCAATTAATGCAACACTTTGCTGCCAGAAAGTCAGCAGATGCACTCCGCGGCGGAGCCCGTTTTGATATTAAGACGAGCCCGCCCACCATGCGAGTGCACCTATCCTCCCTGCTCAGCGGACTAGGAGAAGGAGGGAAGTCTTGTTGTTGAATGAATTCGTTCATCATACAGTAGCCTAGGCTACACTAACCTATGAAAATATTCATTTGGGCTAGGAGGAGCTGGAAATCCCTCCGCTCGCCTTTCAATCCGGGAGCAGGGGATTTCACCTGAAAGTACACTGCAGCACGGGAATGTGGCCGTGCTGCTTGGCTCTGTGTGAAAGCAATTTCTGTGGCGAGGCTGCCAGGCTTTGTGGGACTCCTAAACTGCAATTTTGCGTGATCTGTGTGTGAAAGAGCCTTCTGTAACACCAGTGTGAGAAAAGAGATTCACTCGCCCCGGAGTGAATCTCTTTTCTCACCGGGGGGGGCGACTAGTTGTCTGTATAATGTCAGGAGCAATCTACCGGCTGAATTGTACACGCTGTCAAGAGTTTAGGAACTAATTCCTGAGGACAAGTGATTTGTGGACGTGTTGTCAGCGCCTGCAGCGTAGTGAAAAGAAAATCCTTCACGTTTGAGTAATGGAGTGCGAGCCTGTATTGATAAAAGATGCTGGATCAGGCTTTGAGCCGTGCCATGGAGCTGTGCTATGGACCTATTCTGACGGGAGATTGTTGCTTTTCTCTGCTTCCTGGTTTTGTTAGACAATCGTGGTCGTTCCTGTGCACCTTTAGACGTGCTGTCATGTTTCACAAGGTGAGTAAGGGGACATTCAGACCAAAAGCGTTTTTGGAGCTTCCAGCGTCTTTCTGCAATTCATTCTCTATGTAAGGACGCGCTAGACGTGCTCCTCTTTTAATGAACGCACCTGGCGTTTCAGCGCTGGTGGCGTCTGTTGTTTTTGGAGGAGCGCTGTGGGCGTTTTAAAGCTGCAAAAAGTTGAAAATTAGAGGAAAAGCGCCCTGATCGTCTTTTTCACTCCTCCTACCTTTTCTCCTCCCGAGGGATTTTCAACCTCGGCTGCTGCCAGAATTAGCAATAATCTGGCTTTTGTGTTGACAGTGAACAACATCAAACAGACAAAACTAGCTGGCTACCGTCCGTGTGGTCGTTGTGTTCTGATCTGTTACTGCACGCGACTACAGGGGAAAACAAACGGAGCACAAAAGAAACGCTCCGTGCGCTGTGTTTTGTGCACAATGGAAGCGCTCTCAACATGATTTTCATAGCGTTCTGACTGAAAAAAACGCTTTTGGTGTGAATGCTTACTAAGAGAGCCATCTATCACATGACGGTAGCGACACTTTTTGCCGTCCAGAGACGTCAATGGTGGGGAAGTTTGCCTGTTAAAAGACGTCGGTAGACGGTAATGACGGAAGACAGAATGAGTTAACAAACACAATTAAGAGAATGTAGAAGAATGACTGTTGTGATCATGGTTTCTCTGTTCATCACAATACAGACGGTCACACAGAGTCCTGGGGCCGGTTTCACAACGATAGACTTTGACTATGGCTTAGATATAGTCCGGTTTCAGATACATTCCGTTGCACAAAGCAGTTTAGTTCTTGACTAATCTTAAGCAGGACTATGGTACAATGAATTCTGGGTAAAATAAGACTCTTTTCAAAGTAGAAAACATGGCCGTTCGACTAACTGCATCCAGATGCTCAGCCCTGTTTACTCTAGCAGAAAATAGTTGGTCTTGTGGAAGAACTCAACAGTCACAACAAGGACATTTTACGTAAAAAATGATATGGGGGGAAATTGCAGCGAGAGTAAACCGTGTTAATCTGACCATTTCAAAGACCATCAGACGTTAGCTTTCTACCATTAAATCATTAGCTACATTAGCATAGCAAAACCACCATCACAAAGTCAAACTTTTCGTTTGACTAGACTAGACAGCCTATAGAGAGCCAAAGTCACGCCCACCCTTTATTTCCCCATAGATATTTCATAAAAATAATGCTTATAAAAATAGTTTTGCTTGGTCAAACCAAATGATTCAGCTATATTTAGAAACGGCAGAGACCATAGAACATTTCACTCAGTCCACAAATAGCTGATTAAAATAGTACATTTTTTCAATGTTTTGTTTTGGAGTGAAATGTTTTATGGTCTCTCCCGATTCTAAATATAGCTGAATCACTTGGTTTCAACCAAGTAAAACTATTTTTTATAAGCATTTGACACAATGTCTATGGGAAAATAAATCTCTTGGTGCGCATGCTGAAGCAGGACTGACATTGACTTTGGCTCACTAATGTTACCTGTATTCTCCTCTTGGCTGTCATCTTGCCTCTGTCTCTCCCTCTTCACTCCGCAGCTCCGCTAACGTGGCTCTAAGCTAAGGCTTATACCATGTCTACATTAAGGCCATTTTTTAGAGATCTGCACTTCGTTTGCATCTAATATCATCCACACTACTACACTGAGCCCGTCTTCGTCATCAAAATCCGGGTTGAAATGTCAACGTAGACGTGGAATTTTGAAACGATGCAACTAACCTACTTGTACAGCAGGGGGCGGTAAGCACCTTGAAGCTGTCCGCGACCCGCCTAAAAACCGAGAGAAGAAGAAAGTGTGTTGCACTGGTGACACACTTTGGTGCGAGCTGAGAGAAGTGCCATTTTGACTAACGCTACACTGTTACAACATTGATAACCAAATTCTGACCTTATTTGTGATTCAAAGCATTATGGTGGCCTGAATGTGGACTAATAGGGTCCTTGATATGAAGAAGCAAAAAGCTTGAGAATCACCTTTTCATATCAAGTAGCCTAATTTAGTGTGTGTGTGTGTGGGGGGGGGGGGTCAGTTGATTTGAGATTCCAAACAAAGCATCCGTTGGACTCTTAAAGCGATTGGTCCTGATCCCAGATCAGATTTATCATAAGAATTAGGGGTGGGGGGGGGGAATCGATACACCATAGTATCGCGATATTTTGCGTGATGATATTGTATCGATATTTTATTATATCATGTGCAAAAAAACTGTTTGCTATTACACTACTAGAATAAGAGAATCAATTGCTTTTTCAATTGATTCTGTCTACTTGACAATGTTACTGCAATAAAATGGTTGAAGTCAGATAAACAGACTGGAAAATTGATCTTATATAAACCAGATGTTGACAAAGTTTTCCTTTGGGGACATCATTTGCAGTTGAAAAAGTAAGAAATCACAATATCTCGAAATATCGCAATATTCAATATATCGCAATACTAGCATATCGTAATACTATCGTATCGTGACTCCAAGTATCGTTTTAGTATCGTACCGTGTAGGGGTGGGGGGAAAAATCGATTCACCTAAGTATCGCGATTTTTAATGTCACGATTTTTTGGATCGATCTTTTATTCCAGAATCGATAATCGCAAATTGCAAAAAAAAATTTTTTTTTTTTTTTTTTTTTTTTTGGGGTGCTTGCAGTCAGGCCACTCACTGAACAGCAGGCCAGGCGCCGCCTACTGGTTTACTAGTGGTTTTATTACTTTATTAGTTAGTCTGAAGTAATAATTACACTTCAGGGTTAAAGTGGGTGCATCTCATTGTAAAATTTGACTTCAAGGAAGTTAAAACGGCCCAAATCTGGCTTCAAACGGCACAAATTGGGCTTCAAACGGCACAAATTTCACGCGCGTCGGCCCATATCGGACTGGCCTGCTTGGTATCTAATGCCCAGCCTGAATTATGATCCCATCCGCCCCTGTTTTTAACTATATCGCCCAGCCCTACTCATGATATATAATATACAGTCTCTAGTGTATGATTCAACTTTTCCCATGTTCTAATCTAGTGTAAAAAAGCAAACAAACTGAAAAAAGAACAGAAAAAAATAAACAAAAATCGCAATAAATCGTAATATCGAATCGCAATAATCGTAGAATCGCAATACTTAAGAATCGCAATATAAATCGAATCGGCACCCAAGAATCGTGATAGAATCGAATCGGGAGATAAGTGAATCGCCACAGCCCTAGTACCGTGGGCATCTGGTGATTCCCACCCCTAATAAGCATCATAAGCAGTTTAACGCAGGAACAATCTGCTGACTCCCAAGTGGCTGTTTTAGGTGTTGGTAACAGATCTGACTTAATGTGATGCGTCCACTAGTCTGGACGAGTCTCGGCTAGTCTCTCTCCCCAGACGCAAACATTTCATTGAACCGCTCTCTCATACTACATACATGAGTCTGTGCCACTTCACAGCCCTCGCTGCTGTTTTGAAGGGGGGACAACTGAACGACTGACAGGTCGTAGCACCAAGACTATTGACTTTTAAAGTCAACGGAGTTAGGTTGATTTTCAACCTGACTGCTAAAGTCGTTACCGATTGGTGGGTTCAGGATTCCGAACCCACCAATATAACCAGCAATATTAATTGCTGGTTTCTAGCAGTCAACATCTATCTTTTTTTTTCTCTTTTAATTACCAATGGGTCACTGAAACACGTCCTCTGATGTACTGACCCTAATTAAAAGAAAACAAGTAGCAAAGATAACACTTGCCCTGGCCTGGGCAGGAGATATGGCCCTAAACCTCTACCGTGGGATTCCAAAATAACCAAATGCCCATTCAGGTGAATCAGTTCCAGCTGATTTATTCAGTGGCCAACATACAGACGTCATCAGGACATAACGCACTTCCCTCGCTACAAAACAACCTGGGATGCCCCGTGCTCTCTTTAGTCTATATTGCACAAAATAATGAGCAAAACAATATGTGCCATTAACTTAACGAGGATATAAAAAAAAAAATGCAACAGAAAAGTTTCACTCCTGCTACCCATTCACACACAAATATACCTCAAGTCCTAACTTTAACTATTTTACACAACATATACAATCGGGACCTGGGTTCCACTCCCCGGGTCCAATGTTAACGCATAGGTTTGAATCCCTGTCTGTACATTAAAACAACAGCAAGGCATTCATCAAGCAAGACAGGTCGGTAGGATTTTAACCCTCGGCATGCTCAATAACAAATTATATTAATAACAAGAAGAAGAAGAAGAATGAACCGGGTAGAAGTGCCTGAAGAACCTCGCTGAAAGCACAGCGAGAACATTCCCTTTAACTGTACAAAAATATGCCTGAAAATAGTTTGACTTCTCCTTTTAAAAAAGATGAGGTATGCTTGGCTTATGTATCAAAACGCTCGGCTGCTTCTAACGGAACAGTTCATCGTTTTCCACAAAGTAAAACGGTCGTGTGAAATAGAGAAAAAAAGTCACATAAAACAGTCCTTTAAAGTTGGAAAAACAACAAAACAGTTTGTATCCTGAACAGTGTAGTCGGGTTCGGGCCGCACCCGGTATTGGCCTGGACGGGAATGCATAGTTCACATCCTGGTTCCGACCCTAGCGAACGAAAATATCCATAAAACCCTGTTGAGGTGACAGACGTCACAATTTTTGGTGAGGAGGGGCACTTGTTGGGACGGGTAGAATCGATAACCGCTCCCTGAACCGATAACGCCCCTCCAAACCCAGGTCTAGGAACCAATAAGCACTTTGAAGCAGAGTCTGGAAAAGATACCCCCCTCCCCCCTCCCAAAGCAGGTTTGGACCCAATAATCCGCTCCCTGACTGGGTCTGGACCTCCGCATTGCCTTTCAAACCGGATCTGGAACAGATATCCCTCCTCCCCCAAACAGGTGTATTTGGTGAACATCAGATTCTGTGACCTGTAGTATTGGAAGAAGTACTCTGATCCTTTACTTAAGTAAAAGTATCAATACCACAATGTAAAATCACCATTACCAGCTAAATTGACTTAGAATAGTAACGTAAATGTATTAATTTTGCACAAAATTGGGCTATGACTGTGCAGGATTATTACTTGTGGTATTGATACTTTTACTTATGTAAAAGGATCAGAGTACTTCTTCCAACACGGCAGGTCACAGAATCTGATGGATCACCAAATACGGTGTAAAACCTGGTCTGGACCCCCCCCCCCCCCCGGGTCTGGACCCCATCACCTGGTCCAGATCAATAAGTGAACACCAGGTCTGAGAAGTTGGCTTCCAGCCAATCCCCGGCGATCATCTCGCTGAGCTCGGGCGTGCAGTGATCCGGGAAGTCAAAGTGAGAGCCCAGGCTGCCCTCGCTGCTGCACCAGTCCAGGTCTTTGTCCACCAGGGACAGGCTGAGGTTGTGAGAGGAGTTGCCCGGGTCCGAGGCCTGGCGCCCGGCCAGGAGGCTGAGGGGGAAGTCGCTCAGGTCGTCCAGGTCGTCCCCGCACGACGACGAGGTGGACCCAGAGCGGGAGGACGACGCCGGGGACAGGGAGGCCGGGTACGAGGCGCTGGTGCTCTGCCTCGGATAAGACAACAGAGAGCAGGGGGGTCAAACTCTTATTCTGTCCTGCTTTTCATATGTACATGTAAACTGTAAAGTGTATTTCTATTGCCTGTTGTTTGTCCTACATGTATGGTGGCACTCAGCTTTCCCCCCGGGGGATTAATAAAGTTAATCGTATCGTATCGTGTTCCAATTTTGCTTTGGGGCCCACTATCGAATTAAAATGGAGGCAGTGTCGTTTCACCTTTGATTGAAAAATGTTTCCACCAGATTGAAGAAAATACACGATGTGATTTTGTTAACTAAATGTGCGTCTCTTGGTCCAAAATACAGCTAGATTAGCTCATTACATCATGATACATGACCGAACAGGGCATCAGTCGACATCATGTCATGTCTTTTTGGAACCATTTTTCAATCCCAAGGTGAAACAGCACAGATATGACGGTTCATAGTGGGACTTTCCCTGCCCGGCCCATTCACTTCAATAGAACTGGCCCATTCACTTCAATAGAACTGGCCCATTCACTTCAATAGAACTGGCCCCAATGCAAGAGTTGAACGCTGTCTTATCCTTCTTTTTAGGGTCCTTGGGTTGCACTGCAACAGGAAGTAAGGCTAGGGCTAATTTTAAACTCTTGATGTTGTCCAATTGAAACGGTCTATACACATACACACTGCACATACACACTATACACACTGCACACACATACACACTATACACACTGCACACACATACACACTGCACACACATACACACTGCACACACATTGCACACAGTGTCAATAATTACCTGGTGATGTTTTTGAAGCTGTAGAAGAGGCGGTGGCCCGAGGCTCTGGGCCCCAGGCGGGAGTGTCCGGTCCTGGGCTCGGGCTCGTACAGGCTGGCCCCCTCCGGCCCGGATCCGGAGCTCAGCGTGGGGCTGGCCGGCACCTTGGCCAGCCCGTACCGGACCTGCTGGATCGACTCCTCCTCCTCCTCCACTTTAATATCCTCCACCTTGATAAAGCGGGCTGCAACAGGCTCGTCCACCGGCTCCATCTTAATAAACAAGCGCTCCTCGAACTCCTCGTCCTCATCTTCATCGTCGTCGTCGTCGTCATCATCGTCGTCGGTAAAGTCGTCGTCAGTAAATTCCCGTTTTATAGGCTTGTTGGTCGTAAAGCCGGCGACGACGTACCTAGGCACGGGATGTGAAAATGTCATGTCACGATTATCCCAACCTAAATAACTGTGATTCATATTATCATCCTGGCTCAACAGCTTGATGAGGGGGTCCCAGGGGAATCCCCGGCAAAATGAGTAAATTGTGTGAGTTCACTAGGATTTCAATGACTAGAAGTTAGCACCAAGGAGAGAATGTAGTGCATACTTGGTCGTCATAGCTTTAGTGAGCTTTATGGACTCATTGAAGCTGATGAATTGTTCAAACTTGAGCATTATTTCATTTAGTGAACAGTCAGACTGTAGAAGAATGACTGTTGTGATCCTAGTGTCTGTTATCTCTCTACATGGAGTTCTGGACTAAATCACATCTGACAATAATAAAAAAATATTCTCAGATTTGGGTCTGAGAGATAAAATCTCATTAAATGGGGGTCTACTGTGGACTGGATTGGGGCTGGAGATTCACTGAGCTAGACAGATTTTTCAAGTCACTCCGGATTAAAATAAGTACCGGTAAATGTTTTTTTTTAAATCCAGATAAAACAGTGGTTCTCAATGTGGGTTCCGGGGACCCACCAGGGCTGCTTGAGGGGGATCCAGGGGCTCCCAAATTGATGATTTGTCAAAGTACAAGTTAACACACTTAACATACACATTAAAGGAACACTCCGCCCATTTTCAACCACCTTTGTATCATTAGAACATCAGTAGTATATCAGAAAACTGTAAACGGTTTTGAAGTGTGTCATTTGACAGTTATTGAGTGTTAAAGTGTGGACCAGTGACATCACTGGTCCACACTAACTCAAATTAATAACTCATTAACTCAAATCAACTCTCAATAACTGTCAAACTATTCAACATTCATCTAGTTTGACAGTTATTGAGAGTTGATTTGAGTTAATGAGTTATTAATTTGAGTTAGTGTGGACCAGTGATGTCACTGGTCCACACTTTAAACACTCAATAACTGTCAAATTAAATGACAGACTTCAAAACCGTTTACAGTTTTCTGATATACTACTGATGTTCTAATCATACAAAGCTGGTTGAAAATGGGCGGAGTGTTCCTTTAAAAATTGACTATTTAAAGCATATTTCAATGGTAGCCATCTGCATATATATATACACATATATATATATATAGCTTGAGAATTACTGTCCAGTCCATAGAGATTAGAGCCACAGATCCTCATTAGATTTTGACCGATTTTTTTTTTTTATTATAATTTTTGTATGCTTTATTTTGTAAATAATCCCATCCCATAACGTTACTGTATAGAGATAAGCTATGGTCAAAACTGTCATTCTTGTAGCGTTAAACTGAATAAGAGTGAATAATAGTGTTAGCTGGGGACCCCCCGGACCCCATGTTGAGAAACGCTGCGATAAAAAGCAGTGACATCCATCCCTCCCTGCACGGCACGTACCTGTACCGCGGGTCCCGGCTGTGCTGATGCCTGTGCGGGTCCGGGCTGTGGTGATGCCTGTGCTGATGCCTGTGCGGCTGCTGGCTGCTCGCTCTGCCGGCACACAGCAGCGGCTTGCTCGGCTTCAGCTTGGAGGCTTTCTTGGCTCTTTCCTTCCCAGTGGCTCTTCTCTCCTGGACCGGCGGCGCCGGCTTCCCCGCCGCCGCCCCGGGCTCCAGCCTGGGCTTCTTCTTGGGCCGGTACTTGTAGTCGGGGTGGTCGGCCATGTGCTGCAGGCGGAGCCGCTCGGCCTCGCGGATGAACGGGCTCTTCTCGGCGTCCTGCAGGCTCTTCCAGCGCGCGCCCAGCCGCTTGGAGATCTCGGCGTTGTGCATGTCCGGGCTCTGCGTCATGATCTTTCGCCGCTCGATCTGCGACCACACCATGAAGGCGTTCATGGGCCGCTTGATGTGGCCCGAAACGGCCGCCGTACCGCCGCCGCCGCCGGAGGAGGAGAGCGAGCTGCTGCCGCCGCTTTTTAAACTACTACCGCTCTCCTGGCTGTCCCGCTCGCGCTTCACCGGGCTGTCGTCGGGCTCGCGCTTCACCGGGCGCAGCAGCTCGCTCTGCCCGCCGGACCCGCATTTTAAACGAACCGTCGTCTCCTCTCCACGGTGCTGCTGCTGCACCATTTTCAAGCACGCGAGAGAATCCCCGAGCTCGAGCCGTCCACCAGAGGCACTTTTACCACTTTATTTCCTGTTTTTACACCGTCTCCCCATAGACCGTAGAAAGAGCTGTTCTCTCCTCCAGCTGCTGTCTGTCCCCTCTCTCTCTCTCTCTCCCTCTTTTCTCTCAGCCAGACAGTCTCTCTCTGTGGGAAAAAAAACCAAAAAACTTTCAAGCCGGCGTCTTATTAACTGGCTGTCATGCGCCCGTCTCAGCCAATCACAGCTCTCTGTCCCGCCCCTAAGCCCCTCCCCACGGCCAGACCTAGACGTTCTGATTAACCCCTTCCCCCCTAGTCACACAGATAGACTGAGATGATAGATAGATAGATAGATAGATAGATAGATAGATAGATAGATAGATAGATAGATAGATAGAGAGAGAGAGAGAGAGAGAGAGAGAGAGAGAGAGAGAGAGAGAGAGAGAGAGAGAGAGAGAGATAGATAGATAGATAGATAGATAGATATTATGGATGGATAGATAGATAGAGAGATAGATAGATAGAGAGAGAGAGAGAGAGAGAGAGAGAGAGAGAGAGAGAGAGAGAGATAGATAGATAGATAGATAGATAGATAGATATTATGGATGGATAGATAGGGAGATAGATAGATAGAGAGATAGATAGATAGAGAGAGAGAGAGAGAGAGAGATAGATAGATAGATAGATATTATGGATGGATAGATAGATAGAGAGATAGATAGATAGATAGAGAGAGAGAGAGAGAGAGAGAGAGAGAGAGAGAGATAGATAGATAGATAGATAGATAGATAGATATTATGGATGGATAGATAGGGAGATAGATAGAGAGATAGATAGATAGATATTATGGATGGATAGATAGGGAGATACAGTAGATAGATAGATAGATAGATAGATAGATAGATAGATAGATACATAGATAGATACATAGATACATAGATAGATACATAGATAGATATTATGGATGGATAGATAGACAGATAGATAGATAGATAGATAGATATATTATGGATAGATAGATAGATAGATAGATAGATAGATAGATAGATAGATAGATAGATAGATAGATAGATAGATAGATAGATAGAAGGGCACTTAACGGACCTACTGGACATTATAGGCTATGGACATTTACATGTAGGCCTACCCCACTATGTCGGTTTAAAGGACTTTTTGCACTTAATATTTCAGAATTTGAGATTGTTTTCTGTTTGCTCCTTCTTCTGCTATTGATGTGATCGCTGCACCTCATACTGCACA
>NC_139630.1:53958990-53971490 GCF_964638095.1 Poromitra crassiceps | reverse complement strand
CTTTGCTGTGTGTGTGTGTGTGTGTGTGTGTGTGTGTGTGTGTGTGTGTGTGTGTGTGTGTGTGTGTGTGTGTGTGTGTGTGTGTGTGCATGTGTGTGTGCGTGCGTGCGTGTGTGTGTGTGTGTGTGTGCACACAGGAGATTGGTGAGGGCTCTACCGCAGCACATTAGCCCCTCCCTGCCAGCAGCCACGGCCCGGCCTACAGTAGTTCAGCTAGCCTAGTGTGGTAACTTCTATTGCAGAAGTTTTTTTTATATAGGTAAAAAAAAATCATTAACATAATAAAGCTTGATGCTTTTCATTTGTGATTCAACTAGTAAATAAACATTGTAATCTTGGGGGAATTCCTTGTCTCTGCCCGGTCACCCGTGTCTTAAGAATCTTGAGCTGTGTTGTTGGTTTGAGGATTTAAAGGGCAGTTCACCCTAAATTAAAAGACATAACCCGGGCCGTGCCGCTTGGCCCTCATTACACATGCAAGGCACCAACCAGCTCATGAGGAGCATCAGGAACAGCATCAGTCTGGAATCCATATCGTCAGCTTGTCCTCATCTCAACTCGTCTTAAAATGGCGTGTCCTGGTGTGCTGGGTATCTTATCTGCTGTTTACGCCCCATCTCTTATCTCCTCATCAGCTAAGCTGCTGGCAGAAACCGCAGTGACTAGCTTCACGATGTCTCCAACACAACATCACAACACAAGTACTGTCTATCATTCAGTTTGATTTAGAAGCACAGCTCAAGTTAGTTATGTGCAGTGTTGGGCAAGTTACTGAAAATGAGCAGTTAGTTACAATTAGTCTCAAACGGTAATTTAAGGTAATTTAGGTAATTACTTTACAGATTACTGCCTAATAAATCATGAATAGTCATTGTACCTGCATGGGATACTTGAACATTCACTTATTGGGGAGGCTTATAGCCTATAGGTCTGGCTGCAGCTGCAGAGCATTATTGCCGGACAGGAAGGCAGTATCTCTCCCTCTGAAGTTATCCATTAGTTTCACATCCTAAAGTAACTAGTAACTAGCCCATTTAAATGTCAGTCATTGTAAATGAGTTACTACATTTGATAAAGTAGTTAGATTACTAGTTACTGCTAAAAGTAATTTAACAACACTGGTTGTGTGATTTGATCTCAATCCATTATTGGTTCTCGGATGTCACAGATGCTACAGATGAAGTACTCGGATCTCAGCTCTCTACTGTGTCTCTGAGACCAGCAGGTGGTGCTGTTTCCTCATTTCTCAGGACCTGAGTCCACTGAGGTTCTCTTTCAGCGAGCAGCATTCAACAGCTCAAGAGAAGAGAGAAAAGGAGAGAGAAGAGAGGAGAGAAGAGAACATAGGAGAAGCAAAATCCCATTTCATCACATTTGTTGTTTTTAATTCAACAGAAATATTAATACTAGGAATCATAATCGACTTGTCAAAACAAATATATATTTCTCTTTTCATTCAAATAAAATCTTCACATGCTGAAAGGGTAAAGATACATCAATATATTCAGCTCTGATGTGCCTCTATGGCCAGCAGATGGAGCTGTTTTCTCATAAGTCTCAACAGCTGACTCCACTGCAGCATCGTTTTCAGCAGGTCAATAGAACAGAAGATTAGGGGCCCTATCTTCATACGGCGCTATCGTTTGCGCTGCCATTCTTAGCATTTTTATTCTCGTCTTTTATAACCAGTTTCTGTAGCACTTAGATCTGAACTTGTTCTTAACACTAGTATGGGTGCGTTCGTAAATAGCACTCTGATGTTGTTGGAATACAGCGTTGGGTTATTCAGAGCGCGGCACTCTGGGAGTGGCAGAGAGTAACTCTGAACACTCGCTCTGTGTGGCCGGAGCAGCAGAGCACCAGGAGCAGCAAATGAACAGCCAACATGGTGGCGGGAGTCATAGCGAAATGCCATTCGATAGCAAAGTCTTTCTGTTCTCCATTTCAGAACTTAGTTGACATTCTACAGTTGACATCTTTGGCTCTAGGTGTTCATTGCAGTGTTGTTGTCATGACAACACTCAAAGCTAGAGGTCAGCACTGAGTCAGAAATGAGACACAGAGCCTTTAAAGTGAGTGAGTTTCTGTGCTGTCCTCAGACGTCAGGAGGACAGCTTGTGGTTTCACAGCCTGCAGGTCAGGATGAACACTCAGCCAAAGATACACAGCTAAACTGAGTTCAGAGAGGAACAGCATGTTACGTTGTTACGTGTGGAGTGTCTGAGGTCACACTGAGGTCAAACAATGTCAACCAACCAGCACAGCAGAGCGACCCAGTCACCAGAATACAACATTGGCATACAACATGTCTGCAAACCAGGGATATTATGTATAATCTCAAAGTCAATTTGAAACGAAACAACAACCCTTTCTCACAACTTGTCAAACACGAACGCTCGGTCAGGAACCCTTGTCGTTATTTTCTGAAGAGGGCAAGGGGGGGGGCACGGTGATGGTCGTCACGTGACCTTGAATTCTTGGAAACCAGGCGTTGAAGCGATGCAGAGGCGGTCCCTTATGTGAAATGAGCCAACCAAGTGGCTACCAGTGCTTAACCCTAACCAACCACCAGGGGGACCATTGGCTATCCCAAACCAGACAAGGTTAAAAGTGTTGGAAACAAAACGGCAGTTAGTTTGAAAACCTCACTGCATTTCCAACGTTAAACACAAATAAAACAACTTTAACAGCTGTTCTTATCTTTAGCCGAGTAAAACAACTTGGTTAAGGTTAGGAGTATAGATTATTTGCTTAAATAACAAAAACATATACTTACAACTTATGTAGACTGGCTGGGAACTGAACATGCACGGCTCTTCTGTGTGAGACAAGACAAGCGTTTACGCCCTCCAGCCCCCCCGACCACAACAGCCATACTGACTCTACATGTATAACGTTGATATACACATCATCTAGAAATGTGATATGCAAGGTATTTTTGGTTCAGAAACGTTGATATTTTATGTATCCATGGATTGCTGAAACGTACAATGGCAACAACACTCCATGTGATCAGGATGTTGAAGGAGGTTAAAAAAAACCTCTAATTGACAATACATTTGATTGATTGATTTGGAATGATTGGAATAATAATAATAATTATTATTATCATTTAAAGCTGCACTGGGCTGCATGTTTATGTAAAAAAAATCTCCATCACAACACAACAAATTATTATTATTATTATTATTATTATTATTATTATTATTATTATTTTATTTTATTTTATTTTTTTATTATATAATGAATACTAATGAGTGAAACAAATTGCAGCTAAGATAAGAAATGTAATAAAATACTGAAATCTCACCTAAATACCAAAAATAAGTGACAACTACAAACCAGACATCAACTTAATAAAATTATATAAAATTTGAAGTGTGAATCAGCAACAGAGGAAGACTGATCCAGCTAAATGTCAAATCCAACAGGATCTGACATAATAACATTGTTTTATTCTAACAGATCTATGGACCGCCGTGTGCTGCCTCAGACCCGAAACTCCACGAGAAATCTAATCGTTTTACATTTGCAAATGATGAGAGAATGAATGGCACAAAGGCTCACAGGGGATCAAACCTGTGAATAAACAGTTGTGGTCCTCCAGCGTCCGGGCTGCTCCCAGGAGACAGGGAGGGCTTTTCATGTATAAGACATGAGCTTTAAAGGTTGAGTGTTACACCTCTGCCTTCATCTGCTCACTCTGCACTGATCCTCAAACACAGCTCTGTGTGTAGAAGATCATGATACACAGGCACATTTTAAGGATCAAGTCTGTTCTAATTTTAGTCTAAAATGTAATAATAAAAAAATATATCACAATATTATCCACTGCAATTTCAGAATGTGTATAGCTAGTTAACAATACAGGCTAGACTAGAGTAAATGATAACACTTTACACTAAGGGGACAATAATAACAGCCCTGACCATAAGCTTGCTGTAACCTGAACCTTGGTGACTTCATGCCTCAACCCACAATTACTTTAATTAACTTGAACACCGTAAATTATTATCAGACACATTAGTTAATTAACGTTATGCACGTCATAGAGCGGTCTTGAACATGTAGTCAGGCGGCTTAAGGACACATGTTAGAAGAATGGGGACGCGCCGGACAAAAGCACCAATTTTTTTTTATGTGTTCTCCATCACCATAGCTTTCAATTTGGAAGGGGAGCCGCTTCATCAAGATGGCGGATGGCGGCCATCTTGGATTTCAAAGATGGGCCGCCATGTTAAATCTAGAAGTGCAGTATCTCGGCTTCCAAGCCACTTAGAAGGTACATCTTAGTGTCAGAATATACATTTTCTGGGTCAAGGAATGCATTAAAGCTATTGAGAATATCACTAGATGATTATTTGTGCTAATATCAAATAAAAATATTAATTCTGGGAATGTATTCACATGATTTTCAACTCTGTTGCTAAGGGGCTGGAATGGATGACATGAATGATTTGAATTAAATTTAACTTTATTAGCTTCACTTTTTAACACTATAAACTTTAAAGCATGTTTTTGCATGTACAGTATAATCAAATTATCTGTCATATTTACAACTGCAAAGCTCTGTGCATTTCCAGTGGGCCTTCTTGCATGAGCACTTTGTACCACAACCTTTTGTGCTTTTACAACCGCACTTCACCAGCTCACTGCAGGCTTTTGAAGCCATTGGTAGAATGCTCCACACTGGAAGCCAGATCTGGCTGTCTTTGTCCAATGTCCATCCACAACCTTCTGGACTAGGTGTTGGCTGCTGGGCCAGTTCAGATGTCGCCCAGATCCCAGATTGGTAGTCAACTCGCTTCACGTGCTGCAGCAGGGAATCTTGAGTCGGTGGAATGTGATCCATTGTTTTGTTCTTTTGGCAGAACAACTCTCTGCGTGCTTCATTGACTGATTCCAGATCACTTGTCTTGTCGTAAAGGACGACTGTGTAGCGCTCCAGAAGTTGAAAGTGTCGGTCATCTATGGTCACGGGAGCGTGTGGATTTGCCGCCATGTAGTTGAAGGCCTGGGTGACCTCGGGGTAGGACTTCCAAGCCTCCCATGCTGACTTCTTCCCCTTCCCACAGAATGCTGAGGTTGTGTCACAGCCTGTGTAACAGTGGAAGACGGGAAGTGCTGTGGACTTGTCTTTGCCCAGAGCATGGCAGATTGTATGATAATGTGTGTAGTTCTTGTCAGTGCCAAAAGCAACCCAGATGTCTGCAGCTGGATACTTGGTGAGCAGGGCATGGAACTTGCCGATAAGGATAACGACAACATCCGTATCCACTGTGCGTACTAAGCAGGTAGAGGACCCCTTCTCCAGGGCATCAAGCAGGTGAAACAATATCCTGGTGTCGGCTTCTTCATGGTTACATGGCAGCATGGAGTGGCTGGTGTCTGTGCCAACCACTGTGATGCCAGATGTAATGAAGACCTGCTTGCCATCTGGCCAGGCAGTGGATGCAACCTTCCTGGAGAGAAAAGTAAAGAGTTCCTGCTTGTTCGTAGGGTCACATAGGAAATCTGGCCAATTGCCTGGCAACTTGTTCTGACCTGCCACCTTCCGTCGTATCCCTTTGCCTCGCTTCTCCCTTGTTGACTCTTCTAAACTGCTCTTGATGTAAGTATTCAAAGTGAAAAAACGGTGGAGCTACTAGGAGTATTTTTATATATATAGCAATATTTAATGTGAAGTAATATATCTGTGTACAAGCAGTTACAAATCAGAATATATCTTCAAATGTACTACGGGCAAAGAAAACGCAACGCGTTTCAACCACGCAGGTCTTCCTCAGGCAACATTGCTATATATATAAAAATACTCCTAGTAGCTCCACCGTTTTTTCACTTTGAATACTTTTGCCTTTTGAGCTGCTTTGGTCCACACTTTCTGTGATTTCCTTGATGTAAGTATCCCAGATCACATCAACTCTTTCAGAGGTCTCCAAGTGTTTCATGATATGGGGAACAAAGACATCACTGGCATATTCATCAAATGTGGTTATGTTGGTAGTGGACAGGATTTGCACCACAGCAGCACCATCGAATACTTTGACATCAAAAGTACCTGGAGGTTTATGTTCTGTCTCCTGTGTCAGAACAGTCAGCAGATCTGACTTCTTTCCCAGCCGTAGTTTCCCTCTGTCAGATAGAGAGGGAGGGTATGGGTGGTTTTCATGTTTAAAGAAGGTGCTCATGTCTCCCTCTCTGTGTTGCATGACTATATATAATCTGGAGAAGAGTGCCACATCATTCTGTAACATTGAGATCTGCCCTGCCTGCTTGGTCTTTGTCTTGGGTGTTGGGCATCTGAAGAGAGGCAGTGAGTTCTTTTTGATGGGCTCGTGAATGGAGTGTGTGCAGTCCCTGATTACTGTCTCATGGTATTTGTTGTACTGATCTCTGCCCACTGATTCCACTGTGCGAACTGTGTTCACCACAGACTCATCAACCTTATTTTGTGTATCCAGCATTAGAAGCTCAGGGGTATCATCCAGGAACGGATTGCTCATCTCGCTTATGGTGTGCACCAGAGCTAGTGCTTGCTCTTTGAATGTCTTCTGTGTGGACATTCCTTCTTCATGGTGTTGTTGTTTATTGCCTTCTTCTGAAATATAATCCTGCTCAAACTCTTTAAGGAGCCGAGCTTGTTCAGGCCCTGCAATCATCCACTTTTTGAATGCCGAGGGATTCTCTGTGAGTCCCACTACACCCCCAGAACCCTTCACAAGATCATTATTCTGCCTGAACGGTTAAAGTTACTTACTTCATCAAATGCATTATTGTTGTCTCAAACGATGTTTGGGTAGGAGCAATTCCTGGACTCAAAATATTTCTTGGAGGTGCTCGTTGGTTAGGGTTACATGTAGACATCACAAATAAGTTTCAAAGCAATCTCTTTAAAAAGTCAAATACCTTTCTTATAATGGCATGGTCGTATTAGACAGAGAAACAATCTCCAGCGCATTTTAGCACCAGTCCTTTGTGAAGGAACAAACCAAATTATTTAATATTGGCAAAGATAGTCAACTAGTGATATTCTAAATAGCTTTAATGCATTCCTTGACCCAGAAAATGTATATTTTGACACCAAGATGGACCTTCTAAGTAGCTTGGAAGCTGAGATATTGGCACTTATAGATTTTACATGGCGGCCCATCTTGGAAATCCAAGATGGCCACCTTCCACCATCTTGATGAAGTGGCTCCCCTTCTAAATTGCAAGTTATGATGATGAAGAGCATGTGGAAAAAATTTGGCGCTTTTGTCCGGCGCGTCCCCATGTTTTTGCTAAGCCGCCTGACTAATGACAGTCAGAGGTAACTACAAAGTATAAACAGGGAGAAGGGGAGGGAGTGGTGGACGGCGGACGCGTAGCGCTGGTTCGAATCCTGATGCAAACCACACCCCTAACCCCAACCAAGTTGCTTTTGTTGCCTAAACCCAACCGTTGTTTTACTTGCCTAAACTTTAGCAGCGATTCGAGCTGTGGCTCCACGACATGTTAGCGGTAGCCGAGGCTCCTCCCACAACTGGCTATCGGGCGGAGTCGGTGGTCACGCTGGCCTGGGGCTGGTAGGAAGTAGTGCTGGCTCCTCTGAGGTGAGGGGTGAGGGGTGAGGGAGCGAGCCTGTGTCTGTGCTGGAGGATTGAAATGTTCATATTTGACATTTCCATAGATTCAAAAAAAAATTACAATAGCGACATTTTATTCTGGTGGGTTTAAAATAAAACGCGTAGAGAATATGAACTCTTAAGCATTGTAACAGTGCTTGTATGCGTTTGGTGATCATGTGGTGATTATTGATCTTGTGCAGTAACTCACTCAGAATCAGAATCAGAATTCAGAATCAGAGTTTAATACATGTCCCAGAAGGGCACTTTGGTTCACATCAGACAGTAGTGGATAATTACAACATCATTACTAGTTTGAGATTAGTAATAACGGCACACTTCAGAATTGAGATACATTATTACTAGTTTTAAAGTAATAAAGGCGCACTTCAATATTATACAATACATAAACATTTGTTGCATTATGTACAGATTCCAAAGGACCATACTGCCCTCAGCCGGGTCGCCACGTGCGCAGCGCCACCGTCACTCCTGCTGTCTGCGTGAGGGAGTGAAGCCCAGTGTCCACCAGATGCGGTACAGCTCAGTGCGGCTCCGGTACCGCTCCTGAAGCAGACTCTCGCCTGATAGATGGGCAACGTCTGTGGTACAGCAAAAATACACACCTGTTCTATTTGACTCGGATCCCACATGCGTCTGCAAGATTACATTGCTGTGGGTCTGTTCAGGCAGCCGCACGGAGCCGTACCGCGGCTGGTGGACATAGGCCTTTAGGAGAGAGAGGCTGAGTGCTGCTGCAGCTGAGTCTCTGACCCAAACCACTGTGTTCCCCAGCCAGGCCTACCTCACAACACACAAGATCTAGCATGTTCTGACTGTGATGACCACACACCGATCACACACACACGCACACACGCACACACGCACGCACACACACACACACACACACACACACACACACACACACACACATGCACACACACACACACACACGCACACACACACACACACACGCACACGCACACACACACACGCGAGCACACACACACTGTGTGGGCTTGTCACTTCCTATTTCCTCTGCATCTGTCTCTGCCTCTCGTCTCTCTGAGGATTCACGTGTTTGAGAGCTCGGTGGCTCCTCCTCTCTGTCACAGAGACAGAGAGGAGGAACCACACAGACACACAGGACTCATCATAAACATGTCTCTGTGTGTCTGTGTGGTTCCTCCTCTCTGTCACAGAGACAGAGAGGAGGAACCACAGACACACAGGACTCATCATAAACATGTCTCTGTGTTCCTGTGTGGCGAAGCGTCCCAACGCCACCTCAGCGTCTTCCTCCCTCTGACGTCAAGTCTGGCCGGATGCCGTTCGCTCGCTGGCTCGGCAGCGCCACACGTTCCCCCGCCTGTTCACACGTGTTTCCCGCTGAGCCTGTGGTTCACATCCTGCACACAGCCAGCAGCAGCGTGGTCGAGGTGAGACATCACTCCGCTAGCTAGCTAGCGCCACCACCACCGAGCCAAACCAACAGCAACAGTGTTCTTCTTGTCCGTCCTCGTGTCACAGCATGGAGGTTGGGTCCAGGATCTGACATGAAGGTCCAGGAGTGAGCGCTCTTCCTGGAAAAAGCCGTCTTCAAAGTGTTTGTTTTTCTTCCAGGCTGCGGTGCCAGCTGGCTGCTCCTCCTGACAGTCACAGCTGCTGCAGCGTCCTGCACGACTTTCTGAGTGCCTCAGTGAGGCAGTTTGTTTTGCAGCTTCAAAACAGTTAGAGCAGTTAACTTACACTTCATAATTCAGCACGTTCTCACATCACATGGTACAAGAGGAATCAGCTGTTCAAATCAAATGCATGCATGCAGTGATAATAGAGTTTCAGCACTTTGTCATCATGAAACCTCACGAGAGACCATCTTGTGATGCGATCACACCACTTAAAGCCCCCCTCCAGCCAGTTTTACACCTGTGTACAATCCAGCCTAATCTTTTGCACCAAAGATCGTCTATTGGTAAGATGTTCCACTGCAACGTCATGGCTGGAGCACTGTTGTCCAAAAAGGATAACTCTCTCAGCGCGCTCTGCTGCTTCTGCGCTGCGCTTCCGCGTCCTGTGTGTTTTGGCCGAGCCTCGCTCCTACCTTCAATACGATCTCCGTCTCCCTTCCAGCCGGTCAGACCGGAAACAGTATGGCTGCCTCAACTCCGCTAAATGTTCACCCAGAAGCCACATATTGTTATAAATATCCGCTATATAGGCCTACTGTAACTCAAGAAGAAGAAGATTTCCATTCAAGCCCAGCATGCTGCTTGCTTTTTTAACAATAGCATTTACTTGTACTTTTACTTTCAGTATAGACCAAATCAGCGGGGATGTTTACATTTACTTCCGGTTACCTCCACACATCATAATGGCGGTGAACGGCACAAACTGACGTGTCGAAGACAAAAACAGACAAAGAAGACAAAAATGGTTCGTTGGTGTTGTGTTGTTGGGTGTCCAGTGACCATAAAGAGCGGGTCAAGATTTGGATTATTCAGAATTCCCTCTGCAAAGGGCAAACATGAGCAAAGAGAACTCTGGATTCGGCGGCACAGGCTTACTACAACGTCGTGGCGTCAGTAGCTCTGTCTGTAACGTTAGCTCTGTAGCTAACGTTAACGAGTCTGCAAAAAAACAGCGAGTTTGACAGTTGTAAACAAACGTTATTAGCTAGCTAACACTACATAAAACAAACAAGGCTAGATACGTCGCACAAGCATGTTTACCAACCGTTTGAACATTTAAATTGAAAGTAGTCGGCCGAAAACAACGAGAGGGTTTGACAGCATTTATTTGACAACACGCAAATTTAAACCTGCCGCCTTCCCGAAGTGGTACCCGGAAGTAAATGTTGTTTACATGGTGACGTCACGGTGATTTGGTCTATAGTACACTACATTTAATATCAGAAAATTACTTTTGATACTCAAGTACAGAAAATATCGGCTACTTTAAGACTTTTCCTCAAGTAACATTCTAGTAAGTCACCTTGAGTTTCACCAAGTCCTTTTCTGTACTTTTACTCAAGTAATGGCTTTCGAGAACTTTATACACCACTGAGTGACTTTACTGTCTGAACCTGTCTTCATCACCATGGGCTGCGTCTCCCAATATGATATTGGTTGTTTTGTAGACGGCTGTATCTGATGTCATCATGCTGTCAATTTGGCGCACAGCCTTCTGTCGCCATCTGAATGAATGGAGAAACATGAATGAACAGATTCATTTCATTGCCACTATAATAATATGATCATGGCAGCACTACCAGCAGCACTCTATAATAATATGATCATGGCAGCACTACCAGCAGCACTCTATAATAATATGATCATGGCAGCACTACCAGCAGCACTATAATAATATGAGCATGGCAGCACTACCAGCAGCACTCTATAATAATATAATCATGGCAGAACTACCAGCAGCACTCTATAATAATATGATCATGGTAGCACTACCAGCAGCACTCTATAATAATATGATCATGGCAGCACTACCAGCAGCACTCTATAATAATATGAGCATGGCAGCACTACCAGCAGCACTCTATAATAATATGATCATGGTAGCACTACCAGCAGCACTCTATAATAATATGATCATGGCAGCACTACCAGCAGCACTCTATAATAATATGATCATGGCAGCACTACCAGCAGCACTCTATAATAATATGATCATGGCAGCACTACCAGCAGCACTCTATAATAATATGATCATGGCAGCACTACCAGCAGCACTCTATAATAATATGATCATGGCAGCACTACCAGCAGCACTCTATAATAATATGATCATGGCAGCACTACCAGCAGCACTCTATAATAATATGATCATGGCAGCACTACCAGCAGCACTCTATAATAATATGATCATGGCAGCACTACCAGCAGCACTCTATAATAATATGATCATGGCAGCACTACCAGCAGCACTCTATAATAATATGATCATGGCAGCACTACCAGCAGCACTCTATAATAATATGATCATGGCAGCACTACCAGCAGCACTCTCTCTATAATAATATGATGATGGCAGCACTACCAGCAGCACTCTATAATAATATGATCATGGCAGCACTACCAGCAGCACTCTATAATAATATGATCATGGCAGCACTACCAGCAGCACTCTATAATAATATGATCATGGCAGCACTACCAGCAGCACTCTCTCTATAATAATATGATGATGGCAGCACTACCAGCAGCACTCTATAATAATATGATCATGGCAGCACTACCAGCAGCACTCTATAATAATATGATCATGGCAGCACTACCAGCAGCACTCTATAATAATATGATCATGGCAGCACTACCAGCAGCACTCTCCCTTCCTCTCATATCCTCTCTCTCTCATCCTCTCCAAAAATACCTGCAAAGTGTTGCCATTTTTATGAGTTTTTATAACGTCATCAGAATATATTTCAATTAAAAACTTGGTCTCCTCTCCCCATGTGCTACCCTGGCCTGGCTCCTTTTTTCCTTTTTCCAGTTCTGATGATAGCCTGCCAGAATTTCCTCTAATTGGCCCGAAAGTCAGAAAAAAAGAAAAAAAAAATCACACTAAAAATGAACCAAACCATGCTCCAGTTTGTTCAGGACTGAGACCACCTCTTTTCGTCAGGCCAAGGTTGGGCCATTTGGTCTGGACCGTACGTGGTCGAGGCCCAGGGGAGGTTTCACACCTGTAATTTTGGTTCAGATCGAACTGAAGAGTCCAAACGAGGTCGGTGTGAAAGGCCCCATAGCCCCCCTGGGTTTGTGTCACACACGGATTTATGATCTTTTTCTTCTTCTCTCTCTTTTAGTTTTTACATTTTTAAATGCAAATCATGTAAACCTACAGATGGAGAAGTAAATCATGTAAACCTACAGATGGAGAAGT
>NC_139630.1:53931490-53953990 GCF_964638095.1 Poromitra crassiceps | reverse complement strand
ACGTTGTGATCTCAGGAAAGTAGTTCCGTAGCAGAGAAAATAGTCCTCGCAATAAAAAAAGAATCAAGATTCAAGATGATTGTAATAGCCATAGTGAGTGAACGTGTTTAAAATGTAAACTATGTCTATGTGAGCTGTATTTCAAGGTTTTTAGCTTAAAACCGGAGCAAAAGACTTCCGGGTGGACGGGTAAAAACAAGCCAGCCGTAACCTCGAAGGTTTGATGAGCGCTGTGGAAGCTGACATGTGGGAGGCGGCTGAACGTTATTGATCCCCTGTGATCATTGATCCCTATAGTTCCGCCTGATCAACAACACTAGCCTGTTATGGGCGGGCTGTGAAGAGGAGCGGCTGTCACTCATGTGTGAAGCCCCGCCTCCCCATCTGTCCCCCTAACAGTTTGACTGCAGCTAATGAATGTGAATGAGGCGTCTGTGTTGCTAATGAGGCTCCTGATGGGAAACAGAGCGCTTCATTTAGGGGTGAACTATTCCTTTAATGATGATAAACACCGGGCCGTCTCTCCTTTAACCTGTGAATGGAGACGAGTCTCTGAGGGAAAAGACAGAGAAAAACAAAGTCATAACGAGGAAGAGTCGTGATAATTATTTGACAGTCAAAAGTAACAGTCACTTGGTGTTTCAGCCTGATGTGAGGAGACACATCTAATGATGAAAGCCGTTAAAGGTACAGTTCACCCCTAAATGAAAATTCAGTCATTATACTCATCCCCATGCCGGTGGAAGGTCGAGTGACGTTTTTTAGTTTACAAAACGTCTGTGGAGTTTTCCAGGGAAACGGAGAAGTTAGCCTAAGTTAGGAGTGTTATTTAACCCCCTTCCCGATAAGCTCGCTTCACATGGTCGGTACCAATGCATGTGTTAGGTAATCTAGTTATGACACCAGAAACTTCACTCTGGCTTTAAAACACGCTACAGCCTCTGAAAGACAGTAAACCTAGAATCGCACCAAAAACCGTCATGTCTCATCGCGGGCCACCAGAAACGTACCCCAGGGCCGCAATTGGCGTGCGGGCCGCACTTTAAGAACCTCTGCTGTTGAGTTTTTAAAATGTGTGCTGTTTTTTTTTTTTTACTTTGAGCACCACAAGATGAGTGCCAAACAGTTCCATTGTATTTGAGAGAAGAAGCCAGAATAACTCACACCAAAATTGGATAAATAGCACAGGTGAGAGGGAAAATATGTACTGTATTTTGGGGTGAAATACCCCTTTAACCTTACCTGCACTACCTCCCCCTCCCCGTTTCCTCGAACCTGAAAGCCGACCCAGCTGCTCCTCCAAGCAGCTGATCACAAATACAAAGTGTCTCAGGCCAAAACCCCAAAGTGCTGGAGGTGAGAGGCAGCTGTTTGTTTTTCCTCCGTGGGCCCGGCCCAGCCCGGCCCAGCCCGGCCCAGCCCGGCCCAGCCCGGCCCGGCCGGGGCAGAAGAAGGCCTCCTGTGTTCAGGTCCAGGCTGGAATGTGCGGTGGATTTTCTACCTAATTAACCCCCGGTTTGCCGCGCGAGCCGCTGCTCGTTACGTTACGGTGAGGCGGGCGGTCGCTCTGATCCAACAACGGGCTTTGTGTGAGCGAGGAGCACGAGACCGGTCCAGAGGATCTGATCCGATCTGTTTTAGCGGAGCGGGAAGCACGACACCAGCCCAGAGGATCTGATCCGATCTGTCTCAGCGGGGCGTAACTCAATTATGGCAACGCCGCCTCAGGCCAATAAACCTAATTACATCACATTTTCACCATGATGGAGTTTTTCGTTCATTTAGCCATTTCAGATTCAGTTTATGTTCACATTTTAGCCGAGGCAAGGCGAACCTTATTCATAGCACATTTCATACACAAGGCAACAACACAATGCTTTATATAAATGGGGGGGTGTGGGAAGGGGGGGGGGGGGGATACATAGAATGCTATTACAAACATCGTCTCATCTCAAAGTGCCTTTCAGCTGCTGGGAACATGGTGGTGACGTCATCTTGTCTATGACTGGCTGATTATCCACCAAGAAGAAAAACACAACAAAGTAGCCGACTGAATGGAGGCAGGATTGAAGAGGGTTAGGGTTAGATTGTCAGGGTTAGGGTTAACTAACCCTAACCCTGACCCTAACCCATCACATCACCTGCTGATTAAACAGTGACAGAGTTTGAGGGGGATTTTCCTTTTCAAGTCCTTCTTGAACAGACAGACACATCTTCAGTCTGCGACTATCTGAAGAAGACACATCAGAGAGCTGCTTGTTCTGCTGGATGATTACATTCGATTTTGTTCAGTCTTGATGTGACAAGTGTGATGTGAATCAGTGCTGTTTAAAGTGGATTGTTTTTAGAAGAGTCGGGCTTTTTCAGACAGTCACAAGCGGACTGTTGAATCTCACACTGAGCTGTGTTAACATGCACACTAACAAACTGATCAGGTGGAGGTGGCGACTCAATTAAATCACTTTTTTAAATTGCTTGAGACTTGACTTGATGCATCAAGAGAAGACTTGAGACTTGACTTGGGTTCTGGTCACTTGGGAATTGAGTCTGACTTGTACTTTGATGACTTGAACATTTTTCTAAAGTCTTGACTTGAGATCTTGTGTTCCTGAGCATGTAAACGTGCTCAGTGTGTCAGGATGGCGTAACCTGCTTATTCCCAGTTAGCAGGTTGTTGGTGAGCATGTAAACGTGCTCAGTGTGTCAGGATGCACACGCCTTGCAGGTGAGGCTGCACCTGTTGACCAGTGGAAACACAACAGAGATGTTTGAGTGTCTGCAGCACTGCTGCAGAGCCAGCACGGACAACACTGTTCTTGGCACAAACACACTCGCACACACTACGTGAGGAACGTGTGGAGAAGGGAGTGGAGTGGAGAGTTTGGGAACTTCTTGTCAAAAATAGTAGTTTGAACAGTGGCGAGGACGGCCGCTAACAAACCTACGGCCCTTTGTCAAGTTACCGGAAATTACGTTCTGGCCCATTCTCTTCTGTAGGGAAACAAAATTGGACCAGGAAAATTGTCCAATTTAAAGATACAATATTTCTGTTATCTGCAACTTTGATCTATTTTATTGTAGGCAACAACAGTTGAGTGTTCAGCTAAATTATCAATCACTCAACCAATCAACCAATCAACCAATCAATCAATCAATCAATCAATCAATCAATCAATCAATCAATCAATAATCGATAATTAAACTAATTGTTAGTTGCAGGCCTAACCCTGTCTTCCCAACAGTCATGCAGCTGTTATGTGTTTTGCTCTCTGTTTGGGCCTCAGGTTTAAATCAAGTCAAGTGGAAATTGATTCATAAGAGGCTTTTAACGAAGCAGATTTGTCCCAACCTGCTTCCCTGAACAACAAAGGAAGAAATACAGAAAATGATAACAAGGAAATGCACAAACCTTAACGAGCAGTTTGAGGCTGTAACTCTGCCATCTTCCCTGAAATAAGCAGCGGAGGAAGTCTGTAAATAATAGAGCAATCTCCCTCTAAATGAGTAAAAACACTGCGCACGCACACACACACACACACACACACACACACACACACACAATAATGAGGTTTATTCACTGCCCACAGCTGTAATTTCAGGAGTCGTGTGTCTGCACTGCCCGACTCAGTGGGCGAGGGGTGTGTGTGTGTGTGTGTGTGTGTGTGGGGGGGGGGGGGGTATATGGTGGGGGTTGGGGGTTTGGGGTTTTGGGGGGTATTTTCCTGACAGTGGTGGAAAATGGCTGACCACACTCGGTACTGGAACCCACAGCCGCCGTCACGGTCTGTGTGTTTGATCTGATCTTATCGACGTACTGTGGAAGAATCCGATGTCTCTCATCAGCTGATGAGAGAAATATATTCTCAAATGTTGGAAAAAGGTGGTTGCAAATTCCTCTTCCTCTTCCAGTAATCGAATGTGTTCGTTCATGTGCTTTTACTTGTTTGCTTTACAAGTTATTCGAGGTGGAAAAATCTACTGAATATCGAACATGAAGGAAGAAACTCTTCAAACATATTTCATTGCCTTTTGCTTCTTCTTTTTGATTTAAAGGTGGTGGTCGTACAACGTTCATTAAAAATGGTGGTGTTTGATGCCAGGACAGGGGTTTATGCAGGGTAAGCCACAATTAAATTGGTAATGAATGTTTTGTGATGCGACCAAACCCTAACCTTAGCCAAATGGTTTTCCTTGCCTTAACCTTAACCTCAACAACAACCTTTGGAACGCAATTCATCGTTTTCAAATCATATTTTTGTGAGACCGTGTTGCCGACGGGCAATATCGGCAAGGCATTCTGGGAAGGGCCACCCAGCTTGTAGTGTACATTAGTCTCTCCCCAGCACTCTCACTGCTCTTTCTCTTCTTCTTCAGTTTTGTCTAACGGCGGTTGATAAACAACTTGAAAGGTGCTTTAGCGCCTCCCACACTCACTGCTCAAATGACCCAAAAGTTGACATATTGCTTACTTTGATGGTGGCATGTACAGAAATGAGTACATGTCTGTAGCGTTCTAATAAGATGCTATAGCCTACATGTCTGTAGCGTGCTAATAAGATGCTATAGCCTACATGTCTGTAGCGTTCTAATAAGATGCTATAGCCTACATGTCTGTAGCGTGCTAATAAGATGCTATAGCCTACATGTCTGTAGCGTTCTAATAAGATGCTATAGCCTACATGTCTGTAGCGTGCTAATAAGATGCTATAGCCTACATGTCTGTAGCGTGCTAATAAGATGCTATAGCCTACATGTCTGTAGCGTACTAATAAGATGCTATAGCCTACATGTCTGTAGCGTGCTAATAAGATGCTATAGCCTACATGTCTGTAGCGTGCTAATAAGATGCTATAGCCTACATGTCTGTAGCGTGCTAATAAGATGCTATAGCCTACATGTCTGTAGCGTGCTAATAAGATGCTATAGCCTACATGTCTGTAGCGTTCTAATAAGATGCTATAGCCTACATGTCTGTAGCGTTCTAATAAGATGCTATAGCCTACATGTCTGTAGCGTGCTAATAAGATGATATAGCCTACATGTCTGTAGCGTGCTAATAAGATGCTATAGCCTACATGTCTGTAGCATGCTAATAAGATGCTATAGCCTACATGTCTGTAGCATTCTAATAAGATGCTATAGCCTACATGGCTGTAGCGTTCTAATAAGATGCTATAGCCTACATGTCTGTAGCATGCTAATAAGATGCTATAGCCTACATGTCTGTAGCATGCTAATAAGATGCTATAGCCTACATGTCTGTAGCATGCTAATAAGATGCTATAGCCTACATGTCTATAGCATTCTAATAAGATGCTATAGCCTACATGTCTGTAGCATGCTAATAAGATGCTATAGCCTACATGTCTGTAGCATGCTAATAAGATGCTATAGCCTACATGTCTGTAGCGTGCTAATAAGATGCTATAGCCTACATGTCTGTAGCGTTCTAATAAGATGCTATAGCCTACATGTCTGTAGCGTGCTAATAAGATGCTATAGCCTACATGTCTGTAGCATTCTAATAAGATGCTATAGCCTACATGTCTGTAGCGTGCTAATAAGATGCTATAGCCTACATGTCTGTAGCGTGCTAATAAGATGCTATAGCCTACATGTCTGTAGCGTGCTAATAAGATGCTATAGCCTACATGTCTGTAGCGTGCTAATAAGATGCTATAGCCTACATGTCTGTAGCGTGCTAATAAGATGATATAGCCTACATGTCTGTAGCGTGCTAATAAGATGCTATAGCCTACATGTCTGTAGCATGCTAATAAGATGCTATAGCCTACATGTCTGTAGCATTCTAATAAGATGCTATAGCCTACATGGCTGTAGCGTTCTAATAAGATGCTATAGCCTACATGTCTGTAGCATGCTAATAAGATGCTATAGCCTACATGTCTGTAGCATGCTAATAAGATGCTATAGCCTACATGTCTGTAGCATGCTAATAAGATGCTATAGCCTACATGTCTATAGCATTCTAATAAGATGCTATAGCCTACATGTCTGTAGCATGCTAATAAGATGCTATAGCCTACATGTCTGTAGCGTGCTAATAAGATGCTATAGCCTACATGTCTGTAGCGTGCTAATAAGATGCTATAGCCTACATGTCTGTAGCGTTCTAATAAGATGCTATAGCCTACATGTCTGTAGCATGCTAATAAGATGCTATAGCCTACATGTCTGTAGCGTTCTAATAAGATGCTATAGCCTACATGTCTGTAGCGTGCTAATAAGATGCTATAGCCTACATGTCTGTAGCGTGCTAATAAGATGCTATAGCCTACATGTCTGTAGCGTGCTAATAAGATGCTATAGCCTACATGTCTGTAGCGTGCTAATAAGATGCTATAGCCTACATGTCTGTAGCGTGCTAATAAGATGCTATAGCCTACATGTCTGTAGCGTGCTAATAAGATGCTATAGCCTACATGTCTGTAGCATTCTAATAAGATGCTATAGCCTACATGGCTGTAGCATTCTAATAAGATGCTATAGCCTACATGTCTGTAGCATGCTAATAAGATGCTATAGCCTACATGTCTGTAGCATGCTAATAAGATGCTATAGCCTACATGTCTGTAGCATGCTAATAAGATGCTATAGCCTACATGTCTGTAGCATGCTAATAAGATGCTATAGCCTACATGTCTATAGCATTCTAATAAGATGCTATAGCCTACATGTCTGTAGCATGCTAATAAGATGCTATAGCCTACATGTCTGTAGCATGCTAATAAGATGCTATGCTAAGTCTATGCTAAGTCTGTTCTTGTCACTGTCTGTGGGTGTGTGACACAACACAAATGGATTTTGGAGCCAGACTCAAGTGGCCATTCGAGGAACTGCAGTTTTTGGCACTTCATCTTCATCTTCATCTTCAGCAGATGTTGGCTTCATCTGTCCGAGCTTGAGGATGCCGCTTGAGATGTCCTACTGTATGATTGTGTGTGTGTGTGTGTGTGTGTGTGTGTGTGTGTGTGTGTGTGTGTGTGTGTGTGTGTGTGTGTGTGTGTGTGTGTTCAGCTGTGTTTCTGTGTTACATTTGCTGCTCCAATATGTCACATTTTCAACTTGAGCTTTGAAGGTAATAACTGCCCGCTAATTTGGAAAGAAGCTAGAGTGATACCACTTCAAAAGAATGCCAAGAATTCCTTCACTGGCTCTAACAGCAGACCAATAAGCTTGTCACCTGTTCTGAACAAAATTCTTGAAAAGATTGTATTTAACCAAATACATGGTTATTTTTCAGAGAACAATCTAATAAGTGAATTCCAACATGCTTACAGGGGAGGCCACTCAACAGCCACGGCACTCACACAAATGACAGATCATTGGTTAAGAGAGATCGACAGGAAAAATATGGTGGGAGCAGTATTACTTGACTATAGCGCAGCCTTTGATGTTATCGATCACAAACTATTAATTAATAAACTCAGGTGTTATGGTTTCACCCCAACAGCGATAGCATGGTTGGAGAGTTATCTACTTAATAGAACTCAAAGAGTATTCTTTAACGGCAGCTCCTCAGAGGTTAGACGGGTTGAAGCTGGAATTCCACAAGGAAGTTCATTAGGTCCTTTACTCTTCACCATTTTTACAAATGACTTTCCCTGGGTACTGAAAAAAGCAAACATGTCCATGTATTCGGATGATACAACAATTTATGTACATGCGCCCACAGTAGGAGAGATTAGTGAAATTTTAAACAAAGAATTGACAGCAGTAATTGAATGGGTGACGAATAACAAATTAGTCTTAAACATACAAAAAACAAAAAGTATTGTATTTGGAACGAATCATTCACTGAGGAATAAACCAAAATTAAATCTGATGCTGAACAAGATAAACATAGAGCAGGTTGAAGAAACAAAGCTTTTGGGCGTAATCTTGGATAGGAATCTGTCATGGACGAAGCATATAGATACTGTGGTTGCAAAGATGGGGAGGAATATATCAGTAATTAGGAGATGCTCAGTGATCCTTCCATCACAATTGATCAAACTAGTCATTGAGACTCTAGTCTTATCCCAGCTAGACTACTGCTCAATTATCTGGTCAAGCGCAAACCAGAGGGACCTGGGAAAACTGCAGCTGGCTCAAAACAGAGCAGCTCGGCTTGCCCTTCAATGTACATCAAGGTCAAATGTAAATGAGATGCATGTCAAGCTGTCCTGGATGAAAGTCAAGGACAGGCTGACAGTATCACTCCTTGTTTTTTTAAGAAATATCAGAGTGTCAAAATACCCTACCTGTTTATATACTCAACTAAGATTAAGCTCAGATACACATGAATATAAGACGAGACATGCCACCAGGGGTTGCTATCAACTGCCTAAAGCTAAAAAAGAGTCAATGCAAAGGACAGTGTTGTATCGAGCAATGGTAGCATGGAATGCACTGCCAGAGAAGATCACCAAAGACAAAACCAAGCCAGGCTTTAAAAAGCAACTGAAAGGTCACTTAGCAGCTCAGAAGCAGTAAGGAACATGACGTAGACACGCGCACACGCACAAGCACACACACACTCATAGATAGGAATTTCTTTTCCTTTTGTTAGGTTGGAGGAGTAGGTATGATATAGGTAGATTATTATACGGTTTTACTTTGTTATTTTTATTTTGTGTTGTTTGTTATTTTTCTCCGTTCATTGTTTATTTTAATGTCTTTGTCCTGTAACTGTCTTTGTCCCAATATTGGCCGTCAATTTGAATGTATTGTATCGTAATGGTCTGAGTTAATGTAATGTTTTTATGTTATGTGTGGACCCCAGGAAGATTAGCGGCTGCTTTGCAGCAGCTAATGGGGATCCTAATAAAACTCTAAAACTCTAAACATCACTCTGCTGGTTTTACTGATCGAAGAACGAGGATTAGAGTTTCCCTCCACTTTACACAACGGCTGCTTTCCATTACCCAGCTAATTCTCTCTCTCTCTCTCTCTCTCTCTCTCTCTCTCTCTCTCTCTCTCTCTCTCTCTCTCTCTCTCTCTCTCTCTCTATCTGTTTCTCTCTCTCTTTCTCTCTCTCTGTTTCTCTCTCTCTCGCTATCTGTTTCTCTCTCTCGCCCTCTCTCTGTCTCTCTCTCTCTCTTGCTCTGTTTCTCTCTCTCTCTCTCTCTCTCTCTCTCTCTCTCTCTCTCCCCTCGGTCGCCCTTTCTGTCCGGTCCCATGTGAACTTGGATGTAATTGTGAACACGTGTTTGTACACAATGGTAACAGTGCCGGGTTAGAGGTTGAATTCCCACTGCGGTATCTAAACTAAAGCTACATCTTTGCAAACAACCCCCCACCCCTAAACAACAACAACAACAACAACAACAACAAAAACAGTATGATGTGATTTTTATGCAGTTAAAAAATGTATTTTATGTTTTCACAAAGGGAGCCTTCAGATATTCATACCCTGTACCACTTAACATTAAGAGTACACGAGTACAGAATGGGTTGATATTATGTCATGGTCATTTTTCATTTTTGAACCTGGCTTTTTCCAATGTTCAGATTTGGAAATGTTCTGCAAATTAGTGCATTTTAGTAGATAACGCACCATTTTGCATATTTAAACACAATTTCAGAAAACAGGTAATGCAAAAAATAATTGACCTCATGTACGCAATCAACTGGGGAGGTTTCATGGTGATATCTATTAGTTAAACATTTTACCCTACTCACCTGTCCCACAAGCTGTGCCTTCTTCTATTCCACATTAAATTCCAGTCTAAATTGTCTCTAAACTCATCTGAAACCTCTGTCCTCCTCCTGAAGTGGATTTCTTTCAATTGGACAAACAAATCCATTTATCCCTTTTGCTATTTCCTGTTTTCGCCTCCATCCTCTATTCCCATAGGAAAGGGACATGTGTTTGGTTAGCACTCCGCTCTCGTTACATGTGGAGAAAGATAGCCTATCTCCACATTGCATTCATTTAGGATCATTCATATCCACATTCTTTCTCCTAAATTCCCCTTGGGAGTAATAAAGAGAGTTACATGCGACTAAAGAGCTGGAGACAAATCAGAAAAGCATGACCTCTCATGTGTAGATTAAAGAGCTGGAGACAAATCAGAAAGCATGACATCTCATGTGTAGATTAAAGAGCTGGAGACAAATCAGAAAAGCATGACATCTCATGTGTAGATTAAAGAGCTGGAGACAAATCAGAAAGCATGACATCTCATGTGTAGATTAAAGAGCTGGAGACAAATCAGAAAGCATGACATCTCATGTGTAGATTAAAGAGCTGGAGACAAATCAGAAAGCATGACATCTCATGTGTAGATTAAAGAGCTGGAGACAAATCAGAAAGCATGACATCTCATGTGTAGATTAAAGAGCTGGAGACAAATCAGAAAGCATGACATCTCATGTGTAGATTAAAGAGCTGGAGACAAATCAGAAAGCATGACATCTCATGTGTAGATTAAAGAGCTGGAGACAAATCAGAAAGCATGACATCTCATGTGTAGATTAAAGAGCTGGAGACAAATCAGAAAGCATGACATCTCATGTGTAGATTAAAGAGCTGGAGACAAATCAGAAAGCATGACATCTCATGTGTAGATTAAAGAGCTGGAGACAAATCAGAAAGCATGACATCTCATGTGTAGATTAAAGAGCTGGAGACAAATCAGAAAGCATGACATCTCATGTGTAGATTAAAGAGCTGGAGACAAATCAGAAAGCATGACATCTCATGTGTAGATTAAAGAGCTGGAGACAAATCAGAAAGCATGACATCTCATGTGTAGATTAAAGAGCTGGAGACAAATCAGAAAGCATGACATCTCATGTGTAGATTAAAGAGCTGGAGACAAATCAGAAAGCATGACATCTCATGTGTAGATTAAAGAGCTGGAGACAAATCAGAAAGCATGACATCTCATGTGTAGATTAAAGAGCTGGAGACAAATCAGAAAGCATGACATCTCATGTGTAGATTAAAGAGCTGGAGACAAATCAGAAAGCATGACATCTCATGTGTAGATTAAAGAGCTGGAGACAAATCAGAAAGCATGACATCTCATGTGTAGATTAAAGAGCTGGAGACAAATCAGAAAGCATGACATCTCATGTGTAGATTAAAGAGCTGGAGACAAATCAGAAAGCATGACATCTCATGTGTAGATTAAAGAGCTGGAGACAAATCAGATAAGCATGACATCTCATGTGTAGATTCCTGATAGATTTCGGAGATGTTTCTCCTTAACGAGCCGTTAGAGACTGAGAAGAGAGTGAGTGCAGATGAACATTATGTGAGCAAACAAAATGAAAGAGCTGAGAGAGAAGACATGGCGTTCGATTCCCATCGTTTCCAAAGTCGACATTTCAACAAGTCACATTTAACGTTTTTGTTATTTAACCCTAACCTAGCAGTTTCTAAAAGTATGAGAGAAAGGGGACAAAATCTAATTTGAACAGAATTCCTGTAAGTGGAGGATCAGGCATGCAGACAGAGAGCAGATGGAGTTTGGTGGTGTGTCTTCTCTGGGAAAGGTTTTTCTCTGCGTCACCATCACAGTGTCGTCCCGCCCTGGTTTTGGAGTTTTGGGTTCGGTCGTCATGGTGACTGGCTGCAAATTCCCGCCAGAACCCAAACTGGACCGAATGTGCCCACCGGATCAGTGGAAAACCAGACGATGCAACCTGTCTCACTCCCAACTCATCAAATAGACGTTTGGTCAGGACCCCCTTGGCATCACTTTTTTAACACACTGGGTACCCCTTTTTCATGACATTACATTGCATTGCGTCATTTAGCAGACGTTTTTATCCAAAGCGACTTACAATATCACATTTTGTCAACAGTAGAGAAATCAACTATGCAACACAGTCAATGACAGCTAAGACCTTTTGAAGGAATAGACTTGTAGAAAGTAGTTTGAGAAGGAATAAGTAAATGTTTTTTTTTAAGAGGGAGAAAGATGTTAGTTTAAGACGGGCCCAGGTGGAGCCTGAAAAGGTGTGTTTTTAGTCTCCGCCCAAACATGGGCAGTGATTTGGCCGTTCTGACTGAAGGGGGGAGCTAGTTACACAATTGTGGCGCCAGGAACGAGAAGAGTCGCGACTTTTGAGCCCACGTAGCGATGGAGGGGCGAGGCGATCTAGAAGGGTGGAGGAGCGGAGGGAGTGGTGCGATGTTTGGAGCCTGACCATCGATTGCAGATAGGAAGGAGCTGTCTGGTGCCATGCCCTGTAGGCCAGTACCAGTGTCTTGAATTTGATGCGTGACCGAGATGGGAAGCCAGTGAAGGTCCCGGAAGAGGGGAGTGACATGAGAGAATTTAGGTTGGTTGAAGATGTGCTGCAGCGTTCTGAATGAGCTGTAACGGTCGGACGGCAGAGGCAGGTAACCTGGCCAGAAGAACATTGCAGTAGTCCAGGCGAGAGATGTCAAGTGCCTGAGCCAGGAGTTGTGTCGCTTCCCTCGTGAGAAACGGTGGACAGCTGGTTGTCTAGGATCACCCCGAGGTTCTTAGCTGTTTGAAATGGTAACACAGTAGTGATGTCAATATGGAGATGGGGAGGTCAGTGAGAGGGCAGTCTTTCCCTTGGAGGAAGAGTAGCTCTGTCTTACCAAGATTGAGCTTGAGGTGGTGGGCAGACATCCCTTTTGCTCATTTCTCAACATCCAGGGTACTGGACGGTACTGAACTCCCACACCGTGCGTCCAATATACTTCTATAGAACTCCCACAATCTGCAGGGTAGGCAGAATGACTTCTATAGAACTCCCACAATGTGCAGGGTAGTCCAATATACTTCTATAGAACTCCCACAATCTGCAGGGTAGGCAGAATGACTTCTATAGAACTCCCACAATGTGCAGGGTAGTCCAATAGACTTCTATAGAACTCTCACAACATGCAGGGTAGTCCAATAGACTTCTATAGAACTCTCACAACATGCAGGGTAGTCCAATATACTTCTATAGAACTCCCACAACATGCAGGGTAGTCCAATAGACTTCTATAGAACTCCCACAACATGCAGGGTAGTCCAATAGACTTACAATGTGCAGGGTAGTCCAATAAACTTCTATACAATGTGCAGGGTAGTCCAATAGACTTCTATAGAACTCCCACAAAGTCTGAAATTGACACCACAGGAGTGTGACAGTCGATCTCTCTCTCAATTCAATTCAATTACCCTTTTTGGCATAAAGCATAGATTCGAACATAAATAGAAATAAAGTAAAAAATCAAATGAAACAAGATAGTCAGTGCAACCTCTCTCTGTTTCCTCTAGATTTTTTTTCATGGGTCTCCTCGTTTCTAACTCCAGTCGTCATTGTTTTCCACTGCCTCTCCCAATGTTGTGTAATAGGAGGAGAGAAAGAAAGAGAGAGAGAGGGAGAGAGAGAGAGAGAGAGAGAGAAAGAGAGAGAGAGAGAGAGAGAGAGAGAGGAGAGAGAGAGAGAGAGAGAGAGAGAGAGAGAGAGGGAGAGAGAGAGAGAGAGAGAGAGAGAGAGAGCGAGAGAGACTCAGCCTCTAGTGACTCTCGCCCTCTCTGGGTTCTCTGGTGGGAGAGACTCTTAAAGTGAAGGGCTGGTTTGGATGGGGTTGGCTGGGGGATGTTGTTTATGTCAGTGGTTCTCAAATTGGATCCTAGCATCTCCCAGTGGTCCCTGAAGGGGTTCCAGCAGAGCTGGGGACTTGGACTTGCCACTTGGACTCCAGTCGCACTTAAGTCGCACACACTGTGACTTGAGACTAATACTTGAGACTTGACTTGGACTCAAGATTTGGGACCCGTGAACAATATTTACTTTTTTTTCTTCTTTTTTTGTGCATTAACATTAAGGAAATATCTACTAATATATATATATATATATATATATATATATATATATATATATATATATATATATATATATATATATATATATATATATATATATACTATAATGTCAACTGATCAATTCTGACATGCTAATAAAGGAGTGTGGATAGCAGTAGCCTACATGCTTTGAATTCCTTAGTTCTAAGCAGACTGGATGGCATCTAGCAGATAATAGAACACTCATCCATAAGACACTTGAGACTTGACTTGGACTTGCAAAAAAAAAGACTCGTGAGCATATCTGTGTTTCAGACCAGTTGACATTTCACTATAAAGCTGCACAGGGCAAATTACATTATTTGAATAGACTGTTTCAACTTGACAGCAGAAACATTCGAAATTTCCGCTCGCTTCCTGTTGCAGTTTGTGCTGATACAATAGCTGACAGGAACTAAGCTACCGGTATGTTTCAAACTGTTCCCTAACAACACAATTCCGTGAAAACTCTCATGCAGGAATGCAGAAACATGAATCAGACTGAAAACTGAAAGATCTGAAAGCAGCTGTGTCTTCAAACACTGAAAGAAGTGGACTGTCTTTCACTGGGCGGAGCAATAAAGAGTATTCTGGGAGGTGGAGGAGGCTCTGTGTCTGCAGCGCGACAGGAAGTATTTTGGGGTGGAGGAGGCTCTGTCTGCAGCAGGACAGGAAGTCTCTGACAGGACGTTTGACCCCCTCACACGTTTGCGTCAAACACAGAAACGCAGCCCTGCCATTGGTCAGAGGCCGACTGAGAGGAAGAACCAACAGGAGCGGATGGTGGCATGGGAAGTGACCCTGTGTGTGTGTGTGTGTGTGTGTCAAGCCCCCAGGAATAGCGCTGGGCTTTGAAGCCATTTGAACATGCTGGCGAAGCTCTGTATTGCAAGTCACGCGACGCCATGCAGCCCAGAAAGGAAAATTCCCATCCACTTGCATGGGGACTCTGGCAGCTGTTAAACCCAGGGGACATTTTTCCGGGTGTCACTCAAAGTCTAAAACGACTCTTTTAATTATCAAATATTTTTTTATGGGGCATTTTTTCTTCAGAAGCCACTAAGAGCCGTATACGGGTGTATTTTCTTCATCTACATCTACATCCATGGGTGGGAGGGGTGGGAGACGTCATGGAACACGTCATGGCACACATGCGCACTTCGCCTTGGGCCGCATGGTCAGGAAGTAAAACCAGGAAGAAAAAACCCCCATGATGGCTTCATGCGCCAGTGAGCAACATCCGTCCGAATGCATGGGTGGGCGTGGCACCTCCCCTATCCAGTTCTTTTAATACATCCATGGTGTGTGTGTGTGTGTGTGTGTGTGTGTGTGTGTGCGTGCGCGTGTGCGTGTGCGTGCATGCGTGCGTGCGTGCGTGTGTGTGTGTGTGTGTGTGAGTGTGTGTGTGCGTGTGTGTGTGTGTGTGTGTATGTGTGTGTGTGTGTGTGTGTGTGTGTGTGTGTGTGTGTGTGTGTGTGTGTGTGTGTGTGACCAGCAGCCAGATGTTGCTGCAGTTTGTCTCTGGCTGAAGCAGCTCCTCCCTCCAGCCTGGTCACCAGAATAAAATGTTGGCATTGTAGATGCAATCCACTGGACACTGGTCATTTTCTGGACATGAAATGGTCACATTTAAAGATGCTAAATGTCCATATAATATTTCAGCTACCTGCAGATTTAGTCTCAAAATATTGGTACGATAATAGTTATGTCCATTAATTGGACATGTGTATCGTTCTTGTCACGTCAAACCTCCTGCTGGGCAAAGTGTCCCCTCAGCAGAATTCCTCAGCTGTGTGTGTGTGTGTGTGTGTGTGTGTGTGTGTGTGTGTGAGAGAGAGAGAGAGAGAGAGAGAGAGAGAGAGAGAGAGAGAGAAAGCAGTGGGCCTAGGTCTCTGCGGGTCTTGATGCAGAGGTGTTTTCTCAGACCGGTGCAGCTGCTCACTCCCATCAGGATCAGGCCAGCCCCGCCCGCCCGGCCCGGCAGGCCCACGATACAAACTCCCAAATAATACCAGCGACACAATAGCTGGATGTGGTCCTGAGGCGTGTTTCTGCTGTGAAAGCTTTCACATTCCGGAGTGGCTGAGCGGAGCGGAGCGCCGACCTTTCAGGACAAAACGAACCCGGGACCAAAAGGTTTAAGTTGTTAAATCCACTGACATATTTCTTTATCTCAGTGCTTAAATCTCTGGGATTTTTATCCGCCTGGCGACAAGCGGCCCTTTCTGCTGCGCCCGTGTACTGGATTACAGCCAATCCAGTGGCCACCGTTGATTTTTTTTACACCTTTTATTTTATTTTATTTTATTTTATTTTATTTTATTTTATTTTATTTTATATTATTTTATTTTATTTTATTTTGCTCCACCATTGTAAATCTCCATGTCACTGGCTGGATATGATCATAAAACGCATCCACTTTTGGATATGTTATGGTGTAAGTTGCAACATATTTGGGAATTGACAGGGATATATTTTATGGTGCCCCCCCCTTCCCCCCCCCAATTATACAACTCAAACTCCGCCCATGCAGATTCCACGCTTTGGCGTGATGCCCCTTGTGGTTTAGTGTGAACACTTCAGCCTGTTACCCTGCGGTGTGGCTGTGTTGACATGAGCTCAGGCTTAACCACTGCATCCTGTTCATTACTGTGTGTGTGTGTGTGTGTGTGTGTGTGTGTGTGTGTGTGTGTGTCTGTGTGTGTGGTGGGGGAGCCAGGTGTTGGGCTGTGGATGTTAGAATAAATGATGAAGTGCAGAAGAGGTTTTTTGTTTTGAACTTTGAGGTGAGTGACTGCTGCATGGGTATAATTAAACAAATCATAATCAATAATAATAATGAATCACATAATCATATTCAATCTTCTTGATTGAGACAAAACTTTCAAGATCGCATGTGGAAAGTATTTGAGCATCTACTCTATCATTTTTGGTGAATTCAGATGAAAAATAACCTTTTAAGAACTTTCGTAAAGGTGCAATATGCAGCATTTTAACCATCAATATATGATTGCCAAATTAATATTGCTCCCATGGTAAAGGTAGTAGAAACTTTGTCCTGTGGGAAATTATGTTTCTGAACATTTTCAAACTATACACACAATTGATTAAAAACAATCAAACTAAGTATATTGCATTATTTTCTTTATGCGCATAATGGTCCGTCCCCCCTTCCCCAAGTTTGTGGTCCCCCTCTTGACCCCCACAGTTAAAAAGCCTTAGGCTGGTTTTAAATCTGGTTGATTTGATCCAGCTAGAAAACGATACAATAAGATACAAAGATGCAACAACGAATGACACTCCCTGCTTGATGCAATATAATCTATTGTAGCAAGAGAGAGAGAAAGGGAAAACAATATGACAGATGAAACATTACCAATCTAGCTAGCTTGTTTTAGTGAAACAAACTACAGTGTTGCTGTTGCATGAGACTTGATATGTTTGACTTGCTTCATGTAAATGTCAAGTTGCATGAAAATTAGGTCTCGTGCAATTTGCAACCTGCAACTAAAATCTTTTGCCGTGTAAAGCCAGCCTAAGATACAGCACTGCTCCTCTCATACGTTCCACTGCATAATCTTCTATTCACCTTATGTAGCCACGCCCATTTGACCCGGTTGTGTGGTTGTGTCAAAATCTCCGGCTAAAAATAAAATAAAATAAAATGGCTGGCTGCTCCAATATCATCTAACTCTGAATTAACTAATAATTTGGCCAATTGTATGTAACATACCAAATAAAAGCAAACGGCAATGTCTAAGAATGCAACGCCATGTAACTGGCTCGTTAAGTCTCGCATTCCAGGGAATTACGTTAACTCTGCGGGTCTTATAGACGTAAGTGGCTCGAGCGCGGAGGAGAGAAAACTATCTGAAGCTTTCTTTGTTGGAGTCCAGGTATGTTTTACAAGAAAGTGCTCGTCATTGTCGACGATAACGTTATCTGACCTGGCTAACAGTGGATACTCGCTTGCTTGCTGTGTACCGAGCTCAAAGTAGTAGGCTACGTTCTTTATTTTACCCCCTGCACTGTCCGCTCCAAACACAACTCTCATTTTGGGCCTTGACCACCGGAAGTGTTAACAGGACCCGGAAGAATTTGGCCCACTGTAAGGTCTGAACATAAGGTGAATAGAACTTCTAGGCCCCCTCCGGACGATTTGCAACATATGGCTCCTTTTAGCTATAGCAAGCGCTTTTTGACTAGCATCATTATTCACCGCAGAGACTCGCTCTCACTCTCTCTCCCTCTCTCTCTCTGTCTCTGTCTCTCTATCTCTTTCTCTCTCTCTGTCTCTGTCTCTCTCTCTCTCTCTGTCTCTGTCTCTCTCTCTGTAGGCTATCTCTCTCTCTCTCTCTCTCTCTCTCTCTCTCATATTGAAGCATCAGTGTTTGTCGTTCGGTCTCCTCGCAGTCTGATGCTGTCTTTCAGCCGGAGCTCATCAGTGTTCTTGCAGTTTCATCTCGAAGAAAGAAAGAAAGAACATATGTGGTTTTAATGGCAGCTTTGGCCCAAATTGCCTCACAATGGCAGGAGTGTTTTTTGTGTTGCTGTTGGCTTAGTGCGGGAGGCCCAGTGGGGATTGACTCCCTGACTCGCAGTGTTTTTTTGTATGTTTTTTAATCCGTCATCTGAAAAACCCAGACGGTCAGACGCAGAAGGCTTTTGACTGATGCGAAAACGCAGAAAATCAAACCTGTTCCGAACACTTTCATGACGGATGAAAGTTTCGGAGTCAGTGTGTAAACGTGAGTGATAATATCACTCACGTTTACAACACGTGAGGTCGTATTTATTTTTAAAACGTGCGACAATTCTCGGACGAAAAATACAGACTTGATGTGCAAAAGCCTTTAGTGTCTTGGCTGTTCCCACTGAAACACAGCGAACCATGAAGACAAAATTCAGACCTGTTACCTCTGACACCTTTCTCTCCACTTCATGAAATCGAATATATCGAATATCACGTCTTTGTCTCCTAATTTAAATCTAGCCTACTTCTGTCAAGTTTACTCCTATTTTTTTTGCATTTGTCCGGATTTTTTGGCACCCTATTCCACTATCGCTGGGGATTTTGCACTTCATGCAGAGTTCCAATTTGGTGAAATTTCACCTCCAAATGTGTGCAGCCGGCTAATAGGACCACTCGTATGGCCCTGTTGACCTCTGAGGAGAACACATGTTGTGTGTTGATGGAACAGTCAGATAGCCTACTGGACATTGTGTGTTGATGGAACAGTCAGATAGCCTACTGGATGCTGTGTTGATGGAACAGTCAGATAGCCTACTGGACATTGTGTGTTGATGGAACAGTCAGATAGCCTACTGGTTGTTGTGTGTTGATGGAACAGTCAGATAGCCTACTGGACGTTGTGTGTTGATGGAACAGTCAGATAGCCTACTGGACACTGTGTGTTGATGGAACAGTCAGATAGCCTACTGGACGTTGTGTGTTGATGGAACAGTCAGATAGCCTACTGGACGTTGTGTGTTGATGGAACAGTCAGATAGCCTACTGGACACTGTGTGTTGATGGAACAGTCAGATAGCCTACTGGACATTGTGTGTTGATGGAACAGTCAGATAGCCTACTGGACATTGTGTGTTGATGGAACAGTCAAATAGCCTACTGGACACTGTGTGTTGATGGAACAGTCAGATAGCCTACTGGACACTGTGTGTTGATGGAACAGTCAGATAGCCTACTGGACACTGTGTGTTGATGGAACAGTCAGATAGACTACTGGTTGTTGTGTGTTGATGGAACAGTCAGATAGCCTACTGAACACTGTGTGTTGATGGAACAGTCAAATAGACTACTGGTTGTTGTGTGTTGATGGAACAGTCAGATAGCCTACTGGACGTTGTGTGTTGATGGAACAGTCAGATAGCCTACTGGACACTGTGTGTTGATGGAACAGTCAGATAGCCTACTGGACACTGTGTGTTGATGGAACAGTCAGATAGCCTACTGGACACTGTGTGTTGATGGATCAGTCAGATAGTCTACTGGACGTTGTGTGTTGATGGATCAGTCAGATAGTCTACTGGACGTTGTGTGTTGATGGAACAGTCAGATAGTCTACTGGACACTGTGTGTTGATGGATCAGTCAGATAGTCTACTGGACGTTGTGTGTTGATGGAACAGTCAGATAGCCTACTGGACACTGTGTGTTGATGGATCAGTCAGATAGTCTACTGGACGTTGTGTGTTGATGGATCAGTCAGATAGTCTACTGGACGTTGTGTGTTGATGGATCAGTCAGATAGCCTACTGGACACTGTGTGTTGATGGAACAGTCAGATAGCCTACTGGACACTGTGTGTTGATGGATCAGTCAGATAGTCTACTGGACGTTGTGTGTTGATGGATCAGTCAGATAGTCTACTGGACGTTGTGTGTTGATGGATCAGTCAGATAGTCTACTGGACGTTGTGTGTTGATGGATCAGTCAGATAGTCTACTGGACGTTGTGTGTTGATGGATCAGTCAGATAGCCTACTGGACGTTGTGTGTTGATGGATCAGTCAGATAGTCTACTGGACGTTGTGTGTTGATGGAACAGTCAGATAGTCTACTGGACGTTGTGTGTTGATGGAACAGTCAGATAGTCTACTGGACACTGTGTGTTGATGGAACAGTGACTACTGGACACTGTGTGTTGATGGAACAGTGACTACTGGACACTGTGTGTTGATGGAACAGTCAGATAGCCTACTGGACGTTGTGTGTTGATGGAACAGTCAGATAGCCTACTGGATGCTGTGTTGATGGAACAGTCAGATAGCCTACTGGACACTGTGTGTTGATGGATCAGTCAGATAGCCTACTGGACGTTGTGTGTTGATGGATCAGTCTGGGGGCCCAGAGAGCCTGTGGGCGGCGGCATCTGGAGGCTGAATGAAAAGGCCCTCGACAGGCACTCGCCCTGCTTTGTTCCAGCCTCTCCCCCCCCCCCCCCCCTCTCTCTCTCTCTCTCTTTCACTCCCTGAACAAGGACAAAGGCGGAGGAAGAAAAGTGTGACCCCTCCCCCCCATTCTCCCACCACACACTTCTCTTCTCAAGGCACTAATTGTAAAGCTCACAGTTGTCTGCTTGATTCAAACTGTTGTGATTTGCCTTTTAGAGTTCAGCAGTGACAAGCGACCATCCATATAGGTTCCCCAAACTGTGGAGCATGGGACCTGCAAGGGCCCCTCAGAGGGTTCTAGGGGGCCCCACTATGAGGAACTTAAAAAAAAAAAGTTCCCATTTCTCCCCAATTACTTGGCCAATTTCCCCCTTTGCTGCCCTGGTCGCTGCTCCACCCTCTGCCGATCTGGGGAGAGCCATAGAGTAGCACCATGCTTCCTCTGACACATGCACAGTTGCCAGCTGCTTCTTTTCAGCTGACAGCAGAGAGCTTCACCGGCAGGACGTGGCACGTGGGAGGATTTTGGTATTTGGTATATTTATTGTTGTTGTTATTATTTCTTTTCTTTTCTTTTGTGTCCCTGATTGTCTGGGTTACCCACAGGCCACTCAGCGGTGTGATTGATCAGGTCTGCCCTAATTGACAGTTAATTGAATGCGGGCTCTCTGGTGTGTGGAGGCTGACAGACAGAGGCGCAGCAGCTACGCTAAAGAGACACCAATGAGATTTGAGATCAGGTCAGATGCAGTTTGCTTCAGACAGCAGGAGGTTATCTGCTGCTAACGAAACCACCAATAAATCACTGTCAGTCCATATTGTAGCTTCTCATCTCCCCTCTTCTGTTTGCACCGACAATGCTCCTCTCTACTCCAGAAGTATTTCTGCATTTCCTTTAGTGAGGGAACCAATCAGGACCATCTCCAGGTATGATGCACTTTTTTGTATCTGTGTAAAGGAGTAAAACGGGAGAAAGGGGGGCAGGTACAATAATTTAAAATGTAACCACTCAAACAAAATGTTTTTTAACAATGTTTTCACTAAATGCATTTGATCCTTATATACGCGTGGCCATTTATGGCCCATTTCCACCGCTGGTATCAACGCGGCCCCGCTCAGCTCGTCTTGCTTTTTTGTCTCATTCCACCGATCAAAAACGTGGACAGCCCGGGTTGAGTCGGGGGTTGAGTCGTGCTGCTTTTGGTCCCTGCTCTGTTGAGGTTCTAGGGCTGTGGACCCGGTACCATAAGGTGACGTGAAAACACTGCAGACGACTGATTGGTCAGGCAGAATCGTGTTTACTGTAGGCATCTACTGTCAATGCTGGATACCAGTTTAGTGGGGCTTACCTTCTCTTCTGTTATTTCCAGAAGTTATTTCTTTTGTGTTGCTGCCTTCGGCTCTGGTGAAATAAAATCGATCTCCTTGCTCAGCTTTAACATGACGGTGGTTTTCAATTGTTTTGAGAGAGAAAAAAGTCTGCTAGGCCGCAGGCGGGGGTTTAGCGAAGCCGCGGTCTTGCCTGGTGAGTTGCAGCTGGGGTTCTCCCCGTAGCGCCTCTCCCGTCCCCCGCGCAGTGCATGCATGTGAGTTTGAGTAACAACAAAGTGATATCCATTCTCCTAGCCGATTGTCACATTTGCCCATGTACACTGTAGGTCATTTAGAGGCACCAGTATTTCATAATCAGTTCCATGTATGTATGGATTTAATTTTAACTTTATAGTTATAGCCTACTTCGGCTATGGGCGGAGGGCAGAT